>NC_056748.1:133609887-133922387 GCF_019279795.1 Protopterus annectens | reverse complement strand
GGAAGATGCACAGCAGTACTGTAGGAGTGGAAGATGCACAGCAGTACTGTAGGAGTGGAAGATGCACAGCAGTACTGAAGGAGTGGAAGATGCACAGCAGTACTGTAGGAGTGGAAGATGCACAGCAGTACTGTAGGAGTGGAAGATGCATAGAGTGGAAGATGCATAGCAGTACTGTATGAGTGGAAGATGCATAGCAGTACTGTAGGAGTGGAGGATGCATAGCAGTACTGTAGGAGTGGAAGATGCATAGCAGTACTGTAGGAGTGGAAGATGCACAGCAGTACTGTAGGAGTGGAAGATGCATAGCAGTACTGTAGGAGTGGAAGCCATGGAAGGAAAAGCATGATACAGCATTTGAAAGCGTCTGTGAAGACCATCATTTAACAGTGTTATGCTTAAAGACAGAGAACACGTCTAAGCGGTCAGATGTTGGGGATGAGGATCTTGACTAGCTGCAATGCACTTTACAGTTTTACTGTAAGTAGAAGTAACACAGTATTTTAAAGTAACATTTGGTACAGCAGTACCTTTCTGACAGATGTCACATTCTGCTTTGTTTTACGACAGAAATGAATGAATGCAGTTGTGTTGAATGCACATGCCTAAAATATTCATTAACTTCACTCATAGATGCTGGTTTTGGTGTATGCTTTATGGATGAAGTTAATGAATGAAGCTGTAGGTGTGTGAGGTCAGTGCTACAACTCTATTTGTAAAAGTTAAGTGTACTAAGGCAGGGTTTTGTCAGTAAGTGAAAATCATTCTGTGTTAAAACCAATAGTTCGATAATTTTAAATGACTTAAAGTCTAGTCATTTAAAAGAACAGTACAGTAGTGAAATTTTAGTTCTCCTGGGACAGGACATTTATATGTATTAGTTATTAATGCATGTGCTACATGAACCACTGAGCATCTTTACAATATCATACATGCAGTAATTTCATTACAAACTGGTATAAGGGGCATATTTAAATCCTGCATCTACAAGTCCTTTGAGTCTGTCCACCATAAATTAATTTGTGAAAATTAATGTTTCGTAAGCATGCATTTTCATAAGGCACAAAATGTAAGTTTAGAAATGAGTCGTGATGGGCCACTTAACTGCTCAGCCTGTAGGACAGGTAACAGAATACCCATAACCTAAGTAAACAGTAACACACTAATTAATGACAGCTCCTGACAAAAAAATGAGAAAGTATAAATATAAAAAACACAAGGATTTAGACCAATAAAGGTACTGCAAAATAAATTCAGAGTACATCCAAGACCATGACATACTCAGAAAAAAGCACAGAATGGAATTATTAAAGTCACAGAGGGACACTTCCATCCCACCAGTTCAAGTGGTAAGAAAAACTTCAACAGAACAAAACTTAATCACTGAAAGGAAGCATCCAGCCAGAGCATCCAGCCAGTGTGGGTGACACACTAAATACGAGTGATGGACATTTAAGCTGGGATCACGGATACAGCTGGAAAACTGGGGACTGATATCACACAGACATAAAATTAATTACATGGCCATCCAAGCCGGAGATGGCAGGCCTTGCTATCCCATACGAAGATGTGTACAGATGCTCCATGCAGTAGTGCTGGTGTTCATGTCACAACCATTGAGTGGGATTAGGGTCATAATGCATACAATCAAGTTGACAGCCATGACAAAAATAACCTTTATACCACCTACATGTACTTCTGCTACTACATCTGAATGTACAATAATTTCCCACCTACAAGAAGAACTGCCATGCCTACAATCCTACAGCTCTAAGGGCACCAAAACCTGCAGCTTCCCAAAGGAAAAAAAATCTTCGTAACTGGCAATTCCAAAGTTAAGTACACAGATTTTGCACTCAAAAAGCCAGAAAAAATAGGCTAACTGTGAGCTGGCCCCTTTGTTGTCAGAGTCTGTGACATCACTAGAGTCCTTATATTCTTCCAGTCTCCCAGATTTGGCCATGACTTTGTGGTTTACATGAAGGTGAATGATCATAAGTAGTCAACCCTAAAGGAGATGCACAGATATAAGAGTGAACTCGCACTGCACGTGTCCAAGGAAGATGAAGCCCTAATTTTAAGCAGAACTGTGACACCTTCAAGAATAATGCCCCAGTTCAAAGGCAAAATAATTAGCTTCAGTAAATAGCTAGTTAATTGGTGTTACAGTTCCTTTTTAGGCACAGTCCAACCTCTGAATATCCTAGAATGGGGTGACTGCTGAAGCACTTGTTATGGGGAAGTGAGTGTTTTGACACAAACACAGGCATGTGCCAGCAGCAGAAGTGGAAAGATGCTTGAACCATAAATAACACAATGTAGAGTAAGCTCCATAGCATGTGTGATAACTGTGTAACACTATAGTACAAATCACACACCTATGAACCTATGCATGTACAGTGATACATTGTGAACTGAATGACTTACCCAGCTACCATTTTAACTGATTATATGTCTACACCTAATACGTTTTGGTGTTTTATATAAGAATTTTCAAAACAAGATCACTTGAAAAGACATTCATCAATCACAAATTATCAATATAGAAACAGGCCTACACACTTCCTGTGCCTATCAAACAAACTCTTTTTTTTTTTTTTTTTATAGGAGCAAGTCCACTACACCCACATCCTCCCAAACTCCATGGTCACGAAACAGTGGGCAAAAGGAAAAATTCCTCAAAAGACAGCTCAACAGTCTTCCACAAACAGCAATCCTGCCAATGCATGAAAGACTAGCTACAAGAAGAAGGAAATCAACCAGTAGTGATGGGGCAGTAAGCACCCAATCTATTAACACACATGTATGTGTTGGAAAGCCTATTTTCTTTATATAAACATGCTCAAACCATCAAAAAAAGGTTTACCAAGGAGAAAGGAGGGGAATATAAATCCACAGACAAAGCACACCCTTTTTCCCATTTTTGCACATGAGGTTGGGGAGTCACATCAACAGTGAAAATCATTTAGAGCCATTGTTCACAATGCCGGGTGGCCCTGCCATACTTTTTTTTTCATACTACAAACAAGCACATGCACTCACACCTATGGCCAATTTAGAGTCCAGCCACCTACTGCACATCTTTGGAATGTGAGAGGAAACCGGAGCACCTGCAGAAAACATATGTGAACACAGAGAACATGCAAACTCTGCACAAAAGAAATATGAATCAGTAGCCGCGGTGGTGCAGTGGTAGCATTGTTGCCTCACAGCAAGAGGTACTCTCGGCTGGAGCGCCTTCTGTGTGGAGTCTGCATGTCGTCCCCGCGGTAGAGTAGCATTCGAAAGACATGCGTGAATGGGCGTGCCTTTGTTGAAGGCTGGGCATTGGACTGGCAACTCAACACCGTAAAAATCTGCTGCCAATCATTAGCGGACCCATGTTCCGTTGTGGCGACCCCTAACTGGGAAAAGCCGAAAGAAGAACAACACTCATTTTCATCAATGATTCAAACTGACAATTACAGACGTAAAGCTATATATCGACAATACCATAAACAAAAAGGTGGCATCAGATTTGGAATGCAGCCTACAATGGCTTTAATCATCTACTAAATCTAAGCTTTTCAATTTTTGGTCTACACTATGTCTTACCCAACAGCTTTGTGATTTGTTCAAAGCTACAGATGAAGTACTGAACTAACTAAGCAGGTTCTGAAAACATTTACGAGTGTAAGTTCAAGCAACTGCCCTGTATGATCATATGAAGAAAGTATTTTCTAATTATTCTGAGTTACTTTTAACAAATGCTGGTCAGTGCATTCCTCCAAATTATCTGGCAAATGCCATTTTGTTTCAGCTGTATCCTACATGGGAAAAGAAAAAAGAAAGTAACAAATTAAAAAATCTACATGGAAAAATTATGCATTCAGAGAAAAGACTGAATGGAAGTTTGGAAATGGAGCAGATTTCTCACAGAATGGAGTCTGTAAACACAGAAGATTGAGCAAACACAATCATACAAAGAGCAGACTAGTTAGAAAACGGAAACTTGTATACTGATCACACACAAGAAAATGAAGTCAACAACAAAAGCTGCTATCAGATGCTAGTGCGCATGTAAAGCACAGCCACCAGAAAATGAACTCTGCTTCACTACACTCCTCAGAACATGGAATCCAAACCAAGCAGATGAGATGTGTTTGAAAATGGATTCAAATGATAGCGGGTACATCATAAAAAGGAACTGAGATGAATTACAAAATGGAGCCTGCAGCGAACTTTGAAGCATAGGGTGGTAGAGCGCAGATGATGAATCAGATGACCAGAGTTTCACTAGCAACACAAGAACCTGCTGGATAAGGCTAGGAAGGGAGAGGAATGAAGAGGCTGAACTCATTTATCGCTCTCTCTCTCTCTCTTTGGGGCAGACAGTGAGGATGAGGCACATGTCCGAGCACATAAATGTAGCATTTTCCCTGGGGATCAGAAAACCATGCACAATGTACTCATTCCAGGAGGCAGGGTTATTGAGGGACTTAAGTCATTAGAAGAAGTAAGTGACACTCCCACACTATGCCCACTGCATGCCTTCGGGGAAGAGCACTCTCTAGACATGTCCTGAGAATGAGGGTCACAAGGAGTTTGGATAAAAGGTCTCTATTTGGATAATGGCACCACTCCCTGTTTGCTCGACTCTCCTACTAGGGAAATGTAAGGATACAGGTCTACTGCCCTAAGGAGAACAAATGGTCAAGGAAGCAGGGCATACTCAATGGTTTCGGGGGGGCCAGAAGAGGGAGAGTCTGTATCTACTGTAGTCATATCTGAAAATGAAAACTGTACAGAACGTATACTCTTGAAAAAACTAAGTCTGTATGCACACACCATAGACAAAGTGGATTAATTATAAAACTGAATGTGAACAGAGAGCAGTCACCAAAAAGGGAGTCCACATAGAATTGGACTCAAAGGAACAGAACACACAAAAAGAATAGGCTCATTAAAATGAAATCTCTGCATACCCCTCAACCTCTTAGAGCAAATAATCTGGACAAAGCCTAAAATGATATGGGGACAAATAAGAACAGATTTTAAATATTGCTCTTACAAACATAGAAAGTTGATAAACTAATAGGTTTTGCATTAGCATAAATTTTCTGAAGGATGTGGAGCATAGATGAAAAAGCACTTTACCAAACTTGCCTCTAAACCATGGACTCTCCTCCCTCAAGACATCAGGAAAACTGATGATTTACAAAAGATCAAAAAAGAACTGCGTTAGCAAACTTAGTGAAGAATACAAATGTACATGTCTTAACATGAACTAGCAACCACAGAGCAACATGCAGACATGTATGCTGCTCTGTATGGCTAGCTTCAATCAACATGATGACTGTACCACTACATGTACAGTATCGTTGCACATAAGTTCATGTAAATACGTTTTATTATAATGACAAAGTAAACCTGCAGCATATTATCTTGAATAATTTATATATTGTAATAAGCTGCTACTGCCTAACTGGCCCTGGTCGAAGATGAAAAGGGTCTGTGGATCAGCCCACCTACCATATTAACAAAGAAAAATAAAATAAAGAAAACACACACACAAACTTCAGAAAATTTCTACAAGTCTCAATAAAAGTCATTCTGACAAAAGCAAGGCAAACACACACACACACACACTGAAGTTTTCAAGCTCTACAGACAAACATTACATTTAATAGTTCTGATATCAATTTTTAGTGATGCCCCATGTCTTTAGTGACAGTTGTGTTGAAATGCTTACCAGATAAAATGATTTTGAGATTAGACAATTCACCCCAAGTACCCTGGTCACACAGGCTAAAGGAAGACTCCAAGCTGCTGATCACAAAATGCTGTGTTAGGAGTCTGACACAACGGGTCAGCTGCAGAAGGCCATGAGTTTTATTAAATCATTTATCACCTCTGAAGCATCGAGCATGCCACTAAAAACAATCAGTTCTAAACAATCATTGGGGGTGCACCAAATCTACCAGCTACCAATTTTCTGCATTTGTGAGGAGAGGGATTTTTTTTTCCAGCAAAGCTATGCCTTGTCTACATTTAGAAAGAAAGCCATCTCCCAACAACTATAGGCAATATAAACAACAAAAAAGTGTTAATATTTACTAGTCAGACAACAGATAAAAAGAAAAACTTTCACATACTGTGCTACAAGATGAGAAAAAGTACATTCCTTATGCAGAAAGGAAACTTTAAGAACATTTTTTCCACAATTTGAACGCACAACAAGCACATAATAAGCTCTGCAACACAGAGGAAGGCTTGATACAATTCATTCTTTGAATATGAATTAGCCATGAGTAATTGTGGCATATTTATCAGGCAGTTTTCCCTGGTCCTTTCCTCCTGTGAATGCTGTATTATTCATTGCCTGTGCCCTGACCTCAGTGCGCTCCTGTTCTGACAAATCATACTTGATTAAGACAAATCTTTATTAGTTAGCTAGTCAACTTCCCCATTTATCATATCCAAATCTCAGTCTCCTTTCCGGCAGCGTTAGAAGTGACTGAAACAATTTTTTTAAATGCCTGTTACACACAATAAGTGCAAATAGAGTCATAGAAGTCAGTAATAGATGATAAAACAAAGGTTTAATAGGTATAAATTACAGCGCTGTAGAAACCTAATAGAACAATTTATTTCAACAGGGTTTGGGAAATTTTAATTAGATGCTCTTTTCAAAGATTTTTTTTTTTTGGTTTGCTACTTGGAAGAAAAAAATTCAGAATGATATAAACTGCATGCCACAGTTCACTGAAGCTTTGAATATATTACCATAAACACAGGGAGTTCATCAACTAAGCAATTATTTAGTCTTTTAAAAACAGCAACACAAAAACATTGCTGTTCAGAAATTTTCTGAAGGCTTTTAATTTTTAAAGGACTCAATAAAAAGTTACTCTGACAAACAGAAGGCCATATCTCATATCACTGTTTCTGAACTTATAAGAGCTTGAACATTTCAGTAACTTTGACAATTTATCAAAATTAAATGTATTAATAAGCACATGTATATTTTTTCAAATCATGACAGTTATAAACACGCAGACTCTATGATGCTATCTATATGGCACTGCTGCTAGTGTGGTAATGTCTGATTTCTCTTAAACTGTCTATGTTTTTGGTTAAATGTTTTGTTTTGAGCTGCTAATATAAACAGAACATGAAAGTCTCCCAGGCCGTTCATAGTCAGTTCAAAAACTATTAATATATGAAAACATATAACAATGGAAACTAGATAATGCTCACTTGTGAGCCTTATATATGAACTGCCTGATTTTTAGAACGCTACTACTTACCTGAATTTCTGTCAAACACTTCTTGAATCTTAATACAGCAAAGATACAGCAATCTCAGACTTATTAAGAAAGGTGTTAACATAATGTGAAGTTCAGAGTTTCCTAAATTGCTTTTACCCTCTCCTGTCATTATCCACAACAGGCAATCTGTGTATAGGCCATCTTCCAAGCAGCCATAAAGAAATTGCTCTTTCCCTGTCCTGTGTGCTAGCATAAACAGCAGCTTAGCACGCACAGACTCCCACAATGCAACTTACTGTGCTTCTATGTTCCTGTATGCCTGCCTAAAGTTCTACTATGCAATGCATAGTTTTGGTGGGTGGGAATGTTTCAACCCCATTCTTGCATGCTGTGTCCCCTTGTCGCTGTTAGCAGATATCCCTGCATGGCTCAGTCAGATTCCATCACCCCAGGATCCTTCATCACCAGCTCTTTTAGAACTTTGGTTACTCATCAATCCTGAGTTCTCTGGGATGCAGCTGTGATGTCCAGTGTTTTGAGAACAGAATGGCTGCCATTTACTTTCTAAAAATATCTTTGGAGCATCACAGAGTACATTTAATTTCTGACAAGACACTCAGAATGGACTAAGTGAAACACATCTGGTACATATTCTTTACACTGGGAACTCTACCTCACTGAACAACTCTTCCTCTAATGATCATGTGATTAAATGTGCTTCCTGACCTCTGACCCTACATTTCACTGGGTAGTATGCCCTTTACATTTGATTAATGATCCTTCTTACTTCAGCTTCTTGGAAGGTATCAACCAAATGGTATGTTTTCACTCAGTGCCTGCCTTGACAACCCTCTCTCTCTCTCTCTCTCTCTCTATATATATATATATATATATTATCTGTTTCTCTATAAATACATACCACATACATACATTTGCTTTCTTCTTCTGGTGTTATAACTCAAGGTTTATGTTTAAAAGTTTCAGCCTGTTAAATTATAAAGTTTACTTTATTTTTAATTTCTGCAGTTTCACTCCCAACACTGATGTAGTCTGACTGTCTAACTTGATACCTCTGCCTACCGACTTCTTAAGTACTTTCCAATAATTTGGGAGGCAGGACATCAGTAACATCAGACATTAAATTCAGTATAGTCAATTTCACAAGAAGGGGATGGTGACAGAGTAAGGCACAAAGCCCCTATCATTCGAAAGATACCCATTGGACACCATGCCATTTTTGCCACAGACTCCAGCAACACCTCTTATTAAGTCTTCATCCTTTGTTCTAACCTGTTGCAACTATTACTATTTAGATGCTTTAGCAGAAAACAATAACTTTATGGAATAGCAAGCAAAAATAATCCAACAAGAGATTAAAAATGAGTGCCTCTTTTAATGCAAATAACCTCAGCACTATTAAATGAAACACTAAACTACATTAGGACTTGGAAAAACAAACACTTGCACAATTTCTGCTACCGGCAGTGGTGAAACTGGGAGTACTTATTAGAAACATTTAAGTCCAGTGATATCAGAGGTGGCACCATAGACTACCAAAAAAGGACAAGGAACTTTCATTCATAACCTCTTCTCTCAGTCTTGCATTTTCAAGAGTAAAGGCCATAAAATGCAGAGAATATTAACTCAGCTTTCTGTCACTTTTACACCATCTAAACAAAACTTAATTTTTTTTCCACAGCAACACAGCATAACATAGCCCAACACAGTGGTGGTCATACAATATATACAGGAACATAGGAATAACACTAGAAAAGTGATCACACAGACCATAAGAAGTCCAGCTATATACACATTTAAGAAGGCACATGTAACACGTCTTGCCACCATTTTACTTTATAGTGCCCACCTTCCATATCAAGTAAGGCCATGCATAATAACCCTGGTATACATTTATGTCTACCCATCCCTCAAAGTCAGTGCAAATATAGTCACCAGTGTGAAAGCTGGAACTCTGGACCAGGCCGTTCCAGTGGGGAAAAGGAGGAAGGGAGGGATTTTCTTTTGCCAAGGCAGTTCAAGCTCATAATTAAATTAAATAGGGGGCATAGCCACCTATGTGGAAGGATTTGCCTCACTCAAAAAAACTAATTTTAAATATTTGTTTTATGCCAGGTAAAATAATTCTCTCTGAAACAGCATTTAGAGTGGTAGCCACAAAGTTGCTGTTTAACTCAAATATGTTACTTATTAATATCATGTTCAAGTTCATAAGTTGATAGGAGATTACTAGGCTAGCGGCCCTAGAGTCTTTATAAGCATAGCCATTTAATCCCGGGTTACCCCAATTGTCCTCGACTAGAGCCACATACGTTACAGATCAGCTCTCTTTACCAATGTTAATGGAGCTTGTTTTCTCTCTCTTACTTTTCACTCCTTCAATCCAAGATTTTACTACATTCAGAAAGATCATAAACAGCAACAGCACTTCACGGTTTAAAAAGCCAGACACCAGAGGCATTTTCTCTTTTAATTTTTAGGCTTGCAGCCCTGTTTTGCCCTATTTATCTACACCTTTACTTATTTACTGAAAAATGTTTTTATGTTCTTCTGGCTTTTTAATTAAAAAAAAAACTTGCATGAGCATTCATGTAAAGCACAGCCAGCATACATATGACCCACGCACTGTAAGGACAATTTGGGGTCTGTTAGCTATTTGCTGTGTGTAAAGAAGGAGAGAAATTGTTAAGAATATTGTAGAAGTATGTTTCGAAAGTTCATCTCAGTAGACAGTCACTCTGACTGTCCAGATACCTGGCTTTTATTATTCTGACAAAAGCCTGGAGTTTTAATTTCCCTTACAAAACAGTACTATATTAGTGAAGTTCTTTGTGAAGTCTGTATAACTAGCTTCAAAGGTAGGATTTCTTTTATGTTTAAGAACTTCTATGGTGATTTATTTAGTATTTTTGTTAATACCTCTGCTTTCAAGGTATGCATTTTTTAATTTATTTAGTGCATTGTTTTGTTTACAATATAGGTTCTGGCAGTTAGAGAAGATTAAGGCTCTGCTAAAGAGTTGCTTCCTATAGTGTAGGGTACAGCGTTTGGTTCCGTTCACCTCCAACTGCCTAATGTGTTAACTCTGGGCAAGTTGATCAAAAATGCTCCTAGGTTACCCACATACCTCTCATTCTCTTAAAGCAAGAAAGCTGGACAAAGGGCTAAAAATGGGGATAATTTTTAAATATTACTCTTACAAACTTTTTTGCAGTAGCATGAATTTCCTGAAAGGTATGAAGTCTGAAACTCAAATGTCTGTCATTATTTTCTAACTTCAGTCTTAAATGATTTGCCACTAATTTGGCAAAAAAAACACAATTTTACGAAAAACTGATACAAAATATGAGGCAAAAATCTGGACATTCTACGAAAATCTGTACAGTTGAGTGGTATGGTCACTCACCCTTTGTGCTCAGTGGGTTTACCTAGTTAAAAAACATAAAAAAATGCTACAAGTTTAATTTCCTAAAAGTGTACATATTGTAGAAGAGCAGCCATGCATATATACTGCATAGATAGTCTTTGTATGGCAATGAAATCCTTTTATTGGATAGACAAGACGGTCTAAGATTACTGGAGGGAAAGATACTTTTAGAAAGAAAAAGAAGTTATGTACTCACCATAACGTTCCATGTTTGTTGTCCATCTCGCCATTCATTCTTACTTGGATGGGTTCGGAGCCAATCCTCGGCTCTGACTCAGCCGAATACACAGCTGGAAGTCTCAAACTTGGCTCATGGCAAGGTAGATATCCCATGATGCAGTGGTGCAACTCCTCAGATCTTGTTTGCTGCTAATATTACTAATCAGTAATATATAGGTATGACCCCATGTGAAGGAGAAACAAACAGAGTCAATGGAGCCCATGTATGAGAGGAAAGATCACCACCAGGTCCTCTAGGAGTCCTTGGATGCGGGAAGGAGGGAGGGGATCGTAAGAATGAATGGCGAGATGGACAACAAACATGGAACGTTATGATGAGTACATAACTTCTTTATGTTATGTTGTCCTATCTTGCCTTCATTCTTACTAGGATGGGACAGCGTCCCTAGCACCTTTTTCCCAGGTGGCTCACAGGAGTACATCTTTGAGCAGAGTGGAACCAAAGGATGCTCTGTCCCTGGAGGCCAAATCCACTTTGTAATGAGTGATAAACATATGAGGATTGGCCCATGTAGCTGCAGCACAAATACTGTCTATAGACATTCTGGCCTGAAAAGCAGAGAATGTAGCTAATGCTCTGGTTGACTGACCTCTAATTCTGAATGGTAACGTTCTGTTATTGCAGGTGTAGATAACGGTGATACAACCTGAAAGCCAATTTGAAAGGGTGACTTTAGTTACTGGCATACCCTTTTTTGCCTCAGAGAAGTTGACAAATAACTGATCAGATTTCCTGAAATCTTTAGTTCTATGCAAATAGAATCTGAGATGTCTATGCACGTCTAATTGGTGGAGTTTATACTCTGCCTTCTTGCTATGATTGGGGAAAAACACCGGGAGTTCAATGGATTGATTGATATTGGACTGAGTGCAAACCTTAGGTATAAAGGATGGATTAGTTCATAGCGATACCCTATCCTTATAAAAGATCAGATATGGAGGTCTGATTGATAGTGCTTGCAACTCTGAGTCTCTTCTGGCAGATGTTACAGCTACTAGAAAGATAGTCTTCCAGAAAAGAAATTTGAGGTCACAAGATGAAGAAGGCTCGAAAGGTGGTAATTTTAGTTGAGATAGGACAAAATTTAAATCCCAAGGAGAAAGTGGTTCTTTAAAAGAAGGTCTCATTAAGGAAGTGCCTTTTAAAAATGCTTTACACAACCTGTGTGACACTAAGCTAGGAAAATGGTCACCAATGTGGAAATTCGAAATTGCAGCCAGCTGAACTCTAACAGATGCTGCAGCCGAGCCTTGCTGGAAGAGTTCTGCAAGAAATTCTAAAATGGACTGAATTGGCACAGAAAAGGGGTCAATGTTTCTAGTTTGCTCCGAGTGAGAAAATCTTTTCCACTTGCTAGTATATAGTTTTCTAGCAGAAACTTTATGAGAGGACATCAATATGTGTTTGACTGCTGGAGTGAAGTTTTGAAGCCTAACTAAATTGGGAAGTGGAGCAGCCATGCTGTCAAGTTGAGGGTGTGGAGAGAAGGATGAACTGTTCCTGATATATGTGTCAGAAGGTCTGGAACTGGGTCCAGAACCCACGACTTCTGCTGTAGATGAGGCCAGAGGAAGGGGAACCAAATCTGCTGAGGCCAATATGGGGCAATGAGAATCAGCCTGCTTCCCAAGGATTTTGCTTTCTGGATGACTTTGGGTATGAGGGGAAATGGGGGAAAGGCATAAAGACGTCCTGAGGGCCAATCGTGTAGAAGTGCGTCTCTCGCTGTCTCCCCAGGAGGGGGAATTAGGGCAAAGAAGCTGCTGCACTTGGCATTTATGGGAGTGGCAAAAAGATTGCAGCAGGTCTGGCCCCATTTCTGGAAAATCTCTTCCGTTATGTTCTGGTTCAGAGACCAGTCGTAAGGCATTAATATTGCCCTGCTGAGTTTGTCTGCTATCACGTTGGATTTCCCCGGGATGTGCATCGCTACTAGAAAGCGTTGGGAAGAAACTGCCCATTGCCAAACTCTCAGAACCTCAAGACAAAGTGGGTATGATCTGGTTCCTCCTTGTTTATGTACCAAACCACCAACATAGTGTCTGACTGCATTGCAATCGTCCCCAGTGGAAGAGTTTTGGAGTGCTTGCAATGCCAGAAGCACTGCTCTCATCTCTAGAACACTGATATGCAAGTGGGCCTCGTGGTCTTGACATATACCTTGGACTGTCCTTCCCAGATAATGCCCCCCCCACCCTATCTGGGAAGTGTCTGTGGTCACTGTAGTAACAGGTTGTTGTGGAATAAAGGGTCTCCCGATAGTCACGTGGTTGGACTGAGTCCACCACCATAGATCCTTTTTGCACGACTGTTATTCTGATCAAATGGTGCACAGGAAGTTCTTGAAGTGACCATTAGAAGAATAAGAGCCATTGAAGGATCCTCATATGCATCCTGGCAAGAGGAATGATTGAAGCCATTGTCCCTAGAGGTTTTAGAATTACCTTTGCCTTTACCTTGTCTTTTGGAAGAAGGTGAAGTATTTGCTGTCCGAGGGCTGAAATTCTGTCGGCTGGAAGATGTGCCATCATAAAAACAGTGACTAGGTTTGCACCTATGAAAGCAATATGTTGACAGGGCAACAAGGCAGATTTTTGTAAATTGACTGTTATGCCTAACTGAGCAAAGATTTCCAATGTCACATCCCTGGCCTGTTGGAGTAGATGCTTGGTGGTGGCAGTTAGGAGCCAGTCGTTCAGATACGGAAACACTTGGAATCCAAGACGTCTCAAGTGAGCCGTTACTACTGCCATGCATTTGGTGAACACTTTTGGGGCTGTAGTGAGACCAAAGGGCAGAGCTCGTAACTAATAATGACTGGCTCCCAGTTGGAAGCCTAAATGATTCCTTGATGCTCTGTCCATTTTATGTGGTAGTACGCATCTTGGAGGTCTATTGAGCACATCCAATCATCTTTCCCTAAGAAGGGAAGTATTGACTGCAGCGTCACCATTCGGAACCTTGACTTTTTGACAGATTTGTTCAACTTGCTGAGATACAATATGGGTCTCCAGTCCCCTGTTCTTCTTGGCACCAAAAAGAATCTTGAGCAAGTTCCAAATCCTGTTGGTCTGTGGGGACTTTTTGGATGATTCTTTTGTCCAGCAACTTTTGGATTTCTATAGTTGCTTGCTCCCCTAGATTGGGTGGAACATCTGGGATTGTTCCGATCCGTGGGACAGGATGGCAAAAAGGAATAGAATATCCTCTGGATATTATGCTTTGTACCCACTTGTCCTTTGTGATACTTTGCCAGGCTTCTGGGTACAAAGATAAACATCCTCTGACTGCCTCTAGAGTAGAGCAGGCGGGCCTCATTTCAGGATTGCTGACAGGGATGTCCATGAAAGGAATCACTGTCACCCTGGTTTTGCGTACCTCCCCCACCTCTAGGACGATGTCTACAATTGTTGCCTCTCCCTCTGCCCTGGGGAAGGATTCACCTTATGCATCTTGGAGAGCTCCCTGGGATCTTTTGAACCACATATTTCCAGTCTTCTGACCTTTAAGGTAAGGTCTTGAAGATACTGAAAAACGTACTCCAATGGCAGAGAGAGATTTCCCTTCCTGCTCGCATCTGGTGAGTGTGTCTAACTTTTGGTCCAAAAAGTGAGAAACCATCAAAAGGGGCATTAGTAAAGGTAGACTTAAAAGGTTCCACAAAATTACACAAGTGCATCCTGGAGTGTCTCCTCATGGAAACCCCTGAACCCGCTGCCCTACTCACTCCATCTGCTGCATAAGATATCAGTCTCATGGAGGAGCTGACGACAGAATTTATGATGGACAGCTGGGAAGAGACTTTCTCAGTCATCCCTGCAGCCAATGAACCTTGTAGAGTATCTCCTAGCTCTTTCAGGAGATCTCTTTGTAGCCTTGTAAAGTGTGTGAGGTAGTTCAGTGATCGGTGTGTAAAAGTCGCTGACGAAAAGACACACTTCATGTATCTGTCCATCGTTCGAGAATCGTTGTTCAGAGGATGAACAGATGAGGATGTCTCAGAAAGTTTCTTCTTCTTGGCTGTTGCCACCACCATAGCATCTACAGGCACACCTTTTGTAAGAAAATATTTTCCAGTGGGGGCTGACAAAAACTTGTTTGGCCTCCGAGGGACTGGTTCCATAGTGTCAGGTGACTCCCATGCCTTTCGACTGACCAAGTCCATTAGCTCATCAAAAGGTGGAGACACCCAGGAGGCTGAAGGTTGAGATCCAAAGGCCTTCAGGTACACTGACTCTTCATCAGAAGAGTTGATGGTTTTCCAGCCACCTCTCTGCTTTAGGATCTCCAGGATATCTGCAAATGAGATATCTTCAGAGGATGGCCGTGGGGACCCTTCTGACTGCTCGATGTCAGTGTCTGAGGTGACTGACTCATCAGGGAAGCCTATATGCTTCCTCTTGAATGTCTTCTTTCGAGGAGGCTCCTCAGAAGGGTATTCTGGGGAGGCCTCAAAAGAGAGGGGTTTGCCCAATGGGGGTTCCTGAGGCTCTGAATCCCTGCTGGCTAGTGGATGTGGTGGTGCCAAGATAGTAGCCGGTGCCTTGGGGGGCGAATGCCAGTATCCCTGTGTAGAACTGTAGAGGGGGACAGCACACTCCTCATCAGCTCGAAAGCAGAACCCACTGGTTCCGAGGATATCTCTGGCTCTGAGGAGACAGAGGACACTCCCAGCCCCAGAGAGACGGTCTCCGAGGCTGAAGTAGGAGCTGAGCTGACCTGAGCCGACGCACAGAGGGGTAGGCTCAGAACTGAAGAAGTTCAGGTCCGAGCATCCCCCCCAGGGCTGACCGGAGAACCTTGGCTCCCAGACACTCGGATGACAGACAGTGTCAGAGCAGATATTGATTCTGTAATCTCCGAAGGGGGTCCCGGAACCGACGGGTCTACAGCAAGTGGTACTAGGCATTCCGGCTCCGAAGATCCAGCTTGGCTCGAGGAGGAACAACAGTGGATGTAACAGTCTTAGAAGGCTCAGAAACTTGTTGGGTCGGAGCAGAGAACAATTTAGATAGTGCCAGCGACTTCAAGATTCTGCACACCATCCACTCCATGTCATCATCAGATAGGCTCCTAGTTAACCTGGAGGATAGCGATGGTGAATGAGATCTCTCAAAATGGGAGATCTCAAAGTAAGGGAGACCGGTGGAATATCAATGGACTGGCTCCGAGACATGGTATCTTTCGGTTCTGAAGACCTTGCGGCCGAAGAACTAGGTTTGTCAATAATAATTACCTCCATCGGTTCCGAAGCCTGTGGAACCAAGGAGGTAGATGGCTTTGAATTTTTAGACAATTTTTCAGGGGGCTCGGACTGAGCCGAAGAGACAGGAGATGGTCTTTTAGTTGGTTTCTCCCTCTTAGAAGAAGAAGAACTCTGTAAGGCTTCCTCAAAGGATAGTTTCAAGAACCCCTTGACAATCAAGTTGTTTTTCCTCTCCTGTAACACAAGTGCACTAAAGGAGTGGCAGAAAGTGCAATTCTCCTAGAGATGGATAGCTCCTAAACAATAGACACAAATGACATGTCCATTTGTAATAGACATTTTCTGGGTAAATTTTTGACATTTTTTAAAGCCCGAAGGCTTATGTTCTTTCTCCCTAGTGTCTTTAGACATGTTTGGAAGAAAAAAGATCCTATATGAATTACAAATTGGAAATAAACTCACACCACTTCTAGATAAAAACACAAGCTAATTTAACAAACACAGCACATCTAAGAAATATAATTATAACTAGCGTTCTCTGACTAAAAACGAGCACTAGGACCTCTAATTTAAATGGACCTAGACAGGTCTAGTAGGGGATAGAATACACCAACACTAGCACTACTAGCCCTCTAACTAAAACGGGCAATTAGCTCTCTAATTTAAATGAGCTAATGAACTAACCAAATAACTAAGAGACTAGAAAACCAGCACACAACACTACAGGTATTTTAATAAAGCACCACTACAGAAAACAATTATGGGATACAAGTACAGGCCTGTGGAAAAAAATGACTGCCAAGCAAAAGCGCACACAGTGGAAAAAAGAGATAAACTAAGCTACACACTAAAGCTAAAGATTCACAGCACACAGTAAACTAACTAATGTATAAATCCAAACTAGTTTAAGCTAATAAAATGGAAAAGACAAAAAACTTAGCCACGGCCAAGAAGAGCACATCCAACCTTGTAAAGCAGCAAACGAGATCCGGGGAGTTGCACCACTGCATCATGGAATACCTACCTTGCCACAAGCCAAGTTTGAGACTTCCAGCTGTGTATTCGGCCAAGGATCGGCTCTGAACCCATCCAAGTAAGAATGAAGGCGATATAGGACAACATAACATTCATAGTTTATTACAATGTCTTATACGTAAAATATATTGCAATTACTTCCCTGACTATCAGCTGTAGCACAGCATTACTAATTATCAGTTTTTACTTTTGTTGTAGAGATATCTTACTTTGCTTATTTTTTTAATCTTAATTTCCTTAGCATCTGGATATACACTTTGCTAAACATTCTTGTGCTAGCTGCTTTTGTGCAATTTCTTTTTCCCACAGTTTGTAGAAATCATGTGCACTTGCACTGTGCAAGCCAGGGGTGCACACTAATATTTCCTCCCTCTTTTCCCAACTGTAATACAACTATGGAATTAATAAATTTAAGTTTGGGGGGCATAGGGGCCAAGCCATCCACACATGGGGTGCAGTCAGCTTGTCCCCATAGGGACAGCACTTTTTTCTGCATCTTTTATATTTCTGAGTTGCACTTCTCTTTGTTGAAGAATTAATGAATTGTGTCTTAGTTTGCACTGAGATGGCAAAACATAGTGAAAGCCACATCTGAGTAATATAAGCAAATGCAGAAAAAACTTGCAGTACAGGTGAAACAAAAAGCTGAATATCTGGATCAGAAGCACATATTCAATGTGGAATTTATACCCGCGGTGGTGGTGCTGCAGTAGCGTTGTCGCTGTCTAGTTCGATTCTCAGCTAAAGCGTCTTCTGTGTGGAGACATGCGTGAATGGGCGTACCTTCGTTGAAGGTTGTGCATCAGGCCTGGCAAGCCGGTACGTAAAAATCAACTGCCAATCATTAGCAGACCGGAGTTCCGCTGTGGTGACCCCTAACCGGGAAAAGCCGAAAGACACAAACATGAAAAAGATACTGTTATACCCGTACAATTTTACAATTTATTGCTGAGCAAATTGTGGGGAGCCAGAGGACGATGCATCTTCCCTGTTGTGATAAGAGTAGGATCTCTGCTTACAGAAACTACAATGAAAGTGAGACATTACACTGTGATTTGTTCAGTGTCCTGCTTCGGCATATGCTTTTATCACTTTAACCAAAGGTGGATATTATTTTTAGCTTGCTAGTGTATCTGCTGTTCCATATATTTCCATTCTGGTGTTTTTGCAAACAGCCATACATAATGTTAAACACTGTGCTACTCACAGGTGTAGTGAAAATGTCTATGTTGGTGAGCATGCAAAGGAGAGGGGGACTCTGGCATTTCAGCACTAGCAAAATGACTACTCAGCATTCCCTGTACATTACTAAAACAGGACAATCATGTGTTGAGATTCATACTATTACAGCACTGTGAATTTGAACAAAAACCATTCACCCTCCCGTGCTTTAACTTTTCTCATATGTTTAATTACAAAAGATGCCTTGTTACTCCAATACTACAACACTCACACTGTGTTCCACAGAAGCAGTATAACATATTATTTCACCTGCTCGGAGCCGAAATATACTTGTGTTTTCATCACATCCCTGCTAATTACATACACTAAATGTAAGACTGATGTATCTTAACTCAAGCTAAGGAGAAATTCCTGACATATCACTATCTTGATGTTTCAGTACACATTCCAAGAGTGTGTGTGTAATTCCTGACATATCACTATCTTGATGTTTCAGTACACATTCCAAGTGTGTGTGTGTGTGTGTGTGTGTGTGTGTGTGTGTGTGTGTGTGTGTGTGTGTGTGTGTGTGTGTGTGTGTGAGTGTGTGTGTGTGTGTGTGTGTGTCTCTCTCTCTCTCTCTCTCTCTATATATATATATATATATTAGATATGGATTTCTGTCTGTAGATGTACACAGAATATATGAGTCACATGTCAAATCTGAACATTTCTTCGTATCATATAGTGCCCTAATGAATATGCAAGAAAACAGCAGCCTAATCTTTGAAGTTCCTCACTGGGAAATTAGAAAATCTGTTGGGGAAAGTAAAAGAAGTTCAGGAAATTCTACTTATTGAGGAAGAAAAGTGGAAAGGGAGTGTTCAGTGCTAATTACTTTGACTTTCAGCTTTTCTCGGTTAGGGGTCGCCACAGTGGAAATCCGTTCCGTTCATGATTGGCAGTGGATTTTTATGGTGCCGAGTTGCCAGCCTGATGCCCAACCTTCAACGAAGGCACACCCATTCATGCTCGCACCTACCTGCATTTCTTTAACATCACTCGACCGTGGGGAGGACATGCAGACTCAACACAGAAGGCGCTCCAGCCGAGAATCGAATGGGAGAACCTCTTGCTGCGAGGCGACAACGCTAACCACTGCACCACCGCGGCTTCGGGTGTTCAGTTATAGTTGTTAAAAACACAGCAGGGAGAGCATGCATGAAACAGAAAATGAAAAAATAATTAGCACGTCTGCTGGACTGATTACTGAGGATAATACCTTGAAAGAAGGCTGTTGAGAAGTACAAGACATGATTGTACTGAAAAAAATAATCTGATTGGTTAAAAATAGATGAATAATGCAGTACAAATTAAGAGGAACAACTGCAAAAGATAACAGACAAAACGGTGAATGTGCTTCCTGAAAAGTTAACTGGACAAATGTGAGGAGAGAGTAAAGGAAGGAAAACTTGTACCATACTGTGTTGCTTGAGGCAGGGGGGGGGGGGGCAGGAAAAAGCATATTTTTTTTTTTTTAGCATGAACTGGGGAAAGAAGCATGGTAGCAAGGAGTGTTCGAACTTCAAAGCAAAGAGTTACTGAACCAAAAGTGTAAGCAGACCTGACTCAATCAGTAAATCCAGGAACTATGTATTTATTTATTGCATTTGTTTACCGGGAAGCTCCACATACAATTAACAAATCAAATACAGTTACAAATGCAAATACATACAAGAAATAACAGGTATTATTACAGCATATACAATCACAAGCTTGGACATAGTATGAGCAGAAAGGTACAGATTATTTACATACATAATACCGATTTACATCTAATAACAAAACTGCATATAGACAATGGTTTAGCTGGCAAAAGAGAGAAAGCATCTATGAAAAAGTGATAAACATGGGATGTGGTAAAAGACATTTCTTTATGGCTGTATAAATGGTGGCAAGAGTAGGCAGAAATTATGTGGTGGATGTGTCAAGTGTAATCAATAGTATGGCTAACATTCTCCAACAAGATGGTAGTGGTACACAGAAAGCTGGGGTGTACTTTACCCAAAGTAGGTGAGTGCCAGTAACTCCATGAAAAGGAAGTACAGGTGCAGAGGTCAAAAAAAAAAAAAGAGAGAAAAATACTCCACCCCATATCTGAAGATCAAACTCTGATGGATATTCAAACTGATATAATCAATATCAGAGAGCTTTTCACCCACACAAAATTTCAACACACTACAACCAGGTGATGCAGGGATTACAACACACTCCCTAAAACCTATTAATCAAGCCAATTACAGGTACAATATCCCCTTTGGGATGCACCTCACTAAACATACAAAATGATTAGAAAGCTCCAAAATGTTCCTAATCATAAGATCATAGGTCTAATATCCATCAACTAGCAAGACAGGTTGGTAGTCTGTCGCTTTATTCAGTTACTTGTAGACTTTTCAGGGGAAATCTCCATCATGCTCACCAGGGACCTTGTTGACTCTACCAGGGACAGAATCTTCAACAAGTTTCCCCTACATCTTAAAGCAGTGCTACACAATGTCTTCCTTTAAGCATAAACTAGATGTCTGGATATCCACAAATTTACTCTGGGATTGACTTGTACAGCCCTTCTTGAGAAAGGAAGCATGGCCTGAGGGAGGATAATGCCAAGATGTGAATGGTCACGAGACTCCCGTGGTCTTGCAATATCTATGAGTATATAAAAATCTACAACCCAATCCAGTCTTTCACAGTGCCCTTCCATGCACTTCTGCCTCCAGGCTAGGAAGTGATAGGAGATGAGAATGGTGGAGAGAAAACTGTTGCGTATGATGCTTGAGTTTACTGACTGTCTATACCCAGGTGGGGAGAGGCGTGATGTGAGCAATGCTGATGACAGATGGATACAGAACTATGGTTCTAAACCATAATATTTAATTTTCATATTAATGTTGCTCCAGAATGAACCCCAACTGCTGCATACAAACAAACTAATGCAGGGCAGATAGTTTTCTTAATTGTTTATGACCCAGCATCCACCACACAAGTACTCATTGAGTGAGACAGCAAGGTATGCCAACGAGGAAGTCACCAGCTTCCAAAAGTGTGGCCGAACCTCTACAGCAGTGCAATCAAAGTGCAGAAAAGATACTGATGGAGAACACAGGGGTTGTAGGAGGAAGGCATAGCTAATTAGTAAAAAAACATTTTCAGTTAACCAATGTTAAGAACGTTTTCCTTTTAGCCACTAGTGGCTGTGTAAGTAATATGGGCTACATTCAGAAAGCGAAAGAATGACACAATACAGAGTTTCCATCACTTGGGTTGCTCTACCTGATGTGCTAAAAGACACAGAATGAATAACTGGATCTAAAAACGATCAAAACATAAGCCAGGCATGAAAAACCTTCTACACACCACATAGGACAGTTACCAAACTCTCACCTGTGTATGTTAGCTCCACTGATGTTGTTGTTGTTTGTCTTTTCCCAGTTAGGGGTCGCCACAGCGGAACTCCAGTCCGCTAATGATTGGCAGTAGATTTTTTATGGTGCCGAGTTGCCAGCCCAACACCTAACCTTCAGCGAAGGCACCCTCATTCACGCATGTCTTTCGGAGGCCACTCGACCGCAGGGAGGACATGCAGACTCCACACAGAAGGCACTCCAGCCGTGAATCGAACAGGAAAACCTCTTGCTGTGAGGCAACAATGCTACCACTGAACCACTTAGCTCCACTGATGTACAGAAATAAAATCCTGTCAATGACCCAGGTCACCTTTGTGCAGTTAGCGGAGTGGACACCTGCTGGAGCTGGCATGCAGAGGATAGGTATGTCTTCAGGGAGAAAGAATCCATCCTATACTGCAATTTCTCAGAAGAGGGGCAGTGATGTTTGGGGGTGGTCCTGGATGTGCATTTGGCTCAACAAGCCATTAATGTGGAAGCCCTCCTTAGCAGGCACACACAAGCATATATGTACATGAGGAAGTGTACTGGTGCTCATGGTAATATGGGTTGAACATCCCCCACCAAAGGGGAAGGACTAGGAACATTTTAAAAAATGCTCTCATTGCTGGGACACTGGTCAGAGTACAAGCAACACCTACATGTGCCTAAATCACAGTCCCTCTGGAGTTGGGGGAAGCTTGACTGTCAGTATGAATGGGGGCAAAAAGACACACTACAAAAAATTCTTAATGATGTGGACAATGTTCCAGGATTTGGCCAACACTGCAGATGAGTTACAATATGTGTAGCTCAGTGTGTTGTCACCTTGTACTAGGGTGCTGGGAGATACTAATTCTAGCCTAGATATTGCAGGCTGCACACTAGTTGCATACTACACACTATATGTACACGTTACATAATACTTACTATACTATGTGACACATTCTAAATACTGCAGATCTGCTATGCATATTAGCAATGTACCATGAAAGTAAAAATCACAGCACAAAGGCCACAGTTCTGCTTCATACAAGACAACAAAGTGTACTGCACTCTGCTCTTGCAATGTACCATACAGGCATGTCTGTGACATACAGATGTTTTAGATGCCCAGATAGTATCATCACAGTGGTCACACTCATGTTACAATAGATACTAGGTGAAAGAGTAGCGAGACCTCCACATGTTCATTCGTGTTAGATAGCCCTCCAGCATGTTAATGCTGTAGGTGGCGATACTTATTCTATGCAGTTGTGCAGACTTAGGTCACTGATACATATGAACATGCATGTAAAAAGGCATATTGTCTTGCTGCTGCTCACAGAGACATAGGGGAGAGGGTAAGAATTGGAATCCCCACTGCAGTTCTGACAGAAAAGGCCACACTCCTGGTGTCCCTGGACAGTATGTTAAGATGAACATCAAATAATCCTAAGCGCTAGAACTGATGTCACTATTCCAACTGAGCCTGGATGTGTGTACATATGCCTGCACCATAAACAGACAATTCACTGGGTTTGGTCAGGCACCTCAATAACAACAGGAAAACATGTACAGCATATGGTGCCAATACAAATTATGCATTGGACTTGTCAATCACAGAGCAGCAAATTATATGTGCTGCCATGATCAGACTGCACACCTGTCAGCTGTACTATGTACTATTAGTGGCATAACCTGAACACACAGACTTACCAAAGGAACTTCCAGTCTGCTTCATGAAGTTGCTGACAGATTTAGGCAATGACACTTAATATTGCTGCACAGCTTTGCCATTGATGTGCATGTAAATATGACAAATATGTGCCTGCGGGGGTCACTGCTCAGCAAGCCTGTGTGCTGCTTGTGTGTTAAAGGTAACAGGGTCTCAGTATATGACAATACTGCTATTGACTCAATGGGTGATGTCACATGCCAATGCACAGTACATGCAGGTGGCAATGTGACACATAATATGGTGCTAACGATATTACAGAGTCTTGCATAACCAATCGGTACAGCAAAACATGGTGTAGAGGCATCATTTACCAGGCCAGGAGTAACTTCTGAGGATGCCAAAACACTACTGGACCCAGTGAGTGCCTCTTCAGCTTCAGACAGCCATGGTGAGGTCATGGATGGGCTATATCCTCTGCTCATGCTTGAACATCCTTAGCAGCATTACATGTGTTGACTGACGGGGTTTCTACACAGGAACACATGTGCTACAGCCCAGCATCAATTCATACAGCATGGCCTGCTTGTGGAAATACATCAGGCTGTAAAGTTAACAACCAGGTATTACAGCGTATTATAAAGAAGCAGTCAGATTTAACAACCAGGTATTACAGCATATTATAAAGAAGCAGTCAGATGCTACATGGTCTATTGAAGAGTTCATACATGTGAACAGCAACATGCATAATGACACCAAAATGAGGCAGCAAGAGCTGATTTGGGAAATGATGGCAGAAAAATCACTTGGTGGCTACGGGATATGCCACATTCAGCATGGCACACATTTGCAATACACAGCAAAGGTGTGTTATGGGTGTACAACACCATCTTTGCACTGCATCACAGTCGGGTGCATTGGAATCCATGACTGCTGCAGGGCAGGATGATGCTGGCCACGCAGCAGATATACCTGTCAGCCCTGTGACATCAGTAATATGGAAGGCCATCTTGCACTGCATCTACTTCCAACACAGCCACAGTGGTGTCTCATAGAAGAACTGTACATCATGTCAGCTCAGTGTGTTATGCCACTGCCGCCTCTACCATTAATGTAGACACTGAGACTGAAAATTTCTTAACAATAATAATGTTTAAAATAAAAAAAACCACCAGAAGCAGAAATAGCTGGTAAAAGCGGTTATACCTTTTAATATGACCTCTGGTACCTCGGCTTTTTGCCTTCAATGGATGAAATGCAATATAAACAGCCACTTTTTATACACAGATACAAACCCCATTAATTTTAAAGTGCCAGCACCACAAGCTAATGCCTATATAACCACTTTGGATTCATTAATGAAAAAATATCTGGTCAAAGTGCCTCCACATGTTACTAATACTGAGGAGTTGTGTAAGGAAGTTAGAAAAATTAAATGTCAGGATGGGTACTACTGGGTTGTGGTAAATGTGAATTCATTTTATACAAATATCCAATTGAAATGGGGTTTGGAGGCTATATGGAACATTATGGGAGATGGTCCCAGAACTGCTTTTGTGGCTAGATTACTTGAGTTTTGTTTAACACACAATTATTTCAAGTTTGAAAATGAGATATTTCTTCAGCTAAAAGGAACAGCAATGGGGGCATCATATGCCCCTACATATGCCATTTTATACATGGGGTATTTTGAGAGAAAGTTCATTTATAGTTCTGAATTCTTTAAAAAGAATATGGTGTGGTTTAAACGGTTTACAGACCATCTTATCTTTTTGTGTAAAGGCAGTCCTGAAGAATTTGATCAATTTTTTCTGAGTTGAATATGAATGTACATGGTTTGAAATTTTCAATGTTAAAAGATGGTTCCTGTATACAATTTCTTGATGTGGAATTTTATGTAGATTTAAGAAATTAAATTCAATTCAAACCCTTCAGATAATCAACTATCCATCCTCCCCCCTACTAGTTAAACTCACTTCCACTAATTGAATTTAGACATATTGCTCGTAATACTTCTGAAAAATTGTCGCCTCACAGTAAGACGTTGTCCTGTTCGATTCTCAGCTACAGCGTCTTCTGTGTGGAGACATGCGTGAATGGGCGTACCGTCGTTGAAGGTTGTGCGTCAGGGCCGGCAACTCGGCATGTAAAAATCTACTGCCAATCATTAGCTGTGGCGACCCCTAACCGGGAAAAGCCTAAAGACACAACAACAACAACTTCTGAAAAAAGTTGTAAGACAAAGTTTCTTTTGGAAACAAAAGAAAGGCTTATGGAAAGGGATTATAAGGAAAGGTTACTGCATCAGGCTCTTGATGAGGTACTGGAAGGAAAAACTAGGGTCAGAAATAGTATGGGAAGGTCTAATGTTGAAAAAAATTGCTTTTGAATGTAATGGGTTTACAGGAAAAGATTTGTATTTTGTTTCTAAGTATTCTATGTTTTCAGAAGTAATGAGAAAGGCTATTTGGATTTATGGTACACTGTGCATGAAGTTGAAATTTTGGGCAATTTGTTTCCAAAATTTGTAAAGTTGTCTTATGGACGTTATGTCAGTTTGAAAGAACTGTTGACTATGGCTCTTACCATTGTTCCCCAGTGTCTTTGCTTGTGGCATTGTAAGGTTTGTAGTTGTGTTAATAATATCTCAGGGACTTGTATTAATGGCAAGAAATGTATTTGTAGAAGTAGATTTGGTTATAACTCAAGTGGGGTAGTTTATATTGTGGGGTGTGGTCGTAAAAACATCAAATGGTATATTGGGCAAACTAAAAGAGTGGTTAAGGTAAGGTTTATGGAACATTTGGGGGATATCCACAATAGAAATTATAAGTGTCCAGTTGCTGAACATTTTGTGAATGTACATGAGGGTAATGCTGCTTCATTCTTCTTTAGTGTATTAGCACAGCCTATCCTGCGTAGAGAGGGTGATACTGTTAAGAAGTTAAATGAATTGGAGAGGAAATTCATTTTAAACTATAGAACTTTATATCCTAGGGGCCTTAACCTTGAAGTAAATTTGGTAGATTAGCAGGTTTGTTATAAATGTTGAATGATTAAATTTAAAAGTATTTAAGAATATCTTGTATAAAAATATTTTGAAAATTTTAATTTATTAAAAAACATGTTCACACTTAGCAACTTAATGTGTATTTATATGGTTATATATGTATTAGACTGTGGTGTTGGCACTTTAAAAAGTTAATTGGTTATAATTAATGAGGTTTGTACCTGTGTATAAAAAGTGGCTGTTTATATTGCATTTCATCCATTGAAGGTGAAAAGCCAAGGTACCACAGGTTGTATTAAAAGATGTAACAGCTTTTACCAGTTATTTCTGCTTCTGGTGTTTTTCATTTTGTGCTGTGGTGTTACAAGTGTTTTTTGCATTAATAATGTTTACCCAGAGGCTGTACTCCTAACCTTCTTTGGGAGAAGGGAGTTGCCCGAATTAACATGCTCTCAAAGTTACAAACAATATCCTGTATGCATGTAAGATATACTCATCTATCTGCTTGCATTTCACCTCTCACATGTGGGGAAGACAGCTGTGCAATGCATGCTGTGAACAAGTCATGCAATGGTCTGAGTAATTTTATACAAGTTATATCATGACATGCACTTCATGTTGCTTGTTTTGTGCAACTCAGACATATATGACATTATAGCACTTAACATGACCTGTCTGCTGTTCTATATAAGCTGATGTTGGAGTGTGTGGTTCTGTAATATTCTCCTGGCTGCTCTCTGTGCATTCTTGACCAGTGTCTGTACAGATGCCTCATCAGTACTGTCTGTCTTTAAGTTAACATTATTATGGGGCACAGCAGAAACCATTAGCATGTTACTGATCTTCTGTGCTGCTGTCAATGCATTAGAAGTATACTTTGCTTGGTCAAGTACATGATCCACAGAAGCTCTTACCTTGGTATGAGTGGCATTATAGTGTGCGACAGCTACTGTAGGAGATTATACTGGTGTACTGCTACAATATGTAGTAGTGACCTAGTTGTCTTTTACTGATGCAGCCTTCATGACAAATATAATGCATGTCACACATCTGCCACATGCAGGCATCGTACAGTGGCAGGATACCACATGCATATGCCACTGAGGTGCCACAAATACTGCAGAAGGCTTGGCACATTATGGAATGGCACTTTTGCTCCTGACCCACACATCTACATCTTGCCACAGAGGAACTTTATGACAACATGGCTACAAATATGTGTGCGTGCCTGTACATTTATATAGCTCTACAGACTAAGGTTAGGTGGTCTAGATTATTATGTGCATATCTCTGAAATGTCCTATTTGCCAGAATCTTCAATGTGATACATGATTTCTTCAGTGATATGCTGGTATCTACAAGGTCCCAACACAGTTGCGCCTGATCTACCTAGACTGCAGATGGGTAAGAGAAGTCAATCAAACCTGAGAAGTAAATTACTTCACCAGAGCAGAAGAGTGTGTAAAGAAACAATTCTACAATACAACAAAAAATCTGGATCCCCTATCTTTGCTTGGATGCAAAAGGGGTGAAGGTAGTAAAGGGCTTAGTAACAAGAGAGAGTGCTAAGAACCCAAGAGAAAAGATGATCACAGGAGTAGGAATGCAAATCCACACTGTGAGGGATATAAGAAAGCAAGACTGGAGTTTTTTATAAAAAATACTTTAGGCGAAAAGAAAAGCATGCATGGGGACTTGGATATTTCACCAGGCCTGCTACTCTAGCAGCAGAAACTTTAGAATAAATCTTCCAAGTGGCACTGTTAACATAAAATGATAAATGTATTCAGTGACTGCAGGGTGACTAGAATGCCCTCCTGAATATGCTGGTAAAAATAAAGCCAATACCAACATGTGTATTTCTCATGGTAAAACCTAAGCAACATAAATGGAAGGAGGAACGTAACAGAAAGTATTTCAAGGCAAACAAGAACCATTAAGCGCACACAGTTTATTTTCCTGTCACCATTTGGAAACTAAGCTTAGAAATGAAGCACTGTGATCACCCTGAAGTTTAGTTAGCTTAACCCGGCAGCTAGTGGACAAGGTCCAACTATTCAGGTCAAAACAACTAGCAAAAATATGAAAGAATAGCCTTTTGAGCTATTCAAGCTAAGCTAAAACACCAATCAGCAGTAGTAAGAAAGATTTGTAAATTAAATGCCAGACGGTAGTAAAAAATAATCAAAACAGCTTCACGTTCTTCGTACCAAAACAACAAATCATCTTGTTGTGATTAAAAACATCTTTAGTTCTTAGCAGCAAAACAACAAATCTTTATTGGGTGGAACTTATAACTTATATACTCTAGTTTCTTTACAAAAGCACAGCACTTATTTGCCAATTTATGTAAGTTTCACCCAATAAAGATTTGCTGCTTTGCTACTAAGAAGTGAAGCTATTTTTAATTGTTTTGGTACAAACAATATTAAGCTGTTTTTACTACTGTTTTGCATTTAATTTGCAAATATTTCTTACTACTACTGCTTGGTGTTTTAGCTTGGCTCAAAGGGTTATTCTTTCCTATCTCTTCTAATCATTTAAAGACTAGTCAATTTTAAGGTTTCCATACTTTATAAAGAAGTGAAATACCCTTGTCAAGAATTCATTTTAAACTTCTTTTATTAAATCATCACATTTTAAACTGCAACACATTTATATTCATTAACAGAAAACAAACCAAAATAAAAGTTCCCATTGCTATTGTTGACATGGAGTATACATGTTTTCTTTTTAACCCTTTTCACTCACTTCAACATTCTGTCAACATTCTGTAAATTGCTCGTTTCCTGCCTTCTATTAAACCTCACTCCTGCTGGGCATTATTCTACATGTATTGTTCCACAAACTCATTTACTTCTATAAAACTTGCTCCTTCCCTTATTTTGAAGATCCCACCTCCATTTGTTTACTGTCCTTTACAATATTTAAAACTTTTTAACTTTTTTTAAACAAGAAACATCTTTATTAAATTATCAAGTATGACACAGGTAATCTTACATTTATATAAATGAAAATAAACTTTCCCAGCACAATTTCAGTTGCAAACATTATACATTACAAACCATGCTGACAACTGTAGCTGCAAACATTGTATATCACTTATAATCTATCCAGTCACTGTCAGTCAAACCTTACCTACAGCTCATTCAAATCCTGCCTACTTTTAAATTTTGTTCCTCCTTTACATATATTTATTTATATATATATATATATATATATATATATATATATATATATATATATATATTTTAATAAAAAACATGTTTATTAAAGTATCATGTGTAACAAGGCGCTCTTACATTTATATAAATGAAAATAAATCATAGCGGTACAATCTCAGTTGCAAATATTATACCTTACAAACTATGCCGACAGAACTGTAGCTGCAAACATTGTACATCACTTGTAATCTATCTAGTCATTGTCAGTCAAGCGTTCCATAGCTCAATCAGATCCTGCCTTCTTTTAAACATTGCTCCTCCTCTGCATGGAGTGATCCCACATTTCCCATTTTTTTCCTGTGGATTTCACTCTTTCCCTTTTCTAAAGCTCCCATTTCCAGTTGTTTTATCTCCGTTTCTACTTTGTTAGTTCTAGTAAAGTTGGTTTAGACTCTGACTTCCATTTTCTAGTTATTGCTTTTTTGGCAACCATAATAATTAGACTCAGAAAGGCCTTACTATGTCTAGGCAACTCCAACTCTGTATCACAGCCAAAAAAATAATTTCCCTAGTCACTCCAGTTTGCTTACCCAGGATCACTGACAGAGCACTCTGCAGGGAATCTTTAAAGTCAGCTAACTCATTACACTCCCAGAAAATATGCTCCCAGTTACCTCTTTCTTCCCCATCACATATCCAACATTTGCTGTCTACCTGAGGAAAGATTCTTTGGAGCCTGCATGAGGTATAAAAATATCTATGTAAGCACTTCCAGGCAAAGATCCTAAATCTTCTAGATTTTGTTGCATATTTGGGAGACATACATATATCCCCCATTGTTTCTTGGTGAATTGCTTACCTAGTCTCTCTTTCCAGTTTATAGTTAACATGCAATATGTTATATGCTCTGCTAATTATTCCTTTCTTAATGGCCACTTCTGTTCTAGATTCTACTAAGAACTCTGACAGTGCTGGTCTTTCGTTTAAGACCCCCACACACACACACATACACACACTTCTCTCACTTTGCCTATACTCTTGATATCAATCCTTAATAAGGAATGCAACTCTAACCTGCAGTCCAAACTCCAAATAAGTTCTTAAAATAATGGGAAGATGCCATGAATTGAATTGCAATTCAGGTTAAAGATTGCCTTCCCTATCAAGGATTGATATCAAAATATAGGCAAAGAGAAATAAATAAATAGGGGATCCTAAATAAAAGATCAACTCTGGCAGCATTTTTAGTATAATCTAGAATAGAAGCTGCTGTTAAAAAAGGAATAATTAGTAGGGTGAATAAAATATTGCATGATAATTATAAGAATCAATCAGAGCAGGTTAGAAAGGATTGGGAAGAGAGACTGGCTAAGCAATACACAAAGAAACAATGGGGATATATGTATATCTCCCAAATATGCAGCAAAATGTAGAAGATTTAGTATTTCTGCTTGGAAATGCTTGCAAATGTATATTTATACCTCAAGTAGAGTCTAGAGAAGTTTTCCTCAGGTAGACAGCAAATGTTGGAGGTGTGATTGGGAAGAAAGAGGTAACTGGGAACAAATATTCAGGGAGTTTAATGAGTTGGCAGACTTTAAAGATTCCCTGCTGACTACTCCATCAGAGATACTGGGTAAGCAAATTGGTGTATCTAGGGAATGATTTTTCTGAGCTATGATACAGAATCAGAATTGCCTGGACATAGAAAGGTCTTGCTACTTACTGTGGCTGCCAAAAAAGCAATTTCTAGAAAATGGAAATCAAAGTCTAAACCAACTGTACTAGAAGTAGTGAAGATAGTAACACAGATAAAAAACTGGAACTGGGATCTTTAGAAAAGGGTAGGAGCAATTACATAGAAGAAATGGGAATTGTGGGAACACAACATACAGGGAGGACTGAGATTTAAAAGAAGGCAGAAATTGAATGAGCTATATAATGTGTGAAAATGATTGGGTAAATTATAACTGATGCATAATGTTTGCAACTAAAATTATGTCGATATGGTTTGTTTTCATTTATATAAATATATGCTTGCCTATGTCATACGTGATAATTTAATAAAGATGTTTCCTGTTTAAAAAAGCTTAATTTCCTTAGCTACTACCATTTGTTCTCCACCATTTATGTCAAAGTACTCTCTGTAGGGAATTTTTTAAATTCTGCCAACTTGTTACATTCCCAAACAAATGTTCTCAACTATCCCTGTCTTCTCCATAGCATCTGCAGTAATTGCTATCCATCTGAAGTTTTCTTGGGGTATAAAAATGCATATGCAAATACTTCCATGTAAAAATCCTAAACCTTCTAGACTTTGTTGCATGCTTGGGAATATTAAAGATTTCTTCATATTATTCATTTGTGGATTGCTTTTCTATTCTCTTTTTCCATTTTTTCTAATCTCATCTGATAGATTCTTATAGTCCTTCCCATGCATTATTGAATTTAATTATTTTTGTTCATACTACCTACTCTACATATATAGTCCATTTACTCTCTACTTTCCCTGTGAAATAATATTTCCTTATGTTCTTCTAGCACTGTCTGCCCAGAAACTTCTTAATGTACCTTATTCTTATACATCTCTTCACCTTAAAGATTACTTACAATGCATTTATTCCCTTAAGATACTTAAAAGAATTCCATCATATCCCCCTTCTGTCTTTTTTGTTAATATATGCCAATTTATTTCATCTCTTTTTATGTAGCTTTTTTCAGTCATGTCCCTTGTGGCCTTTTTTGGAGTATAGGTTAGATTCTTTAATCTCTCTTTATGTGACTTATGATGCAGACAGAGTACTGTCTTTGCTGTCTGACTTTGGACTTCATCTATCCTAAGTCCTTACAGTGATACAGCTCCAGAAATGTACAGAATAATCCAGAAAGGGAAATTGCCTTTCTGTATACAATGAAAGTAACATCTTGCTTTCTTCTAGTAATCCTTCTTCACAGTCACTGCAGTACTCCACCAGCCTACCATTTCCCATAATCCATTACTTCTCCTATACACTGCTTACTTTTACGTCACCAGATAAGGCTATTGCAGGGCCCTTTTCTCATTTGCTGCTTCTTGGACTTTTGCCTGCCATTTGTGTTATGCTGCAAGTATTTAGACAGGCATTTATTAAATTTGCCTACCAAATGCATAAATCTACACTATTATTTAGTCTGGCATTTGTCAAACCATTCCTTTCAGCTTGCTAGATCTCTTTCGGTAACTGGAGTCGGCAACATCCTTATCCAAACTAACTAAGGTTACACCTTATCTGCAGCCTGTTGTATGACTTTATAGGCAGTGAAGATGTTAAAAGTGTGTGTGCTGGGGCATTGTCATGGATGAAGAAGGTGAGGACATGAAAATAATGGAGAAAAAACAAAAACACAGATAGATAAGCTCACTGAGGTATACAATACAGAATTAAAACTCATAAGTCAGCTGTTCAGTTTCCTCAAAAATAAATTAATAAATAAATAAAATGACGAATGAACGTTTGTAAGATATGCTGCACATGGTCAATCAATGTCACTTTATTCATGGATATGGATCTGATGACACTGCTTTAATAGCTGACAGCTATTAATTGTTTGCTGCATGTAGTGTGTAAACCCCTGGTTTGGGGAAAATGGGTCTCTATTGTGTCGCTGCAAGGTCTAGCAAATCCCCCAGATACGGGGTACAATGGCCCAGACTTTGACAGGGACATATGACAGTATTTTTATCTGTCCGAGTTCATATCTGAGGTTGCGGATCTCGTCTTTTTTCATCGTTTTTTCTTTTTGTTTTATTGATGTGCTGCATAAATGAAAATACATTGTTCGCTACTGTACTACTGATCTTGAAATTAATATACTTTGTATCATCTATATACTCTAAATTTTTGCCAGTGGCTAAAAAGACCCACTTTCAGATCAGGCCAATTAACCAGTAAATAAGTACATTTAAACAAGTTAAGGATTCAATTACTGCTAATCAGGACACTAAGACAGACTGCATGGACAGCTGTTTTTTTTCTGAGCTGTAACTTTTTTTTTTTGGCTTCTGTGTACACACATGGGACAGATATAGCAATGCTCATATAAAGATATAACCTAATTTAACTTTCAGATAGCAACAGAATGAATATATTGCTTTATTTACTTGCTTTAGTATGCAATAGTGGACCCACTTGCTTTTTGAAAGGGCTTTTTTTTTTTTTACTTCTGTAAGTAAGAGGGTAAAAGTGCTGTGGATGCATTAGTTATTCATTTACATTCCAGAAGTGAGGCTGTAAGGATAGCAAACACCTTAGTATCATATTCCTTTATGCAACATTTACCCACTTTGAATTTATTTACCTATTAACTGGTTAAATACACTATACATAAGTATCTCTTTGGTGGCCCAGGAGCACTGTATAGTAAAATAACCTGCTGAAAGTCGTACAACATGCAAATTAAGACTGAGGGAATCAAACCCTTGACTATGGCTCACAATCATAATCCTCTCTGATAAATTGCCTGACTTCCACTTAGCTATTTATGTTGCTAAGTTATTTTCCTATATCTCTTCTTACAGTTAAATGGGACAAAAGTCTAAAGAGGCCAGAGAATTTGATTAAGGTTCTTGCAGTTACTAATCATTTTAGAGAACTTAAAATTAGTCTGCAGTTCAGTTCATTAACCATACGCTTTACCTACATAGGTCATCATTTAATCCTCACCCTACAAAGTATTTCTTCCCTGTCCCATGTCCTCAAAGTTACTGGTGAGGTGAACTTTAAACCACAGGATCCTTCAGAATGACTGGGATACAGAGACACATTAGTACCCTGCAGCATTTTTTTATCAATACTGAAAACGCATTTTCTGCCAGCATACAAATTGCTCATAGTTTTTCTACACGGTTTACCCTGACTGGCTCTGAAAGACTGAAAAACATCACACCAACTGAATATATAACATAATGTATTAATTATTTAAAGAGGAAACATCTTTTGATGGCATTCTAATTAACACTGGAGCTTTACGGAAAACTGTCACTGAATAAAAACACACATCAAGCAATGCAGATGTATGCGTTTTTAAAAATGAACTATTTCTGAGAAAATGTTTAACTCTCTGCATGCTTTCACTAACTCCTACTTTGTTTATGTAATGCAAACAAGAGACTGTTCATGCCCAAGGGACTGCAGGCTACGTCAAAAAAATAATAAATAAAATGCTGCACAGGGATTTACAAACATCATAACCTGTACTTGATTGGGAATGGCCCTACAAATATAACAGATGAGCTCTTACCAAATTAGTTGATTTGTAAGGGAACACTCCTTAGTGGGACAGTAATTGGGATTTCCTCCCTTCTTGCTTATTTCAGCTATTTTTTTTTTTCTGAAGGTCCTGTACTTCATGGTATATGCTCCTTGTGCTAGCAAATTTTGTGAAGTTATGCTCTGCACTAGGGTACTGCACCTAGCCCCGGTTCTACAGCTCAGCCCCAGCTACTAAGCAAGTACATTTCCTCCAATTAAAAAAAATATATAAAGGAAAGTCATCACACCTTCATTGTGACAAAAGCTATTATTAGGGTTAGTTCTATAGCCCAGTCACTCCTTACCAGATACAGAACTTGATGAATAAAGACAAAAGTCACTGGAACAAACATGGCAATAAAATCCACAAACATTTAATAGGAACTGAAGGTTAGCGCTTTCATGCCCAACAACTAGGCAATTCTTTAGATAATGCATTAACAACAATGCAGATATTTATAATACAATCAATCATTCAATGAAACAATTTATGTTCCTTAAGCAAAGGCTATAAAGGAACATAACCATGCAAGCCAAGGCTCTTATGTGCTTGTAACTGTACTACCCATTTAGTCTCAGCTTTTGCAATGGTATTATTCAAGTCACCACCTCTGTCATTTAATTTAAAATACTGTAATACTAAAAAACAAAAAGAATGACCAACAATTATCTTGAATATGTTTGAACAAGGTACTAGTGGGGTCTTTGTGTCTAATGTACCCCAAATGTTCAAGATACAGAACTTGCAAGAGCGGATACTGGATGGAAGGACTATCTAAGCAGAGAGAGATGGGCAAGATGGTAAATTACGTCTCACAGAGGTGGGTCTCCTCACAGATAACAGATACCATAAGGACTAGTCTGTTTTATCTGGTACTGTGGAGCCTTCTGAGTGGTCTCCTTGTAGGAAGGATCCACAGTAGTATACTACTAGGGAGGTATAACCAGAAGATGAAGCCCTGAAACACCAAAGTACAAAAGTAGGCCTGAATCCTGAAGTCTCCATACAAGGTGTGACTGAATGAGCAAGTGGCTGTGACACTAATATCCTGGAAGGCAACATCACAAAGTAGAAGCTGGCGCTTACTACATGGAGTATCCTGGAAGGAAACATCACAAAGTGGAAGCTGGCGCTTACTAGATGCAGTATACCTTGACATTTTATAATGGGGTTTTGCCACATGATTATGACTTATTATTATTTAACATTTGTTTACCAGGATTGTCCAACTGGGTCACAACCCATTTTCAGCAGAGGCCCGGGGAGATAAGCTCCAGAGACAATAACAAAAACACAAATTATCATATAAAAAAGTACATAGCTACATAGTTAAAAATGTACAGGAGTAAAAATTAAAGTACAAACAAATTAAGTAGTTACTGAAAATGACAAATACGTACACATTGAGGGTTATGTAGAAGTACATAAGGGAGGCAAGCAAGAAACCTTAGAGGACAGTACATAGCTAGAGAAAGTAAAGTAAAAGAGAAGAAATAACTAGTGAAGACATTAGAATAGAAAGGTGAGAAGGGAAGAGGAATAAGGACGAAATATTGTCAAGTAAGTGGGAAGAAGCAGGAGGACAGATTGTAACAGAATAGAAGAGAGGATAGGAGATGAAGCAAAAGTTAGTAAGACACAGAATGAGTACACAGGAAGGCCTTTAGCTGTTTTTTTTTTTTTTTTTTTTTTGAAGTGAGTTGTATTGGTAATAGTTATTGCAGGCTGGGGACAGTATTCCAAATTCTGGAAATACAGTTAGAGAAAAGGGAATCACCACCTTTCTTACTGGATTTAGAGACTTGCAATAGTTTGTTGAGGATTGAAGCAGTCTAGTGTTAGAACAGGGCAGAAGCAATCATTGAAGAGCAGGGATTTTTTGGGTTCATGTATTAGTCTGTGAGCAAAGTTAAGTTGAGGGTAAGTTAGGTAATGAGGTAGTTTTAACCAATTTAGTTGCTGAAGGGCAGAGCAGTGATGTGACCTATGAGAGGAGTTAGCAGCAAATGTTGCTATTTTATTATAGCAGATTTCAAGCCTAGCCAGATCAGATTTATTAATATTAGTGGAGATATGAGAGGCATATAGTAGGGTGGAAAGATGTGTTCTGGCTATTGCTTGCCTTGTATTATTAGTAAGAAAAGAGTTTATTCTATACAATGAACCAAGTTTAATGTGTGTCTTCTTAATGGACTGAGAAAGGTGTATGTCAAATTTCAAGTTATTGTTAATCAGAATGCCTAGTAATTTAGCTTGAGTAACAGTTGACATAATGGTGTTGTTTGAGGAATGTATTTGGAAAGAGGCTGTGGCATCTTGTGATTTTCTGGGGTAAACGAGCATCATTTTTGTTTTGGAAGGATTCAGAATCAGATGAAAATCTGATAGCCATGTTTCAACAGCTAGGAAGGACTGCTGTGTAATGGAAGGAAGTTGTTTGAGCGAAGCTGCAGTGACGATAACAGTAGTGTCATCTGTATACTGAGTAAAAGAGGCTAGAGGAGTAGATGTTGGTAAAAATGGTAAAAAGTAGAGGACCTAGGATAGAACCTTGAGGAACTCCCATACCGACAGACAAAAGGGACAAGAGCGCTCTCTGCCATTTGACAGCTGACCAAAAAAATGACGACAAAAAATAATCCAGTTATGAATCCAAAATGGGGATGATTTTCATAACAACTCTCAACTACTTGTCCTGGAGCTAGAGCAAAGAAAAACTGTTTGATCTCCCAGAATTCATGCACTCATTACAGATTAAAACCACAGCTGGCAGTGTACAATCAGGGTATGAAAGGTTCAGTCTCTACCTTCTCCCACACATCAGTTACTGATTCTCCAAAGAAAACAGTGAGTTGATCACACTGGTCTAAGGACAGTACTAACAACACTTTCAGGAGGAAATGCTGGTTAAAGGATACCCAATAATAGCCTGATGCTCTGAGATAATGCAGAGAGAGGAGATGGCCACTAAGAAGAGAGTCTTCTAACACATGAAATTCAATGTTACCAATTTAAGAAGGCTCAAATGGTGTATAGGCAAGCCCTGAGAGGGAGAACATAAATCCACCACTACCTCCCCCTTGCTGTGCTATACTGAGCAGAAGGTAGGGACAGCCATGCTCTCCAACACTGCAAAAAGGTCAATATTTAGAGTGCCCAATTCCTGTAAGACCATGGCCAGGAAGAACTTCTGAACCTGTCTCCTCCAGGAGATGTCAAGACTTAAGTGGGTTAGTGAGTCTACTAGCGCACTCATTTTCCCATGGATGAGAACACCTGAAAGCATGATGTCCTTGTCTGCTGTCGACTACACAGCAGTGTCACTTTTTTACAAACAGGCTAGGACTGCATGCTCCCCTACTTATACAGGCAGAGGCACAATATAACAGACAGACCATGAGACCAAACCTGGCCTTAGCTTGTCTTTCAAGCTATAAAGACAGAGTGGACTGCTCAAAGGTCCACCTGGTTTATGTGGAGCCTCTCCTATTGGGACCACTTCCTCTGAACCATTGATAAAGTGATGTAGGCTCTCCAACATGCAAGTGAAATATCCCTCGTCAGGACATGTGATGGGTTTAGCTGCAAGAAGAGAATAACCACAATAAGACTAATGAGAACTGCCTAGCACTTCTGGGACTAGCGACAAGCGTTCCAATACCAGAAGTAGCTCCACAAGTGAGTGGCGATTCTGCAAGCACTGACAACCCAACCCCTAATGTAGTCACTAACAACCTCCACTTAGCATCTCTTCACACAATTACAGTGCACTACGTTAATGACTCCACACTAATATGATCAGCAAAAACTCTAGAAACCCTACAAAATTTAACTCGGTCATCCTTCTCATTAATCAAAAATTGGCCTGACAATTTCCACCTTGTCCTCAACCCCAAAGTTACCCCAAAACAGTAATATAACTAAAACAATTCACCATAACCAACAAAAACACTTTACTAGAAAAAGTGAATCATACCAAACTAAGGGGAGTTATTACTGATGGCCAACTGAAATTTGATAAACATTTCACACAAGCCATAAAAGAACATTTCAAAAACCAAGCAGAGCAAAACCAGCAAGAATAAGTATCGCTACAACTTACTTCCTACTCTTACCTTATTTGAGTAGTATTCCTAGTGCCTTGAATTTTTTTTACTTCCTACTCTGCTATATACAGCAACTATTTTTTACCAAACTAACTTGTAAACTTCAACAGTGCTACAATAAACTAGCTAAGTTTGTCGCCCATGTGCCAAACAGAACGTACCACTGCTGGCACTTGAACTAATAAACTGGCTTTAGCTTCCCTATACTCTTAATTCCTCACAACTAACAGTAATCCACAAATATATATCAGAATTACTCCCAAGACTACACAGTATCATCCATCGCTATTCCCAAGTTAGAACACTACACTCTTTAGACAAATCTCTGCTCGCTATCACAAAATCTGAAAATACAACAGGTGACTCACTCTATTCAAACTCTCTCTCTCTAAACTAAGGAACTCCATTCCAGCAAACATAAAGCAGATTGAGAACATAAATCTCTATGAAACAGAGCTCAAATAATACCTCACATACGCCTGGCTATGCTCCCATGACACTTCTGGATAAATGACTTTCACCTTGCCTCAGTTCTCTATCACAACATACATGATTACTGAAGTATCTCACATTCAAGCCTTCTCACTTCACTCTAATCAGTTATCATCTCAAATTATTCATATATACAGCAACAAGCTCAAACACAGCTTGATAACACCATATAAGTATGCATGTATGAACAAAATATTACTTTTTAATAAGTTACCTACTAATATTAGATACGAACTGAGATCCATAACATATGTCCTTTCTCTTAAATTGTAAAACGTTATTTTACTCTCTGAATTACTGTACAATGCTTGTATAAAGCTATATGACTGTAGCATAAGTTACACGTTTTCATGTGCTGTAATACTTTTTTCTACTTTGTAAATGTATACAATGAAGTAATTTTGGAGATTTTTCCCCAGGCCTCCAGTGACAGAGACATTAGCCCAGTCAGACCTTACTGGTAAACAAATGCAATAAATACACTGGCATTGTGAAGACTGTGGTCACCATCGAGGCCAGAATGCATATGAAGGTCCAAGACTGGACCCTAAACCTCATCTTTATCTGAATGGTCAAGGCATGACTTCCAGGACTCTACCCTCTGGTAAGAATGACCAAGACAAAAGAAATTCAAACTTCATGCTCAGAAAGGTAAACCTCAGAGGTGGACTTAAAAAGGAATTTTTACAATTTTTCCCTCCAGAGACTGCAAAACCAGGGAAAAACCATGCCAGTGACAGTAACATTCAGATAAGGGAACACATCAATTTCCTTCTCTTCCTTCTCCTGCAAGCCTTCAACCATGATGGCTAGCACATAGGAAGACACCCTTGGGCAGAAGAAAGACAAACTGACAGCAACTGAAACTGAAATTGCAGCTTAAGGTGAGCAAACTAAGGGAAACTTCCATATAAACCCAGATAATGATGTGCACAAAGACATCTATCACACCCAACAGCACAATCCAGGTGTCAGGTACCAGCAGAGGGATGATCCCTTTGGAGGGTCACCATCTGCAATTTGGTGTAGGGAATGTGCTTGTTAAGGTTTCTGAGGTCCAAGAGAAAGTGAAAGATTTTTGTCCTCTTTGGAATCAAGAAGAGGCAGAAGTAGGACCACTGGCACTGTTAAGAAGCAGAGACGGCTTCTGGAGACCTTGAGGATTACAGTCTGTGCCTGTCCTACAAGGTCTGTTTTGGTAGCTTGGTCTCTAAACTCCAATATGTGACAAAATGAGACAATGGTTCTCAAAGGTAAGGCACACTTAGGCAATCAATTCAAACCCCCCTGAGAGCCGCAGATAACAGTCAGAACTTCTGCTACAGGACATGCAAAGTACCATCAATAATCTAGTTGACAAAGCAGGAGAAGGCAAGGCTATATTGATGCCTGACAGCCCTCCTCAAGTTGCAAAGGAGTTTCTTCTTGTGTGTTGATAAGATCTAAAAGAAGATGAGGAGCCTGACAGAAGACTGCCAAGGGCTCTCATCCACTTCTGGTGGTTATCTACTAAGCCCTGAACAAGTCGGCTAAAGAGGACCTTCCCAAGTAAACAGCATCTAGAATGGGCTGACAGAGGTGCATGTCAGACTCAGTTATCCCATCCTGTAGAGGAACATGCCCGATTCTCCCATCCTTATCAGAATCCTTACATTCAGAGATTCAGGAGACACAAAGCAGTCCAATGTGAATGCAGCACACAGGAGGCTGGGCCAACTTCTCCTTGAACCTGCACTCACTGAGGATGAAAAGCTGTTACACTAGGTGATCTAGTCTGGAGGACAGACAAGCCAGAATACTGTGGGATCTGAGGTCTATAGAGGCAGAAGAAAGCACTCTCTTGCCCATGCTGTCTAATGCTTTAGACAACTTATCAAGTAGCAAAACAGTAAGATTGCAGTCCAAAGGACCTGTGCTAGACCAAAGAGATCATAGAGATCCCTGTCCCAATGATGCATGGTCAGGATCTCACACTAGTCAGTCGGGGGGCTTATAGACTATATCTGACTTCTTGGGAACCAAAGGAGCAGAATCTATGTGCTTCTAAGCTGTGAATATATAGTAATCTTGATAATGAACCTGCATGGGGAAGCCCAAAGTACTAATTACAACATTTCTGGGTAGAGGAAATGGGGACACAGGTCAGTCCATGGTGGATGTCATTAGCCCAAGAATTTGAGAACCCCATTTCCAGAAGAGCCATACTCAAAAATGTTCAATGCCAGCAGAATCAAGTGTTCAACAGGTAGAAACTGGACATCTGTTAACTGGATACTGGCCTATGATGATGTAGCTGCCATGAGAAGTGTGGGTTTGGGAAAAAAAAACGAAGAGCTAAGCTTTTTTATTTCTAGCTATTTTTCACTTACTGTACATTCACATTGTAATTTTAAGCTTTAAAATTTTCTCTCTTGAATAAATCTGCCTATTTTGTTGTTGTGGCTTTTGGCTTTTCCCGGTTAGGGGTCGCCACAGTGGAACTCCGGTCCGCTAATGATTAGCAGTTGATTTTTACGTACCGAGTTGCCAGCCCTGCCGCACAACCTTCAACGAAGGTACTCCCATTCACGCATGTCTCCACGCAGAAGACGCTCTAACTGAGAGTCGAACCAGGCAGCGTCTTATTGTAATTTGAGCTTTTCTCCATAGGACTCTGATGAAAAGGGACTACCATAAGCCAGTCAGTGTACCCTAGTCAACAGAAGCGCAAAAAAAAAAATAAATAAAAAAATAAAAAATAAAAGCCTGAAAAAGGCCTAAGGCTAACAAGTCATTTTGCCTAGGGATGTAAACCCACACCCATGAGGACAGGTCACATTATTTCTGTGTGTTAGCACTCAGCATTTTGAAAGCAGGCTTTTCAAAAGGGAGACAGTAGCCCATTCTCATTTTAGCCATTAAATTTTACTGGACCTGCAGAGAGGCCTGGGGAGAACATTCTTCATTCCTGGGACAGATCCTTGAGCTCTACAAACAGTTCCCTGGAAATAAGCCACTTCTGGGCACATTTTGTCCATTCAACCAGGGGATGAAAGGTGTTTACACCTCAGGAAACATCCTTTTCCCCAAAGTGGCAGCTAAAGGTACAGTTCTCCCAGAATCTTTGTCATCTGCCAAAGTGGAACAAAAGCATGAGCTCAAACTCTCACTAGTCAGGCCTGTAGGCATGACATATGAGGACTGACAGGCTGTTTGAGGAAAGGAATTACCTCCAGGTGGGTAAGAATAATGTCTGTCCTGCATTTCAGAACTAGGGATTCTTCATCAGTTTCAAAAGAATAAGATACACACAACATTACCAGCACCCAGTTACGATTAGTGGGCTCTAGTGTCTGACATACCGGCAGGGAGGGATGGGTATACCCATCCTGGGAAATGAGGGGCTTACGTCTAGGTCTTCCCTGTGGAAAATCATGATCCATAGAGGGAATTAGCCCTTGATGTAAGAGATGAGTGCAGGGAGTGGTAGAAGCAAGGGCTAGATCATAAATGAAAAAAAAATACTCTACTGAGAGCAGTCAATAGCCTGCCCACCTAGGATGCCCTAAGTTTCCATGTTGGCCCCAGCCTTAGAACAGAGATGGTTCAGGAGTTGCAGAAGAGACTGGTAGACCTGGAAATGAATGGGGAGGACTGAGATAAGCCAGAAAGAATGAAGTAGAAGGGGAACCAAAACAAAAATACATATAATACAGTCTTTTAAAGCATTCCTTTCAAAGATTTAGCAGTGCATTATAAAGTCTGCAAGGACTATGAAAGTGTTGTATTCAGTTTCTGGATGTTACATAGGTTCATAGGTGATTACTAAGCTAACCACCCCAGGGGACCTTTTTAAGGCTAATCATGCTTCCCAAATGTATCGGACAAATTTTGATAAACTAAATAGGCTTAGGCATGGGCAGTCAAGTATTTGCAGGCTGCCTCTAACTAAAAGAATCATGGGTGTTAGGCCACAGATAAATTTACGATTCCCCCATCCACTGGTCCACAGTACACTTGAAGTGTGCAAGAGAAGAGCTCTGCCTCACATGGATAGGAAAGCTGTTCCAGAGAAGGGGTAGCCTCTGTGACACACACCGTCCCTCCAACATGTCCCACTCATGTTGCAGATGAGGTTTACGTTCCCAGATTGAGTAATCTTGATACAATTTGCCTTCTGGATGCGCAACAGGTTCATCAGAGCAGGATGAGAGGATGTTTTACAGGCCCGGTAAAAATCACCTCTCAGTACTGTGCACGAGCCCAAGTACAAGGATAAGGCTTTAAGGCAGTCCATGTAGGACATGTTGTTTACACCCTGTGTTTTTTTTTGGGGAGGAACCTCTGTACATGCTCCAGTTGTTGGATATGCCCGTCTGGGTACATACCGGGGGTGGGATTGAAGTCAATGACTAATCTGATGAGGGAGAGTACAAAGAAACAATGACACCCTAATATTTAGATGATACATCCTTGCTTATAAGTTGGGCAACATAGAATGATTTCCTTACTACAATAGACACATGATGACCAAAGGCCAGGGTACTGTCTAAATGCATTCCCAGAGTCATGATCACTGGGTCCACTCTTAGAGGTGTATTATTAATGTGGTCATTTCCAGGGGAAGCCATCTTCCCAAAGGATAATATTATGCATTTTTTGACACTAAATTTTAGATTGTGGCGCAGGCATCAGTTATTGGTCTGTGTCAGGCCTTATTGAACAGTATATGTGTTTTGGGGGAATTCTATACTGCACTTAGTTTGCAATCGTCTGCAAACTTGGTCAGTCAGATGTCCCTGATGTTGGCCTTGACTTCAGAGAGGTAGATGCCAAAAAGGAGTGGCACCAGCACTAAACCTTAAGGAACTCTACTAGTGACTGGTCTTTTTGTAGAGGAAGAAAACCCTATCCCTAATTCTTGGGTCCTACCTTTGCATCAGCTGGCTATCCAGTCGCTGACATGGGGGTTTATCCTTAATTTAGTAAGTTTTGCCCAATTGGGTTAGTGTGTGGAATGCTTTGGCCAAGTCAAGGTAGGCATATTGCACCATTTTGCCCTCATCTATTGCTTTGGTGACTTTCTCAAAGAAGTCCACCATGTTAAGTAGGCATGACCTGCTCATGGTGAAATCAAACTGGATTGGATCCAGTATCATTAAGCTTCCTATACCACTTTTTATCATTTCTACGACAACTCTTTCTAAGGATTTACATATGAAACTGGACAGGTTTATGGGTCAGTAGTTACCCATGTCTAAAAATAGCCTATCCTTGTGCAGGGGATTGTAGTTGCAATCCTCCATTCGCTTGGCATGAGGTCATTTTTCATGCTACTAAGGAGGCATCCAAGAATAATATCTAGACCCACTGATGCAGTGTTTCTGGCCTTGGAGACTTCACACAGGACCTGTTATCTAGTGATAGTTGGGGCAGCTAAGTTTGAAGGTATTTTCTAAGGTGTGTCGGGGGGGGGGGGACTTGTGGTAAAACTGGAGTTAAACATTTTGGCCAGTAGATTTGCTATACCTTTTGGCTCAATATATGTTACGCCATTTACAATGAGTCTGGCACATTGTTGTGTATTGCCTTTGAGGTTACGGACATAACTGAAGAATGCCTTGTGATTGTCCTTGGCCTGGAGGCTATTTTCTCCTCAGGTTTGGCTTTAGTAGACTTGATTAGTCCCCACGCTGCTTATTTAGATCGATGAGGGAGTTTTAAATTAATGGGCATTGCACTTCCTAAATTTTGCCATGATTTTCTTCCTTTTGTTATACAACCTATTGATTTTGGAATTCCACCAGGTGGCTTGATTTTTAGTTTGTCCTGTGCTTATTCTGGGTAGGTACAACTGTCTTTGTGCAGCCATTACTATGACTGTGCAGGATTTTTCAAAGGAGACAGCTTTATGTCCAACCTGACTAGTGAGGACATTAAACTGCGGGTATGCAACATTCTCCCATGTTTGTGAAGACCAGGTCAATGATGTTAGCACCCCTAGTGGACATACAGACTACCTGATTCAGTGTGTTAGTGTTTACAAAGTCCAAGAATCTCTGGGCAAAGAGGTGTGACATTGTGTAACTACATCTCTCACATACTATATCAGTTTGCTTAAGAATTAGATGGTTGTCAGTAAACATGAGATAATTGCTACATTGCCTCAGAATGCACATATCCATCAAACAGGCCGCAAAGACAGTAGAAAAGTGTATATCCATGGTTACACATCTTTGTTATGTGTTCTACAAGGGGAAGGTACATCTGGAATTCACCACTGGCTACCCTGGGTAAGAACTAAGACTAAGAATAAACTTGGGTGGGGAGCTGCTGCTTAATTTGCAGACTATTTGCTTTTTATGTAGCTATGTACAGAGGCATTCCAGAGGTAGTTTTATAGGAAAATTTCAATTCTAAAGGCACTAACCACACAGTGGATGTTAAATGGCTGTTACCTACAGACAGTGGTGGAAATTGTGTCTTGATACCTGTAATGGCTTAAGTTTAAATGATTTATTTTTATATTAAATCTAGCATGAAGCTAACGGATAATTTAAAGTTTGACTAATATTTTATTTTAGATTTTAAAAAAGTTTTTAAGAAGTGTTTAAGTCCCGAATGCTGCTGCTCCCATATTATTTTGTTTACTTTTATATTGATTGGTTGACATTAGTTATATGATTTGTTAGTCATGTAATTTAGAGGAAAGCATTAAAATGCTGTGCTACATGTATTTTTAATCTTCTGAGTCATCTGAAGAACACTTTGTTCAAAAACGGTTACTCGAAAAAGTGACGTTATCCTTGTTTAGTGCTGACTACAGGCAATGTTACTGTGGGTATTTTGCTCATAAAATGGTGGACTTATGAATACTTCAAATACTCATCACTACAGAGGAGCACAAGAGAACATCATTCCTGACAGCAGAGTACAAAAACAGTAGGATGGCCAATGAACAGCAGCTGAATCTGTAATAACTTTACAGTATTTCTAACAATGTGGTTAGCACTAAGCTACAGACATTGTTGCATAAGCTGGAACTGTTTTTGACCACTGCAACTGATTAAAACTAAGGAATATTTTTATTACTACTGCATTTGTTAACCTGGTAAGCCATCTGCATACAAGTGCCTCTTCATCATGGCAACTTAGAGTCACACAGCACACAAATATTGACTGAAGGAATAAAACCCAGGATTTCTGGATAAAGCTCAGCATATAAATTCCTGGGTAAATGATGGAATAGGTGAACTGGCTAAAGAACTTCTCCATATTACTAAGCATTTTATCTTCATTCAGGTGGTCAAATCTGCCACAAATATTTGTGAATACTCCCTGGATTTGACAGTCCAACTGGGAGGGGTCACTGATAAGACCTGATATGTTATGGGCTGAACCTTATGAAGTCTCTGAAGACAATTTACTTTTCAGATAATTCAACCATAATATGACTGATGATTCTCCATCTAAATGAAAAAATAAATCACCCACTTTTTACACGTAGTCTTATGAAATTTTATCTTGCTCTGCAAGATATAGGGAAATACTGCTTTGCTCTTGCTTAGTTTTTACTTGTAGGATCTATACTGGGTCAGCCCCTGTTTTGCAGTCAAATGTCAAGGGTGTGGTCTGACCGAGTTTGCAGATGACTGCAGATTGGGAGCTACCTCAGAGTTCCTCACGACAAAAACATCTTACAAGGGGATCTAACACAGAAAAATGACTGGTGCAAAAGTCACAGACTAAAACTCAATGCCAAGAAATGCGTTATAGTTCCTTTTGGGAAAACTACCCCAGGCTAATTATTCCATCGATAAGACACCCCCCTAATAGTTGACCCAGTAGTCAGGGATCTGGGAACACATGTAGACGGCAATCTGGCCTTTTACCAACATGTGGCCAAGGTACTAAGAAAATCATTCCATGTCTCCCAACTTAAAAGTACGGATATGGCATCCAGGTCCAACGAAGGTATAGTGCCACTTAATTCGGCCCTTATCAGACCCATCAATGAGTATAATGCTCCCCTCAGCATGTACCTAACCAGACATATGCAACAGTTGGAACTCCCACAAAGGTTCCTTAACAGGCGGATCCAGGGTCTAAACACGTTGACCCACATGGATCTCCTTAAACCCTATCTCTGTACTCTGTCGCCTACAGGTTACCAAGAGTCACTTTATGCCTGGCATACAAATCACTGGCTCCAGCTATGACAGACCGTTTGCACATCCGCAAAATGAACAGCGTCAGAATCACTAGATCCAAGGATTTAAATTTTGCTTGTAACATAAATAAGACATGTTGGCGAGCCAGATGTGTGTCACAGAGACTCTCCAAGCTCTGGAACAGGCTCCCCATTCATGATATGTGTCACAGGGGGTCTCCATGCTCCGGAACAGGCTCCCCATTCATATTATGTGTCACAGAGGCTTCCCCATGCTCCGGAACAGGCTCCCCATTCATGATATGTGTCACAGAGTGTCTCCATGCTCTGGAACAGGCTCCCCATTCATGATATGTGTCACAGAGGGTCTCCATGCTCTGGAACAGGCTCCCCATTCATGATGTATCACATAGGGTCTCCATGCTCCAGAACAGGCTCCCCATTCATGATATGTGTCACAGAGGCTTCCTCATGCTCTGGAACAAGCTCCCCATTCCTGATATGTGTCACAGATGCTTCCCCATGCTCTGGAACAGGCTCCCCATTCATTATGTGCATCACAGAGGGTCTCCATGCTCCGGAATAGGCTCCACATTCATGATATGTGTCACAGAGGGTCTCTATGCTCCGGAACAGGTTCCCCATTCATGATATGTGTCACAGAGGCTTCCTCATGCTCCAGAACAGGCTCCCAGATCATGTGAAGCACAGTCCATCCTTAGCCCTATTTAAGCGTAATGCTGACCAATGGGATGGGAAATAGGAAATTCACCTCTGGTCTAGACCCAAAAACTCTTACAGACAGATGCAGAGTGTAATGCAAAGACTAACATACCCCCTTAACCTCTAGAAGCTAAGTAACTAACATACCCCCTCCTATTAAATGCCCATTATACATAGGAACACAACTGGGTTGGACTACATGGCTAGGCTTACAAACACCCTGGTGGTCATTAGCCTAGTAGATACCTATGAACCCAAGTGCTCTATAAACAGGTGCATTCCTATCCAACAGCTCATCACCTCCTTTATCCTTATCAGGCTGGTTTTAACTCTAGAAAAAGTAGTAAGATTACTGTTAACAGAAGTAGCTCTAGACTTTTTAACAAAAAGGAACTGAAAGTTATCCTCCTCCCATCACAGCTGACTTCTTGGGATGTTTTAATATCATGGATCAATAAACAACTACCAATTGTGGTCTTTCTTCCACAGTTCTTGAGGGGTTTTCCTCAACTACTAGGATGTTCTCAGTGCACTGTTTCTGGCCTTTATTTTATGTAAGGTTTTCAATGACTTCCCACCACAAATCCTGTAGCATAGCAGAGATGTGATTAAACTAGGAAGTCATCTGCTAAAGGCACTGTGTTTTGTCTTCCCTATTATTCACATTATATATGCACTATGAATAATAACATCCTGCAAAACAATTCCTGGACAAGAAGTACACAAAAATGACAGTCCAAGTATACAAATCTTTGAGACACGTACACACATCTGTAGAGTTCCTGAGTGAATGTACAAGCATAAAAAAATCATTTTTGTAGAGAAACAAGCTATCTGTACTCCTATGCCCCCTTACTTAATTATTCTCACTCTAATGTTGCTGCACCTTGGAAAAAACCTACAAGTAACAGAGGAATAAAATAGCTGCTCTTTCTCCAGGAGTCTGCAAGCTAGAGGAACTTAAAAATAAAAGCATATACTTCAAGTACTAACAAATTGCTCAATATGCATGAGCAACTATGACAATGTCATATACAACAAATGGCTGCAAGTCTATAAATGCTAGCAGTGAAAAAGATGATGCAAAACACAGGTGTTTTATTTCAGCACTGTGCAAATGCCATTGGTTGTAGCTCTCATTTTCATCAGAGCTTGCCTGATATGATGTTATTATACTATTTTAGAACTGTGATTACATTCTATACCTGGACAGATGAGTAAGATTCGGTTTAAACTCAATTACATAAAAACTGAGGTTGTGTTGTTTTATTTTACAATATTTTTTTCTGCAGTCTCCTGTAGAGATAACAGACTGGAGCTGTTATAAGGGTTTGAAATGTGGAAGACTTCCCTGATAACATGCTGTCATTAAAGGACCAGGTGGAAGTTACTCTAGTGTCGTCTTCTTATTACTCTTATTTTCACCGCAGAAATAATGTACAAATCAAACAATGAGTTACATGATCTAGCTACACGATGTGCACTATTTTTATCCCACCTTTACTACTTTAATGTTCTCTGTCTGGAACTTTCAAAAGATGAACCTGTTCAAGGTCCTAGTTAATTACATAGGTTCATAGATTAATACTAGGCTAACTGCACTTATGGGACATTTTAAACTTAGCCAATTACCCCATGTGAAAATCAAACCCTGCACCTTGTGTCTGCAAGGTAAATACCTTAACCATTATGCCAGCCTCCCCACATTTCCCTGTGCTACAGGATTTGTGGTGCCAAGGTCTGTTTTTGAGATCTCCGTACTAACATACCGAACCCTACGTAACCTAGGTGTAGTGCCTACATTAAGGAGCACTACTTTTTATCCCAGTCCACTTAATCAGAATATCAAGTGAGGGGACGATACCGGTTCCCAGAATGCATCTAGGGCACAAGTTCTCAGATTTTACCACAGTGGTTCTCTGTCAGACCAGAAAAAAGCCCTTTAGACTCCCAAAATATCAGTAAAGTACTCTGGGCCTCCTCATACAAGCCAAAGTTTATTGTGTTCTGGGGAGAAGCAGAGTGACCTCCCCAAATACGTAAGTGAGATGATCACCATATAACTGGACATATATCATAGATGGCGCAGTGATGCAGAGGTAGTGTTGTTGCCTCACAGCAAGAGGTTCTCCGGTTCGATTCTCAGCTGGGGTGCCTTCTGTGTGAAGTCTGCATGTCTTCCTTGCGTTTGTGTGAGTTTCCTCCGGGAGCTTCGGTTTCCTCCCATGTCAGAAAGACATGCATCTGGAGCGATTATCCCCGGGCCTCCGCTGAAAATTGGCTTTGCTCCAAGTCGGACTTTCCTGGTAAACAAATGTTAAATAAATAAAAATAAATAAAACTAAGTCTATTACTAGTTAATTACTGATTTGAAGTCAAGCATACAATTATCACTCTTTAAATGATCCCATTTTAAGCTAACACTAAACAGTTTATGCTTTAAGTACGCATTTTCAGACTTGCTCGAGTCTCCTGTGAAGCAGACTGAAGTTTTTCCAGGAGGTTGGTCTCGCCATTTGAGAAATGCTAACCTAAATATATCTGTTACATGATCATTTGCCTGCTTCACACCAGATCGGTAGTACACACAACACTCTCTGGTGTGAATCTGTTGGGCACAGTCAGCCTTTTTACTGAAGGTCCAGAGATAATGTGGACTTGATATTTCTTCTGAAGTAAAGTTCTTATTTTGATAGCAGAACCAGTTTCATGCTATGACCCCTGCCTTAGCTACTTTAACCTTCAGCAGCAACATTTCTGTCTCCCAGAACTTGAATTAAAGGCCACATATTTTACTAGACATATCACTTTTGATACTGTTTTGTTTACAGTCCTTCAGGTTTTTTTTTTGTAGAATGGTGCTTGGTTTTCTAAATGCTCTGGTTGGTCACTACAGAAAGTGCATTTCCTCAACACTAGACTTGCCTGTCCCAAGTCACAACCACCCACTCTCTCTAAAAGGAATTGATGGTTTAACCATGAGCTCCAGTTGCTATGAAAAGAAGGGTAAAGGCTCAAGTGTTGGCAGTATGCTTGCCTGTGCAGCGACAAATGTGAGCTGCACAAGTACAGTGTAATGGAAAAGTATTTGCGCTCTTCCTGATTTCTTATTTTATTGCATGTTTGTCACACTTAAATGTTTCAGATCATCAAACAAATATAAGTTTTAGACAAATATAACCCAAGTAAACACAAAATGCAGTTTTTAAGTGATGGTTTTATTTATTAAGGAAAAAAATATCCAAACCTACGTGGCCCTATGTGAAAAAGTAATTGCCCCATAAACCTAATAACTGGTTGTTCCACCCTTAGCAGCAATAACTGCAATCAAGTGTTTGCGATAACTGGCAATGAGTCTTTCACATCGCTGTTGAGGAATTTTGGCCCACTCTTCTTTGCAAAATTGTTTTAATTCAGCCATATTGGAAGGTTTCTGAGCATGAACCGCCTTTTTAAGGTCATGTCACAGCATCTCAATTGGATTCAAGTCCAGACTTTGACTAGGCCACTCTAAAACCCTCATTTTTTAAGCCATTCAGAGGTGGATTTGCTGGAGTGTTTTGGATCACTGTCTTGCTGCAGAACCCAAGTGCGCTTCAGCTTGAGGTCACAAACTGATGGTTGGACATTCTCCTTCAGGATTTTTTGGTAGAGAGCAGAATTCATGGTTCTATCAATCACAGCAAATTGTCCAGGTCTAGAAGCAGCAAAGCAGCCCCAGACCATCATACTACCACCATCATGTTTGACTGTTGGCATGATGTTCTTTTTCTGAAATGCTGTGTTACTTTTACACCAGATGTAATGGGACGCACACCTCCCAAAAAGTTCAACTTTTGTTTCATCAGTCCATGAAATATTTTCCCAAAAGTCTTTGGGATCTTCAAGATGATTTTTGGCAAAAGAGAGACAAGCCTTTATGTTCCTTTTGGTCAGCAGTGGTTTTTGCCTTGCCATTTTTGCCCAGTCTCTTTCTTATGGTTGAGTCATGAACACTGACCTATACTGAGGCAAGTGAGGTCTGCAGTTCTCTAGATGTTGTTCTGGGTCCTTTTGTGACCTCTTGAATGAGTCGTCGCAGTGCTCTTGAGATAATTTTTGTAGGCCGGCCACTCCTGGGAAGGTTGACCACTGTTCCATGTTTTCTCCATTTGTGGATAATAGCTCTCACCGTGGTTCGCTGAAGTCCCAAAGCTTTAGAAATGGCTTTGTAACCTTTTCCAGGCTGATAGATGTCAATTACTTTGTTTCTTATCTGTTCCAGAATTTCTTTAGATTGCGGCATGATGTCTTCCTTGTTGGGATATTTTGGCCTACTTCACTTTGTCTGACAAGTTCTATTTAAGTGATCTCTTGATTCAACAACTGGCAGTAATCAGACCAACTTAAGTGATCTCTTGATTCAACAGGTCTGGCAGTAATCAGGCCTGGGTGTGGCTAGTGAAATTGAACTCATCTTTCCCAAAAATGTGATTAACCACAGTTACTTCATGATTTAACAAGGGGGGGGATTACTTTTTCACAAAGGACCATGTAGGTTTGGATAGTTTTTTTCCTTAATAAATAAAATCATCACTTAAAAACTGCATTTTGTGTTTACTTGGGTTATCTTTGTCTAATATTTAAATTTGTTTGATGATCTGAAACATTTAAGTGTGACAAACATGCAAAGAAATAAGAAATCAGGAAGGGAGTAAATACTTTTTCATTGCACTATATAATGGAATATACTTGGCTGAGATCAGTCTTAAGAAGGCAGCTTCTTTCGTACAGACAGAGGTCTGCCAGCCTCAACACTCATCCAGCCTTGTCATCTCACCAAAGTGAACTGGCTGCTCAGTTTTTTTGCTGATAGTGTTGCCGAGATCAGATCTACACTTCTGTCCTGACATTATGTACACATACAATATAACCACAAGTACTGAAACCAGAAAAAAATCACTACAGATATACAGCTCCAATCCAAGGTTTTTTGTGTAGCCAATAATGCACTCAACTCGAACCAATGTTATCCAAATGTTTAATAGAAGTCAGAACACACTATATACTGCACGAAAGAAAACAGTTTACCTAGGTTTCATCCAACTTATAGGACTTCATCAGAACTGACATCAAACACAATTACACCCTTTTATATATATGCATACAAAACCCCATCCTTGGATTAATTAATTAACTGAATAATTCAATTCAAACTGTAATTTAACAAAACTTTTTAGACTTACATTAAACAGTATAAGAAACTTAATGTGTTTAATAATAACACAATAGATTCGTTAAAATAATATATTAAATATAAATGTAGTAATGGAAAAAACTAATTATGTTAACAGCATAAATTCTATGCTTATGGAAGATATGTTGAAGTTAGCTTAAATGAGATACATATAGCCTATTCCAAGCTAGATTTAATGTTAGATAACATGCTTTATCAAGGTCAGACTAATGAATCCGCCCATAGCTATTTGAAAAATGAATATCCCATGATTAGTAATATTTTTGGAATACCAAAAATTCATAAGGGATTAAGTAACCTTAAGTTCAGGCCCATTGTTGATGATAAACACAGTAAGACCTGTTTCATCAGTAAATTTTTAGACTATCATTTACAAAAGGGACTGGAGAAATGTGCTTATATTACCAAGGATTCCTGGGATTTTTTAAGTAAACTAAATAAGGTCAAGATATCTGAATCTACTAGACTGGTCACAATTGATGTATGCAACTTATTCACAACCATACCCCATAAAGAGGGATTAATATGGTTGGAATATCAACTGGGAAGAACTGGACTATTTGACCAGGATGTAATAAATGTTTTCATCCTCCTAATGGAGACTGTATTGGTGAATAATTTTCTATGGTTTGAAGGACATTATTATAAGCAAAAAACTGGAGTAGCTATGGGGGCAGCCTGTGCTCCCATATATGTCAATTATATAATGGCATATTGGGAGCAGAAATATGTTTTTCCGAGCTTATGTAATCAATATATCAAGCAATATACTAGATTCCTGGACGATATTTTTATTGTCTGGGAAGGAAAGGAAGAAATTCTAGAAAAATTTTTAAAGTATATAAACCAAACAGTAAGTTTTTTGAAATTTACATATGAACACAGTCAGGAAAAGATTTCCTATCTGGATGTTTTATTAACCATAGACAGGAATAAGTTAAAGATGGCTTCTGCTATTTATAGGAAGCCAACTTTCTCAAATTCTTATTTAGAATATAAGAGTTGGTACCCTCACCATCAGAAGAAATCTATTGTTGAAGGACAGATGGTGAAGGCGGCCAGAATGGTAAGTGAGGAAGATGCATTTTATAAGGAGATAGATGTCATCTTGCAGATGTTTATTGGAAGGGGTTATCCATTTGATTTGTGTGATGACATCAAAAATGAAGTTGGAAGAAAAAGAAAATAAGGTGTATATAAGGCAATTTTGGATGGAGTTATAAGTGTCCCTAATCAAACTGAGGATTTGAACATACAATCTAATAATATATATGAAAGGATGACCTTTGTGACCACTTATAATTTAGATGCTGAGTGAATTACCCAAGTAATACTAAAAATTGGGATTTATTCAAAGTAGATAAAAACGTAGATGAGAAAATGGGGAACATTCCCAAAATCGTATTTAGAAAAGATCGGGAAAATGTACAGGTGACTGAGAGATAGAGTCTATGAACACAATTCAGATATAAAGAATAGTAAGATGACAAATGCCCTAGTTAGGCATATTGTTCAAAATCAAGGGCATTTTTTTTAATTTTGTGTTTTACAACAAATTAACAAGGATGGACAAGGTAGAATACTAGATATCCATTTAGATATAGCGGAATTGGAATGGCAACTAAAATTAGATGCTGCATGTTTTCCTGATATAAATGAATACATTAGTATTGCCCCTATTTTAAAATTGAAGTATATTTTAGGGTAGAGTCATCTACCAACATACATTTTTAAAATTTTTTTAACATATTATAATAATTTATTTAATTTATTAAGTTTTAAAATTGTCATATGAAATTTAGTGTAAGTTATTAAACATATTAGTGGGACAGCCGCTGTGGTACAGTGGTAGCATTGTTGCCTTACAGCAAGAGGTTCTCCCTTTCGATTCTCGGCTGGAGTGCGGGGAGTGCCTTCTGTGTGGAGTCTGCATGTCCTCCCCACAGTTGGGTGGCGTTCGAAAGACATGCGTAAATGGGCATGCCTTTGTTGAAGGGTGGACGTCGAGCTGGCACCTCGGCGTTCATGAAAATCTACTGCCAATCATTAGCGGACCGGAGTTCCACTGTGGCAGCCCCTAACCAAGAAAAGCCGAAAGACAACCATTAAACATATTAGTGGGTCATTGTTATATGTTGAATATATATTGAACATATTATTATTTTAACAAATCTATTGTATTATTAAACACATTAAGTTTCTTATACTGTTTAATGTAAGTCTAAAACGTTTTTGTTAAATTACAGTTAAATTGATTGAATTATTCAATTAATTAAATTCATTTAATTAATCAAAGGGTGGGGTTGTGCATACATATAACAGGGGTGTAATTAAGTTTGATGTCAATTCTGATGAAGTCATAAAAATTGGATGAAACCTAGGTAAACTGTTTTCTTTCGTGCAGTATATAGTGTGTTCTGACTTCTATTAAACATTTGGATAACATTGGTTCGAGTTGAGTGCGTTACTGGCTACACAAAAAACCTTGGATTGGAGCTGTATATCTGTGGTGATTATGTACACATACCCAGTCAATGGGCTCATGGATCCCCTACTAATGTGTGTTCTGCATATGCTCAAGTCCATGTCCAGTATCCATAGATGGAGTTTTTTCCACTTCTTGGATGGTGTTCACTATTCCTTATTATGAAGAACTCTTGACTGTGATCTCGGGTATGTTTTATAACATATCAGATGGATTCTGCCCATCAAGGCTAAATCAGGCAAGCTTTGATGTTACTGAGTCTTAATACTCTAAAAGATTTTGGTTTCTTCTTTGAGAAGTGATTTTTTCTTTGACGATGAAGAAGGCACTCTTACCCTTGACTCCATTATACAACACAATTACCGCCCAATTTCTAACTTTCCACAGCTTCGTAAAGTTAATGAGAAGATAATTTGTCTGCAGCTTGAACATTACATTTCAGTCCATGGGCTCATGGATTTCTGCCAGTCTGGGTTATGCACAGGCTCATTCATGGGCTCATGAATCCCAACCTGTCTCAGTTCTGCATATCCTCAATTCATGGGCTTATGGATCATTACCAGTCTGGGTTCTTTCTGCACATGCCCAGTCAATGGGCTTATGCATTCCTGCTAATCTGTGTTCTGCACATGCTTAGTCCATGTTCTAATGGATCCCAACCAGTCTAGGTTATGCATATGCTGAGTCCATGGGCTCATGGATCCTACCAGTTCCTGGCTCTACATATGTCACATTACCAACACACACACTCATCCGTGTAGTCAGTGATTTCTACATAACAACGCTGTTTGATTTTTAACCTGCTGGATTCCACAGCACATATGACAGTGGCAATCATGGTAGCTGGATACAGAATTTATGATCTTCCTATGGCATCTCATCTACAGTCCTAACGTGGTTCAGCTCTATTTACTAAGCTGCTCTCAAAGTGCATCTTCAATGAGCATTTATACTTCTGCCCTATCCCTCCTGGACTACAAAGTGTCACAAGACCTGGTTTTAGGCCCCTTCTCTTTATGGAGTTTACACTTCCTTTAGGGGATCTTATAACGGGAAGATGTTAAGCAAACAACTGCTACACTGATGACACACAGCTATAAATCTCCTTCCCTCAAACGTGAATACCCTTGCTGAAGACCTAGAGATCAGTTATCAATGGCTGATATACAACTGGTTGAAACAACCTCCAAAACTGAAACTGTAGTGGTTCATGCTACCCTGAGAAAAACTGCTGCTGCTCTGCTGCAAAACCACAGATTTAAGGAGGTAACACACTTCAATCCATCATCAAAGTGAATAACTGTGAGTTATACTGGATAAATTAATTTATTTATTCGCCTAAGATTACTAGGCAAGTCTGATTGGACAGAGCACTTTTCCTGCAAAGGGTCAGAAAGAAACGCTCCACATTACATATATTTGCACAGCAATTAGTATGAACTAACAATAAATAGATACTATATAACTGAACTACATACAGTTTAAGAAGTGATAATCATGTTAACTACAGTATTTACAACATGTTAAATTCACATATAACAAATGAACTTTCAGCACTATTTTACAGTTGATGTAAAAAGTTACACTGAGATTTTAATAACTTAGTACACAAGATAAGATAGTTCTGATGTTTGCTGTGAGAGATAATCAGCTGACATTTCAGCACCAATTATCAACTTGAGTAAAATCATTCAGTTTCCATGTACAGAACATCTCCAGATAAGAATCTTGTTCCTCAAGCTAATCTCGGCATGTGCTGGTGTCATCCCATCTTGATTACTGACAATCTTTACTAGGGACTCCCTGATTATTGGTAGCTTGTGCTGAACTTTGTGGTCTGCCTAATTACCACTGCCTTGCATTACAAACATAAAATGCCTGTGTAACACAACCTGCACTGGTTCCCAGTCTGTTTCTGTATCCTCTTCAAAGATTAGTGTCAGTTTACTTGTCCATACATGACTTTAATCACTCTTACCTGAAGCAACTTCTTGGGCCATGCTGCCTACCACAGGTGCTGTGCTCAGCCTCCTAGGTGCTGCTGGTGCTTCTGCAGGTATGCTTAAAAACCTCTGACATTTGTCGTTTTCTGTATTATGCCCCTCACATGTACAACATATTTCCTTGCTGGCTAAGGGGGAGAACTACACTGCCTTTCTTCCACAGATGTTAAATACAAATATTTGTGAACTAGCTCCTGATGGTGGGGCCAACAGAGGATAACACTGGTTCCAGTTGGTTTTATGACTGTAACATGTTCACATTAACTGTATTCTGGCAGACTGTGTCATTTTACTTACAGATACTTATTTAGATACACAGTGTTTCTGCAGCAGGTAATAGCATTTACACAATGATGGCTTTATCATTATGCATTTATTGTTCAGTTTTATTTAACTGCTTTTTTGTGTTTCTTTTTATATTCTTACTTTATTTTATGTATTTCTTCCTGCTGCGGTGGTGCAGATGTAGCGTTGTCATCTCACAGCAAGAGGTTCTCCCGTTCGATTCTTGGCTGGAGCGCCTTCTGTGTGGAGTCTGCATGTCCTCTTCACAGTCGAGGGCGTTCAAAAGACATGCGTGAATGGGCATGCCTTCGTTGAAAGTTGAGCGCCGAGCTGGCACCTCGGCACTGTAAAAATCTACTGCCAATCATTAGTGGACCGGAGTTCCGCTGTTGCGACCCCTAACCAGGAAAAGCCAAAAGAAGAAGAACTTTATTTTATGTATTTATGCTTACTGTTCTTAACCAATATAGTGTTTTTTTTTTTTTTTGCACAAACAGGCAATCTATGTATATGTATGTATATATATATATATATATATATATATATACATATATATATATATATATATATATATATATATATATATATATATATACACACACACACACACACAGTTTTTTTTTGAAAAAATCACCTTAATAAAGAAAAAGCCTTAGTTCCTTAAATCCCATATTTGTGGGAGAATCTGCATCAGTCCCTGAACAGCTTTTAATATACCTATGTCGGTTTATCCCAATGTTTACTTTGTTGAATATTACAAATGTTACTGTTTGACTGCTATTTACTTCTCATTATGCACTCAGCTTTTATGGCTTAATTCATAATTTATGGCAAATGCTTAATTCATAAGCTCAATAATTAATAAAGACTAATTAATAAAGCTGCTTCAGGCTTCACAAGGACAGAAAATAACAGTTTTCTTAGACATGCAGTGCCATCACCTATAACACATACATGCATGCACACACAGACATTCACACATAACCACATACACACGTCCCGAAAAAGTTTAGTGCCAAACAATAAATGTCTGTGAAGGCAATCTAAAGCAACAATGCAGACCCCTTTCCTTATGTAGCACTAATATGGTAACCAAAAACAAGAGTCCAATTTGTCTTATGTGTGCACAGAGTACAAAAACACTCAATGTTGCAAAACTGTGCTTAATGTATATTGAGCTTGCCTAGTGAATATCTATGGATATGTCTCATGAAAATTAGCTACTTCTAACAAAGGTTCTGATGCAATACCTACATCAGGTGTTGTTTTTTTAAGTGCATCTCTGCACACTGCACCCCCCCCTCACCAAATATGGGTTCTTACAAGCTCAGGCCATTATCACAACCATGCAGTATGAATCAAGGTTGCAAGCTGGCAAGAGATGTTTTTACCCATTCAGAACAAAAGAGATGGCTAACCATTCAGTTTATAAACAAAAACCTCTAAAACAAGGAAAGGTTAAAATTCTACACCCATTTAATTATCTGTAAAAGATTCAAAATACGTAGAAAAATGAAGTGGAAATAAGTTACATTAATAATGCGTCCTTATGAAACACTTTTTGTTGTATTAAACCATGTAGCTGCATGTCACCAGTGGCAGACATTAATTGTGTTGTGACTCTGACATTTTACATATGGAAGCATATGCACTTGCACATTAAAATATTTTGGAAGTAGTGTTATTCTGTTTAAAACTAGCAACCACAGTGTGCCTGGATTACCCTTGAATGGTAAGGCAGCAAGGCAAACCAAAGGAGCAGCTTACTAACATAGCCATCGGTAGAATATGAGATAAAGAGCATGTTGTCAAGGTAACCATTCCCTGGTAAAAAGGGAAGATGAAATTAAAAAATAAGCCAGTCAGGGAAACCGTCTCAAGTGGCTGATCTTAGACCACACAACCATTTGCCGTCCCTGACAGATCATTTCCAGTGAGTACCTAACAAATTTCTTTCCTCAACAAGTAAGAGCCAAATAGCTGAGGGTTACAGTTAGCCACATTGCTCCACTGCATTTCTGTTGAAAGCATTTATCCTGTCACTCTATAAAATTAACTCACTAGCCAACAGCTCAGTGAGTAATCTAGTACAAATAACTGCAAAACTTTTATCTCCCAAAAGTTTATTATTTATCCAGTCAATGTTTACATGTCATATTCAAAATTTATGCCTTGATCTACTGTGTATTCTGCTTGTTTTTCATGTGGAGATTTTCTTCCCGAGCCACCACTGAAAATGGGCTCTCTTTGGCTAAGTGAACTTTCCTGGTAAACAAATGCCAATAAACATTGTTTTATGAAATACACTGGAATAACCTGGTTTAAGTGATGCATTACATGTTAAATGTATTTTAAACATAAGAAGGGATTAAATTCAACTGATGAAGCTTTGATGTTTAATACAACCGTGAGACAAAAGTGCTTAAAGTTTTCACTGCTATCTCAAGCAGTCTTTATTTTAATTCAATATATAAGAAATGTCTGAAACACATTTCAAAGTGGTAGCAGCTCAAATACTGACAAGCAGGATCATTCTGCAAATTCATCCTCAAAGTAGTATTGGTGAGTATATTTAAGCAGGAACAAGGAAGTGCTTAACATGTTGCCAGTAGCAAAAATCCACTTATATCTGTACAGCCCTTTTGGAGTCAAAATGAAACAGCAGTTAGCTCTCACTCTCTCCGTATCTACACACACACACACACACACAAACACACACATGCACAAACATATATGGATCTATGTCAATTTACCGATAAACCACATTGTTGAAACCCATATGGTCGACAATGGAGTTAATAAAAAAAAACTGACATAAATCCACATAACACCCACCAACACCACAAACATTTTTTTTGCTGCACCCCCACATCTCCTGTTAATTACTTATACTAACTGCAAGATCACACTGCAGGGTGGAAAAAGGCAAAGTCCCCGATCCCTACTGTACTGCAGTCTCAGCAAAATTGTTGGCCATCTGGTCTCAACCATTTGGGTTTCAACAATTTGGTCATTCAACCAATTGACAAACACACAGGGGGTCTTAACAAGAGAAGGGAGGTTTGCATAATGGTTAAGGTACTCACCTTATAAACACAAGGTGCAGGGTTTGATTCTCACATGGGGTAATTAGCTAGGCTTAAAATGGCCCACAAGGGCAGTTAGTCTAGTACTAATCTATGAACCTAAGAACCAGAATGAAGAATTATACCATGATGAAGACAGCTGTAATGTGTCAACATATACAACAATCTTCATACTTTAACACAATCCTCAGCTACCACCAAAACTTTACAAAATTAACCCATCAAAATTGCGTCAGGTTTTTTCTGCCAGGGTGTCACACGTGTGTGTGTTTGCATGCACATGTATACACCAGAAACAGCTGACAGAAGGGTGCACATGGTGAAGTATGTAAAACTCACTACTAGGTTCATAGGTACTAGGCTATCTGCCCAAGGGCATTTATAAGCCTAGCCAGAGTGTGTCGGCTTTTGCCGCCCCATTGATTAATTAACTGCTCCTCCGTCAAGCAGAGCCAATGAAGTGATCTCAGGGGTGTATTTTCTGTTACCCATCCACTTGTCAAAGTTTCTCTTGAAGAGTGTTAGTGAGGGGCTCTGCCTAATGTAGTTTGGAATTTTGTTCCAAAGCATGGGGAGTCTCTGTGATAGGAATCTATCCCTCCAGCATGTGCTATTAATTGTTGTGGCGAGGTTTAGCTCACTAGAGCGCGTGGCTCGCAGTGACTTGGATTTCTTTAGGTGGAACATGTCCATCTATTCGGAGTTGGACATGGCTTTGCAAGTCAGGCAGAGATTACCTCTGAGTAAGCAATATGCCACTGAGTACAGTCGGGCTACATAGGACATATGTTTGAGGCCAGTAATCCTCTTGGTGATGTACTTTTGTGGTCTGTCTAGCTGTTGGAAGTGTCTTGTGAGGTACATCCCAAATTGGACATTGTACTCTATGGTGGGTCTGATGAGTGACGAGTAGAGGGGCACTATAACCTCTTTATTTCTAGATGCGAACCCTTTAGTAATTAAATGGGCCACATAAAAGGATTTCCTAACTACTTTGGAAATATGATTGTCAAAGGAGAGATTACTATCTACCTGGGTCCCCAGATCTCTTATTACCTCTTCTGTATTAAGGGGGCTGCCACCTATGTGGTAATTCGTAGGTGTTTTGATTTTTCTCATATGGGATGACTATGCATTTTTTGGCATTTAGCTTGAGGCCATGACTTTGACATCAGGTGTCCGTCTCAGTAAGGCCCCTTTGAAGGATGTCCGTGTCAGCCAGTGAGTCAATTATGGCTCTCAGTTTGCAGTCATCGGTGAACTTGGTTAGCCATAGTACTCCTGTGTTTGCCTGTACTTCTGAGAAATATATGCCGAACAGTAGGAGTCCCAGGACTGAGCCTTGCAGGACACCACTTGTGACTGGCTTAGAGTTGGACCTGGAGCCCGCTATTCTTATGGTGTGAGTTCTGTCTGTAAGCCAGCTGGCAACCCATCTCGTGACGTAGAGGTTTATGTTCAGGCTGGTGAGTTTTTCTGTAATACCAGAGTGGGGAATGGTGTCAAAAGCCTTGGCGAGGTCAAGGTAGGCTGTGTGAACAACCTTTCCCTCGTCTATGGCCTTGGTGACTGTCTCAAAGAAATCAACCAGGTTTAGTAGGCATGAGCTGCCCTTAACAAAGCCGAACTGGGTCGGGTCAAGTGTTTGAAGGTTCCCAATGTCTTTGTTAATGAGTTCCATGATGATGCGCTCCACAGTCCTGCAGACCAGGCTAGTCAGGCTTATGGGGCGATAGTTACCAGGGTCAGTTGTGGCCCCTCCTTTGTGGAGTGGAATAACCGTTGCTGTGCACCATTCTATGGGCATGTAGCCTGTAGAGAGGCTGAGGTTGAAAAGCGTGTTTAGGTGGGGGTTAGTTCGTTCTGTAGTTCGTGCAAGACGCAGCCTGGGACACCATCTAGCCCCATTGACGCCGTGTTTTTGGCATTTGAAAGGTCTATTTTCACCTGTGCGTCTGTGATTTCCGGGACACTACACTTTTCCAGTTCTTGTTGTGGGCCCTTCTGGGGGTGAAGTTTGCACTGAATCTATCTGCCAGGATGTTGGCAATATCTGTAGGTTCAGTATATTTTGTGCTATTTTGCACTAGTTCAGTGCATATCTGCAAGTTGCCACTTAGATTCTTAACATAGCTAAAGAAGGCTTTGTGGTTATCTTTTGAATCCTTGGCTATTTTTCTTTCGAAGTTAGCCTTGGATGATTTTATGAGAGACCTTAGTTTCTTACTGATACTGATCAGGGATGTATTTCCTTCTTGTGATTTGCTTTTTTTCTGAAATAGTTTCCTCCTTCTATTGTACAGCCTGTTTATGGCAGGGGTCCACCAGACTGGTTTCCTTCTCTTAGAGGAGTGAGTCTTGGTTTTGCTAGGGATGGCACAATCCATGCATCCTTGTCGGTGCTCATAGAGTGCATTTGTAAAGGTTTCTGCATCTTGGGCAGCATTATCCTTTAGTGTGGGGGCTGTGAAATTTACGGCCTCTGTCTTAAGTACGGTTAAGTTTGCGTTAGAAAAGTTTTTTACTGTGGTTTCCTTAGTTGAGGGTGATGGTGGGTTGTGAACATCCAGAGTGATTAGTTTATGGTCTGATCTAACCAGCGACGGACTGACCACTAGTGCAGAACACCTGTCGCCCATGCTTGTGATGACCAGGTCCAATATGTTTTCACCTCTGGTAGGGGAGTTTACCAGCTGATCCAGGGCATTTGAGTTGATGAATTCCACGAAACGCTGGGCCTGGGAATTTGTACTCAAGTAGTTTTCTCAGTCAATGGTAGGGTAATTGAAATCGCCCAACATCAGGGTGTTCGGTAGGACCTTCATGTTTTCCAGTGTCTCCAGAAAGGTGGAGTGGTGGTCCTGGGTCATGGAGGGTGATTTGTAGCAGGCCACAATTTGCACTGCAGATTTGCCTGACGTTAGTTGCACATGGATGATCTCAGAGGTATCATGCTGTGCCACTAACCTGGAGGTGTAGGTATCCTTGATGAATATGGATACACACCTTCCTTTTGTGTTTCGGTACATATTCTGTGGCCAAAACGTGTGGTACGAATTGTAGCCAGGTAGTGTTGGGGTGCTCTCTGGAGCCTTGAACCAGGTTTCAGTTACTGCACAGATGTCGACACTCACCATACTGAGGAGTGCTTCGAGCGCGTGCATTTTGAGATTTAAACTCCTGGCATTGAGTAGCATAACCCTCAGTTTTTTGTTAACTGTGCTGTTTACGGAGGTGGGTTTGACTTTTGAGCCTTGCCTAAAAAAGGCACTAAGGGGGCAGCAAGAGCCTTGGCCAGTATTCAAAAGCCTAGAGGTGACAGGTGCAAGCCGTCTCTTGCGAAGCAATGTGGCTTGTCGAGCATGTCATCCCAGGCTGACAGACACTGGATCCCTTTTGAATGACACCATGAGCTTAGCCAATTGTTGAAATTGATCATTTTTTCTTTATACTGAGGTATCATTTTTGGTGAGGGCAGGATGCTACTCAGGATCAGGGTCATACCAGCCTGGGCTACATGATCAGAGAGCTCTCCCATGTCTCTTTTCATGTAGTCCAGGGAGGTACGTCTCAGGTCATTCACACCAACATGAACAATGAGAGAGTCATATTTTTACTTGTTCTGGAGTGACCTGAGTGCTTGTGTTATGTGGCGGATTCTGGCTCCCGACAGGCAGTTAACAGTAACCTTCTGCTTGTCCAACCTAGTGAGTGGGACGTCAGTGTGCCTGACTATAGAGTCACCTATTACTAGTGTGTTAGGTATGTTATTTCGCCTTAAGGTCTGTGATTGTGCAGCACACTGATTTTGTATTTTATGTGTTGTCTGGTTTGCGACAGGAGGTGCAGGTTGTTTGGGTGTCTGCTTTGGAGGTCTCTGATGCTTTTGCAGGTTTTTATTTAGAGCCTCAGAGTATGATTTTATGTACTTATGTGTATTTTTTGCCATTGCTGGTTTAGTAGGTCTATATGTGGCTGGAGGTGTGGTGCAGGTGTTAACCATCTCCTCTTGACTGTCTGTACCAGTCTTGGGTGGAGACAGCTTAGCCTCCAGTTTGGCTGCATAATTGTATCTCTTGCATATGTTAGTGTTTTGTGGTAGGAGGAGAGGGTTGTCTGTGTACATGAAGCAGATGTAACACTGCCTCAGGATACCCAGATTCACCAGCTGGACTGGAGAGTACACCTGAAATTGCCCTTTGGCCATGCCTGAATAGTAGGGTGAGCTGCTTAGTCACTTGGTTGGTGAGGGGTGAATAAAGAGCCTTGCCCTGCTGGGCAATCAAGTGTCAGGGTATATTAGTGCTTGCTATTAGGTCTGAGCAAGTGCTGGGGTGTAGGATGCTTTCTGAGTGCTTAGGTTGAGAGTTAGACTAGTTTCAAGGGAAAAACTAAAGAGGAGACTTAGTGGAGCCAGGAATAATTTAACCCTAGCTAACCGGCACTGCCCGGCACACAAAACCGTACAAACATGTTTTTTTATAGCAAGGAAATGTAAGAGATAGAAATTAGCCCAAAATGGCCAATAAACTACTAACTTCTGGCCTGGAACCACTCCTCCAGGGCAGATAGGTTGCTCAAAGCTCCCCTCTCTCACCTGTGAACAGAGAAACTTCCTTCTATCCAAGTAAGGTATGGGCAACTTAGAAACTTGTAACACAGCCCTGAATTCAGCACTAGCCTGAAAACTGGACTATACTAGCTTAGAAAGGCAGGAAAAAAGGAATTGTTTTTTTTTTTTTTTTATTATTGAAAAGATAAGGCAAAAACAGTAAAAAATGCACTTAAAACAGCTTTAAATGACTTTAAACAACTACAAACGATCAGAAAAGGCTATTGCACTTTAGTGTGTAGCCCACAACAGTTAAGCAAATTATTTAAACAAAAAACAACTTTTTGAAAGTGCAGGCAGTCAAATAAGTACAATATGTGAAAAAAAAAAAAAAGCTTTTGAATCGCAATAAATTCTGGAAAGTCGTTTAGGCGGAAAACAGTTAAGTACAGCAAGAAAGTACAGAAAACTGATACTTAACTCCAAAGTCTCACTTCTAAGCTTGAAGGCTTGCATCAGTTTAAGGCTTTCTAGTGCTTCCCAGTAAGTTAGTTACATGAAAGATGGGAAACAAGTGCAGATGTGGTCTTTTAAACCAGAAAGTTGAAAGAGATGGACTAACTGTCCAAATGGTCAATAAACTACAATTTCTGGGCCAAGAACAACTCCTCTTGTGGTAGACAGGCTACCTAGTGCTTACCACTCCTACTGATAAGCTAGAAGGCTTTCCTTCAACACAGAAAGGCTTGCGGGGCTCAGAAGCTTACCAACAGTCCTGGATACAGCAACTCTGTATCTAAAGTGCAGCTTTTAAACCAGAACGTTGAAAGAGATGGAAAAAAACTGCCCAAACAGCCAATAGCTACAATTTCTGGGCCAGGAACCACTCCTCTTGTGGTTCTAATGCCTAGACTGCAAGATAGCACTGTTTGAGAGGAAAAGTTTTGGCAAGTTATTCCGCTAAAAACACAATGTGTGTGTGTGTGTGTGTGTGTGTGCATATATATATATATATATATATATATATATATATATATATATATATATATACACACACACACACACACACACACACATACACACACACATTGTGTTTTTAGCGGAATAACTTACCAAAACTTTTCCTCTCAAACATAAAACAAGTTAATTTTGCCCCTAAGAAAAAAATACACCACCTCTTTTTTCTGGGGAAGTTTCATAATACTTCTTATCATTTCAAACTCAAGCTATCCACCTGCAACTTTCCTATAATTTACTTGCTTATTTTTACTTGAACAGGTTAGTCCCACAAGGCACAGCCTATTTTCAGAGGAACCCTGAGGTAGTATTTCTATTGACAAGGGATAATTTTACCAGGATATCTGGGATATTTCCTTCCTCTTCTTTTGCAGATGCCATGATGATGAAGTTGGTAAAGGCATTAAAAGGCCAACAGGAAGGGTACTAGAGACAGTTAGTACTAAGCAGGTAACAAGAGCAGCTTTGGTTGGCATATACTGATATGAGAGAATTTTATTCATCATGGGTGGAGTCATAGGTGGCATTTACGGAAAATTATAAAAAAGAGATTATTTAGATATGGAAAGAGAAATTACATAAACAGGAAATGAGTATTACAGGATATTTTTGAGAAGACTATAGAGAAGCAAATTGCTGGTTGTTAATTTAGAGAAAGACATGTATGCAGAAAGTATGGAAGGAATGAAAAAGGAGGAGGAAATAAGCATATTTTTACAAAAATAATAAAAAATGAGGGTTTACTGATTATGAAAGTGCTAGATGACATACATAGGGTAAAGCTAAAGCAGGAGGAGATTAAGGAAGATGATAAACTTGGAAAGGATGGATATGAAAGATTAAGATAAAAATGGGAAATTAGAAGTCAAGATATTGGTGAAGGAACTAAAGGAAATGCGTGGTAACATTACCATGCAGGAGATGAATGCAGTATTAAAAAAGATAGAACATTCAGAGAATACCAGACAGTAATGGTCTGGGAGTGTAACGCGCTGGCTGCAGTATTAAAAAAGATAGAACATTCAGATAATACCAGACAGGAATGGTCTGGGAGTGTAATGCGCTGGCTGCAGTATTACAAAAGATAGAACATTCAGATAATACCAGACAGTAATGGTCTGGGAGTGTAACGTGCTGGCTGCAGTATTAAAAAAGATAGAACATTCAGATAATACCAGACAGTAATGTTCTGGGAGTGTAACGCGCTGGCTGCAGTATTAAAAAAGATAGAACATTCAGATAATACCAGACAGTAATGGTCTGGGAGTGTAGCTGGCTGCAGTATTAAAAAGATAGAACATTCAGATAATACCAGACAGTAATGGTCTGGGAGTAACGCTGGCTGCAGTATTAAAAAAGATAGAACATTCAGATAATACCAGACAGTAATGGTCTGGGAGTGTAACGCGCTGGCTGCAGTATTAAAAAAGATAGAACATTCAGATAATACCAGACAGTAATGGTCTGGGAGTGTAACGCGCTGGCTGCAGTATTACAAAAGATAGAACATTCAGATAATACCAGACAGTAATGGTCTGGGAGTGTAACGCGCTGGCTGCAGTATTACAAAAGATAGAACATTCAGATAATACCAGACAGTAATGGTCTGGGAGTGTAACGCTGGCTGCAGTATTAAAAAAGATAGAACATTCAGATAATACCAGACAGTAATGGTCTGGGAGTGTAACGCGCTGGCTGCAGTATTACAAAAGATAGAACATTCAGATAATACCAGACAGTAATGGTCTGGGAGTGTAACGCGCTGGCTGCAGTATTAAAAAAGATAGAACATTCAGATAATACCAGACAGTAATGGTCTGGGAGTGTAACGCGCTGGCTGCAGTATTAAAAAAGATAGAACATTCAGATAATACCAGACAGTAATGGTCTGGGAGTGTAACGCGCTGGCAGATTTTAAAAACTCCCTACAGAGCACTTTGCCAGAAAAATGAGCAAAGGGTTTTAACTAATGAAATGATGTTTCTGAGCTAGGACGCATAATTTGAATTCCATAGGCATACTAAGGCCTTACTAGGTTTAATACTATTGGCTGCCAAAAAAAAAGTTACTAGAAAATGGATCAAAATCTAAACAAAGTGTAGTTTAATAACTGAATACTGTACAGGAGATAAAAGAACCAGAGGTGGCATCTTTAGGAAAGGGAAGAAGCAAACTACACAGAAATGAAAGGAATTTGTGGGAACAATACATGCAGGGTGTTATTCAAGAGAGAAGATGGAATGAGGTTTAAGGTAAGTTAGGAAGGGAGCAATTTATGAAATGTTGGATCAAATGTTAATTGTTAAAAAGAAAATATATAAGTATATCATATGAAAATAATGACAAATGCCACCATAGTTTGTTTTATTTTCTATTAATGTAGGTATACCAATGTAATTGTTTAAAGTGAGATTTAATAAAAAAAACCTTAATAATGGGTTGCCAAACAGATTTCAAAGTATTTTGTGTTTGCATTGAATGTGGTATATATAGCTACAACAGTTACTTTGAAGAAGACAGGGAAACAGAACTACAAATCCATATCATTTTGTACCACTGATTATAATAAATGAATGAAGGTTATACTGAAGAGATTCACAAAGGTTATGAAAGATATAATAAAGGAAAGGGTGCATGGTTTAAGACGTGAGGGAGATATTATGGTTAGTAAAGGAAGCTGCAGATTCTATCATTAGACAGAAGTAAATGGGGAGATTGTGTGTTACATTAAAAAAAGGCATTTAATATCTAATTATTGTCCATTATGGATAATACTGAAGGAATGCAGAAAAAGTGGAACATTAGTAGTTATTAAAAATTGCATACACTAAAATTAAAAATGGTAGCAACTGTAAATGGACAGCTAAGTAATAGGGTGCATATAAATAATGGACTACGACAAGGCTGTCCAATGAACGGTGCTAATTTTCTATTAGTAATGAACATGGTGAATGAAAGAAGTGAACAGAATTTGGAAGATGGTAAATGGGAGGTTACAGAAAGGGGAAACTGACAGCAGCTTTATCGTACTCTGATAGATTCCAGTCTGACTGGTAGAAATATGATTTGGATAAAAGTGGTATCACAGGACATGGAAAACAATTAGGATATGTAGGGTTAACAGAAATTAAGATTTGGAGAACTTATTTTGGGAAGCAGGAGAGAATAAGGCAGTAGTTAGTCGAGAAAGCAGAGAAAAAAACTACAGATCTATGAGGACCTTATGATAAATGTAGAAGTTTGAGTATATTCACTGCTGCAGCCCTGACTTTTGGAATTCCTGCCTGCAAGTAGCCCAACTGTCTGGCCTAACTTCCAGATCTCTACTCTCTCCCTAAGCCTAATCTGACTCTCAACCACCACTATGCAAAGACACCGGGATACCATGGTCAGACCATTCTTGCAGTGGTCAAGGCCACATTAAAAGACCATGTCACCAAATACCTAGCAGACCAGATGGTAACAATCCCATGTGCCCAAGGTGCACCCCAAGGGTCCACAATCTCCCTCTCCAGAAGTAAACTCAGGTAATGGGGGTCAAGGTAGGGGAGTGAGGGGGGAAAGTGAAAGTGGACTGACCTGGGATTTAACAGAACCCAGGGTGTCAAGAATGGGGGGAAAGAGGAGGGGAGGGGGAGGGAACCTGGACAGTGTGTGTACAGCTAATATACTTGAGCATTATATTTATGGTAAATTGTTAACACAACCATACTACTCACTGTTGTAGTCCTGATTTTTGCAAAGTTTCCCAAAGCATGAAGTTAGAAGGTGGCTGGCAGAAGATACATAGTTAGAAAAATAGGCCTTGCGGGATAACATAAACAGAACCAGCCCTAGCCTTACAGGGTACCCCCAAGGTGTAATGCCTGGAGAATATGTGGACAAAGGTCTAAAGTGGCAGCTTCCAGGAGAGCTTATCTGCTGATTCCTCTGAAGAAAGCTGAGATGTCTGCTATTGTTCTAGTGGAATGGACACTGATATGCCCATACACTGTGTAACAGCAAGAAATGCAACCAGCGAGACATTTGGAAAGAGCTTGTTGATTGGTTTCTCTTTTTTTGCTTTTGTCAAAGAAACAAACAACTGATTTGTCTTTATAAATTCTATAGTCTTGTTCAAATAAAATCTCACATGTCTATGAATATCAAGGCAATGAAGGAACTCCTTCCTTGTTTTGAGAGTTAGAAAAGTATAGTGGCAAGTAAATGGTCTGAGGAAAGGATAGCTCTATAAACACATTTTGCATAAAGGGGCATCCTGCTCTAGTAGAAAACTAAAACTGGTTCTCTGGACATTAAAGTTTGAGTTCTAAGACTCTTCCAGCACTGGCAATGCCCACCAAAAACAACATCTTTCCAGATAAAAATTGGAGACTGATGAAGCGGGGGGGGGGATTCAAGAAATAAGAACAAGTGTCATTTTTGAATGTAGGTCCTTAAGGAGAATAACAACAGCCATACAAAATATTATATTCATAAAATAGCAGAAAGTATTCTAAGAACTAAGCCAACAAGTGAATGGAGAAAGGAGATTTTGCCAGTAGGGATGACTAAAGTAGAGGTACAGAAAATGGACAAGAGAAGGCTGAAATTTTCTGGAGAAAACTGGAAAAGAAACCAAGGTATTGGGAGCAAATAACTAGGGAGGGGAAGATAAAAAAGAGTGTAGCCAATACGATGCTTGTACTGTAAGACAGACTGCTTCCCGATCAGGGATTGATGCCAGAGTACAGGTAAGAGAAAGGGATAGGGGAGTCCTAAGTCAAAGACCTGCTCTGGTAGATTTTTTTAGTTACTACTAGAACAGAAGCTGCTGTTAAAAAAAGATAATTAAAAAAAGCATATAAAATATTGCACAATAACCGTACGAATCAATCGAAGAAGGTTAGAAAAAAATGGTAAATGAGACTGCAAAAACAATTTACTAAGGAAAAGTGAAAGAAAATATGTACAGCTCTCAAGGATGCAACAAAGTCATTTTTGCTTGGAAGTGTTCACATGGGTATTTTTAAGCTTCAAGCAGACTTCAAAGATTTTTTCCTCAGCTAGATTGCATTGGAGGTGCGACGGGGAAGAAAAATGTAACTGGGAGCATATGTGCTGGGATTGTAATGAGCTGACCGACTTTAAAAATTCTGTACAGAGTACTCCGCCAGAAATATTAGCTGAGCAAATGGCAGTAACTAAGGAAATGATTCTTTTGAGCTGAGATACATGATTTGAATTGCCTAGACCTAGTAAGGCCTTGTTAAGTTTAATTACGATGGCTGCTAAAAACGCAATTACTAGAAAATGGAAATCAGAGTCTGAACCAACTGTATTTGAAGTACTGAATATTGTAAGAGAGATGACACACATTACATAGAAAAAAAAATGGAAATTGTGGGAACAATACATTCACAATAATGTTTAGGAAGAGGAGTGAGGTTTAACAAATGGGAGGAATTGAGCAATTTATGTAATACTGGATTGAGAACAGTTATAACGAAACAGCACATCTGTGATGTTTAATGTTATGTGCACTAGAAAATATGTGGTTTGTTTTACTTTCTATTAATGTATATTTCCCTGTGTTAAGCGATTATTAAATAAAGATGTTTAAAAATGGGATAAAAATTGGAGGGGTGCAAAGCAGTTAAAATGTTTTTAGTCCCTTTAGTTTTACACAGGCCAGTTATATTTTTATTAACCAAAGGAGAAGCTGTGGATAGCAATTAATAGAGCTGAAGGATTTTATCTGGGTGGGGAAGATGGCAAGAGTAAAATGGGATAAGATAATTCTTCCAATAGTACAAGGCTGTTTGGAATTACCCGATTTGAAAGGGTATTTCAGAGCTACACAACTGAGACTCCTATACATAGCACAAACAGAAATCTATAATTCAAAGTGGAAAGGGATGATAATGAAACAGGGGGAAGCTCAAGAAGTAAGGAGAGACTGGGATTTTGGGATGCAGATCCTTAATGAGAATAACAATAACCATACAGAATATTATATTCATAAAGTAGCAGAAAGTATTCTAAGAACTAAGCCAACATGGGAATGGAGAAAGGAGATTCTGCTGATAGGTATGACTGCAATTAGGGGTACAGACTATAGGCAAAACTGGCTGGCATTTAATGGAGAAAACTGGCAAAAGAACAAAGGTATTGAGAACAAATAATTAGAAAGGAAAAGGTAACAGAATGGGAAGAGCCTAAGCATTTATTTGGACTGCAATAGACCTTCCCTAATAAGGACTGATATCAGAGTATAAGCAAAGAGAAAGAAATAGGGGGATCCTAAGCGAAAGACCAGCACTGATAGAGTTTTTAGTAGAATCTAGAACAGAAGCTGCTGTTTAAAAAGCAATAGTTAATAGAGCATACAAAATATTGCATAACTATAGGAATCAGAGGTGGTTAGAAAGGATTGGGAAGAGAGATTGGATAAGCAAGTCACAAAGAAACAGTGGGGGATACATATATGTCTCCCAAATATACAACAAAGTCTAGAAGATTTAGGATTTTTGCTTGGGAGTGTTTACATAGGTATTTTTATACCCCAAGTAGACTCCAAAGAATTTTTTCTCAGGCAGACAGCAGATGTTAGAGGTGTGATGGGGAAGAAAGAGGCAACTGGGAACATATTTTCTGAGTGTAATAAGTTGGCAGACTTTAAAGATTCAATGTAGACTACTCTTGTCAGAGATACTGGGTGAGCAAACTGGTGTAACTAAGGAAATTATTTTTTGAGCTATGATACAGAATCAGAATTGCCTAGACGTAATAAGACCTTGTTTAGTCTAACTATAGTAGCTGCAAAAAAGCATTTACTAGAAAATGGACATCAAAGTCTAAACCAACTATACTAGAAGTAGCTAATATGAGACAAAATAACTGGAAATGGGATCTTTAAAAAAGGGTAGGAGCAAATTATACAGAAAAAAATGGGAACTGTGGGGACAATAAACATAGAAGAGGAATGAGGTTGAGAAGAAGACAGGATTTAAATGAGCTATGTAATGTGTGACTGAAAATGACTGGATAAATTATAAGTGATGTATAATGTTTGCAACTAGAATGATATCAATATGGCTGGTTTGTGATGTATAATGTTTGCAACTCAAATTCCCCCTTATTCTGGGGGATTTCAACCTAGAATGGTTCACCTGTATATCAGAACCACCTAGTAATCTAATAAATCTCCATGGCTACCAGCAGCTAGTCCAAATTCCAACTAGATGTGATAAAAAATCTAAAAGGGAATCCATCTTTGACTGGGTCCTAACTAACAACCCCACACTGTACCCCCACACAGGCAGTCTCCCAGATACCTTAAGTGACCACAACATAATATACCTTATATGTAGTAGAACAAGCCTATGGAAAACCACTAACTATAAATCCACTAGAAACACAAACATTTTCTCTCCTGAGGTCCTCAATAATCTACTCTATAACTGTGACTGGACCCCCCTAAAAACCCTCCCACTTGGCCAGGCTGTAGCATATTTCAACAAAACATTTCTACAACACCTAGACACTGTCGCTCAATTGCACAAAATCAAGGTTAGAACCTCTACAAACCCCTGGCTCAGTAAAGAAACTAAACAAATCCTCAAGTCCAGGGACACTGCCTGGCTTTACTATCAAACAAACAAAGAAACACAAAGCCTAACTAGGTACCAAGAACTGCACAACCGTACAAAAAACACATTAGGCTGGACAAAACAATCCTACTACATGACATTACAAACTAAATACCAGCACAACCCCCAAGAATTTTGGAAAAATGTAAACCAGCTACTAAAAGCCACCCAAAAGGCTACTCTCCAAACCAACCACCCTTGACACTGAAGTTCCCATCGAAACACAATTCAACTCCCACTTTGTGAACTCAATTATTTCCTTAGTATCACAGGACAGTTCCAACACAAATAATACTAATCCAAACTTTACCCTCAAAACAGTTTCCACCACCTCAATCAAAAGCATGCTATCCAAACTAAAAACCTCAACAGCAGCCAACCTACTCCCCAGCTATTTCTTGAAACTCACAGCAGATGCTATTGCTATTCCAATCTCCACTCTCATAAACAGATCAATTGCTGAAAACTATGTGCCCAAACTCTGGAAAATATCCTATGTTACACCCATACATAAAGGTGGAACCTCCACTGAACTTAACAACTACAGACCCATTGCTATACTCTTTCCCCCCCTGGCCAAAATCTTAGAAAAATGCATCCATACCCAGGTACTAAAATAACTCCTAGACAACAACATCTTGTCACCTACGCAACATGGTTTCAGACCTGCCCATAGTACCACTACAGCCCTCTCTGCTTCACAGACACAATAAACCGTCTCAAAAACAAAGGCCTGCAGGTGTCAACTCTTCACACAGTCTCACACCAAATCCTGCTAAACAAACTAAACCAATATCACCTATCAAATTCCACTCTTACATGGATCCAAAGCTACTTAACCGACAAGTACCAGGCTGTGAAATGGGAAACTTCTCTCTCTCCTCAGCTGCCCATAATGATAGGAGTCTCATAGGGTTCTATCTTAGGACCACTACTGTTCACAATCTTCACAAATGACCTCCATACCTTCACACAGCATGCATCTATCATTCAGTATGCAAACAATACTACCTTAATCTGTGCTGCACAAAATATTCCCACCCTTCGGCAAACAACTCAACTAGCATTCTCTGACATTGAAAACTACCATACCAAAGTCCAACTTATCCTCAATCCGAAGAAAATTCAGCTTATGATTATAACTAGCTCTAACAAAAACACTGATAATAGTCAATTCACTATCTACTCCACAAATGCTACTCCAATCACTCCAGTGACACAGGCTAAGCTATTGGGAATAAAGTACAGTTTTGTACCTACCATAAATGTAGATGTTCGAGTGCTCATACAGCTGCAGTCATTACAGATGGGTTATCCTGCTGTCAGGCGGGTCCTTGGTCGGCCGAATTCCTAAGTCTAGGTCCAGCGTCGTAGGTCCGGCGTCGGTTGTCGTTGCTTCTTCCCTGACGTCAGTGCGACAGGGGTATAAAAGAGGCAGCCAACGCCATTTTCTTCAGTTTTTCTTGCCCCACATGTCAGGTGCCCCCAGAAGGAAGGCAAAACATAATATTATGCAAACTTGCAATGTAGATAAATCAAAAACAGTAGTTGCAAGCAAATACACCATAAAAGAATACCCCAAATAGGTTGTATGACAAAGGTGTTTGTCATAAGGCCTGTCCTAAGAGGGGATGGAGGGAGGGTAACCTGGACTGCAGCTGTATGAGCACTCGAACATCTACATTTATGGTAGGTACAAAACTGTACTATGTTCATCGTGCATACAGCTGCAGTCATTACAGATGGGTAGAATCCCAAAGCTAAGTAAGGGTGGTAGGTACTAAGTGGAACTAGGAGGGGCTAGGATGCCCTGCAGGACTGCTGTGGCAAAGCCCGCTCTAGATTTTGAGTATAGTAGAAGGTGGTAGTGCTTGGAAAAAGTGTGCACTGAACTCTAAGTAGCTGCTTCCAAAATGTCCTTGGTAGGGACCCCCTGAGGAAAGCTGCAGAGGTAGCTGTAGCCCTGGTGGAGTGGGATCTGATGTATACAGGCACAGATTTTCCATAAAATTAATAACAAAAGCATATGCAGTGGGCTATCCATTTTGAAATTGTCTGTTTGGAAATAGCCTTTCCTTGAGCACCTGTAGCATAGGACACTAAGAGCTGCTCAGATTTCCTGAATGACTTTGTTCTGTCCAAGTAATAACGAAGTTGTCTGTGAATGTCCAAGGAATGTAGTAGCCTCTCTCCTTTGTTCTGTGGATTTGGATAAAAGGTAGGTAAATGAATAGTCTGATTCAAAGCTACCCTGGATACTACCTTTGGCATGAAGGTAGGGTTGGTTCGTAAGGAGACTCTGTCCTGATGGAAAATGATGAATGGTTGCACAGCCTTGAGGGCCAGTAGCTCCGAAACCCTACATGCTGAGGTAATGGCCAGAAGGAAGGCTGTTTTCCACGACAAGTATTGTAGCTCTGTGGAAGAAGCCGGCACAAAGGGAGGCAGGGTCAGCTTTTCCAATACGAAGTTGAGGTTCCAAGCTGGGACTGCTGGTTTCCGTGGGGGTTTTATATTTTTTGCCCCTCTGAGGAACTGCCTTAATAGAGGATGTGAGAATAAAGGAGGATCTGTATTGTATTGTGCAGAAATGGCTGAAGCGTGGATCTTGATGGAGGAGAAGGAAAGGCCACTGTTTAACATCTCAGCTAGGTACTGTAAAATTTGAGGTATATTTATTACCCAAGGATTCTGGCCCTTTTCTTGATTCCAGGAACAAAATCGTTATCAATTGGCAGAGTAGGTTTTTCTAGTAGAGGGTCTTCTGGCCTCCAAGATGACATCCTGCACCTCCTTGGAGAGGAGAGTCTGTTGGGAAATTAAGGTATTCTCCATGCAGCTAGATTTAAGGTTTTGAGCTGGCTGTGAAGGGTTTTGTAGTTGTGCTGGGACAACAGAAGAGGAACTAGAGGTGGTATCCATGGTGGTGAGTGTGACAGGCTCTTTAGGAGAGGATACCAGTGCTGTCGTGGCCAGTCTGGAGCAATGAGAATCATTTGTGGCCTCTCTGCTCTGGCTTTTAATAGAACTTTGGTCAGTAGAGGAAGAGGCGGGAAGGCATAGACTGTCAATGTTGTCCAATTGAAGGAGAGTGCGTCCACTTTCCAGGCCTGTGGATGATAGGTCCTTGAACAGAATTTTTTCAACTGGTAATTTCTGTGGGTAGCAAATAGATCTATGTCTGGCTGTCCCCATGCCTGAGTCATCTTTGAGAAGACTTGAGGATGCAACTTCCATTCATGTGGGTCTGTCATATTTCTGCTTAAGTTGTCTGCCAGTGTGTTTTCCTTCCCTGGCAGGAATTGTGCCTGTAGTTGAATTTGTAATTCCAGTGCTGTGTTCCACAGGGTCATGGCTTGTCTGCACAGGGGGTATGAATGAGTTCCCCCCTGTTTGTTTATGTACCACATGACTGTGGTGTTGTCTGTCCTTATCAATAGCTGGCCTGGATGTAGTAGGTCTTTGAAGGTCATAAGAGCATTTTGCATGGCTAGCATCTCCTTTTGGTTGATGTGTAGGTGCTTCTCTTTTTGGGACCATTTTCCCTGAATGCACTGATCTGCCATGTGTGCTCCCAAGGCGTAGTCTGAGGCGTCCGTTGTGAAGATTTGAGTTGCTTGAGGTAAACAGAAAGGGAGACCTGTGTTTCTTTGGCATGCTTGAGCCCACCACAAAAATTCCTTTTGAAGGCATGGAATGAGTGGTATAATTGTTTCCAAGCTGTGGCTGTGTTGAGACCATAAGTTTTTTAGGTACCATTGTAGTTTCCTCATATGCAGCTTTGCACCTGGTATTAGTAGGATGCAAGATGCCATGAATCCCAGAGTCTGCAGGACTTTCCTTGCAGTTAGTCTGGTTAAAGTTGCCATTTTGCTGAAGTATTGAGACAGTTGCCCTTGTTTGTCTGGCATGAGGTAGGCCATCTGGGTGGTTGTATTTAAGCTGGCACCCAGGAAAATTATCTGTTGAGAAGGTATTAGTTTTGATTTCTTTTTGTTCACTGTGTATCCCAGGTAGTTTAACAGTTTTATTACAAATGCCAGATGCTACAATAGAATGTCCTTGCTGTCCGCTTGAATCAGGCAGTCGTCCAGATATGGGTAGATTTGTATTCCTTGTTGTCTGCAGAATGCAATTACTGATGCCAGGCATTTCGTAAACACTCTGGGCGCAGTAGTTAAGCCAAAGGGCAATGCAGAGAATTGGTAATGGGTTGAATCTGCAAGAAATCTGAGGTATCTTCTGCAATCCTGTCTGATAGGGACATGCAGGTATGCCTCCTTGAGGTCCAACGTTACCAGCCAAGACTCCTTGCCCAGCATGGGAAGAAGCTGCTGTAATGTGAGCATCTTGAATTTTGGTACCTGTAGATATGTGTTTAAGATGGATAGGTCTAAGATGGGTCTCCAATCTTTGTCCTTCCTTGGTACCAGAAATAGTCTGGAATAAAAACCTTGACCTTGTTCTTTTGCAGGTACCTCTTGAATTGCTTTAATATCCATGAGAGCGGAAATTTGTCTTTGTGCCTCTGCCCATTGATTTTGTGGCAGGTTTGGCAAGCCTCTCATTTTTGGAAGGGTGTGAAAGTGGAACCTGTAGCCTCTGTCTATAATGTCCGGAATCCATTTGTCTTTTGTAACAATGTGCCAGTTTTTTTGAAAATAATGCCAGTGTTCTGCCCAAAGGTGCTGCCATTATAGCTTTGTTTGGCAGGCAAAGGGGGAAGTCATTGTGTCTGTTTTCTAAATGACTGTGGTCTATCTTCTCCACCCCTTGGGGTTGGTGCTTGCCACTGTCTAGCTCTGTAAGATCCTTGAGGTTGTCCTCTATCCCTTGGGCATTGTATCTGCCCCTTTGAGATCTGTCCGTGGCTGGAAAGGACCAATTTTTTGAAGGCCAGTTTCTGCTGAAGCATGGAGGTTGCACCTGCAAGAAATCTTTAAATGTTTGCATAGATTTCGCTTTTTCCTCAATTTTCTTTAGTACCTCCTCAGCTTTTACACCGAACAATACATCTTTTTGAAGTGGTGCATTTAATAGTTTTGCTTTGACATGATCTGGTAAGGTTTGCTCCTTGAGCCAAGCATGTCTACGTATGACAGACCCTGTGACAGCAGCTCTACATGAGGCCTCTAAAGCATCAAAACCACACTGCAAGGTATGTTTACCCACTTGCTCTGCTCCATGCAACAAATCCTGCAACTCTTTCAAATCTGGTTGTTCTGTTTATGTCATTTTGCTTTTCAGCTGAGATAACAAAAACTGTTGGTACTTTAACATATGAAATTGACAGTTTAATGCCCTCATGGTTAAAGTGGCTGATGTATGCACCTTTTTCCCCCACCTTTCTAATGCTCTGGAATCTCTCTCTGAAGGTAAAGGGTTTTTAGCAGTAGAGGCCTTTATCCCCTTGGGACCATGTGAAATTGTTTCTGGGTCAGCAGTATGGCTTTTATAAAGGAACTGGTGAGAATCAGGAACCCGGTAATACCTGTCTGGTGTAACAGGGGCTGGAGGAAAAGAATATGGATTAAGACTGGCTTCTGCGTACACATCATCCAAAATATCTAAAACAGGAGGGATAGCCAGGGGCCTATGTTGGGGAAGCAGTAGAAATTCCCTGAGCCTTTTCTTGGAATCTGAGTTATCTTGGCCTTCCCAGTGGAAGTGCTCCCTCAATGTATGCAGGGTTTCCCCAAAAGAGTAATCCTCAGGGGGGGAGACCGAGGGAATAGACTCCTCAGCATCCAAGTCTTCAAAAGGGGAATAGGCATAATCCTGATCCTCAGAATGGTCTGAGGTAATAGAAGCCTGGTCTGAGGAAGGGTAGTCTTCCTCCAATCTGGGTCTTTTGTCAGAGGGGGGTTGAGAACCCCTGATGAGAGTTATCAAATCCTCAGCCATTTTAAGCATCTGTTTTTTAGGCATGGGGCCTTGAGAGGAGGTCTGAGGACCCTGTTTTTTAGTTTTGATGGCAGCTTTAGATTTAGTGAAGGATTTAATAGAGAAGGTGGTAGGCCTGAAGACGCCTTCAGAAATGGCAGGCCTCACTAAATTTTCAGTTTCCCCACCAAGAGTGGCGTTGGTATCTGCCGTGGGAATGGAGACCGAGGAGCCTGCGACCTCGGCTACTGAAGACACCGGTAAAATAGTTTCATCGGTAGTCAAGGGCTGCGTAGGCGCCTCGCTGAGAACCGGAGAACCGGTAGTCGGCTTAAGCGTGGTCTCAGTACTCGGAGCAGACCTCGGATGCCGGTCCTTGTCTTTGCGTCTTTTGCCTAAAACTGGCGTTGGTGTATCCGACGACATGATATAATTAAATTTTTTGCCAAAATAATGAAGGGCGAACTCCGCCCGGCGCTTAATAGTGCGCTTGTTGAACCTAGCATAAAAACGGCGGGCTGAGACATCGTGGTCTGGCCCTAAGCAAGGTATACAGAAAGAGTGAAAATCCTTATGTGGTATTTGCTTTCCACAAGAAATGCAATTATTAACTTTGTCTGACATCGGTCTGAGGCAAGAAAAGTTTCCCCAATGGGGTACTTAGCTTTAAAGAAGACTTCGGCTGAAATACTGTTCGTAAATCTCTGGAGCTGGCCGACCGGCACTTGCGAACTGCTTCTGCTTTGGGCACTGCGCGGCAAGAAAGACTGAAGAAAATGGTGTCGGCTGCCTCTTTTATATTCCTGTCGCACTGACATCAGGGAAGAAGCAACGACAACCGACGCCGGACCTAGACTTTGGAATTCGGCCGACCGAGGACCCGCCTGACGGCAGGATAACCCATCTGTAATGACTGCAGCTGTATGCACGATGAACATCCATAGACTCCCACCTAAAATTTGACAGGCATCTCAACTTAACTATTAAAAAAGTACATGTCAAACTGGGATCACTCTACCATATCAAACCATTTCTTACCAACAACACAAGATCAGCCATTGCTCACTCCCAACTTCAAACCACCCTACTCTGTGCATCTCCAATTCTGACTAATCTCAACAAAACTGAACTTAGCAAAATGGAAGCCTGCTATAACAGAATTGCCCACTTTGCTGCAAATTGCTCATATAGAACTCATCACTGTACTGCTTTGAGCCAGCTCCACTGGCTTTAACTGCCCAGCCTCCTAACCTACAATCAGCTCTGCCTCTGTCACTCTATTACCTCCCCAATAAGTGTCCTGCCCTCAAAAAACTAATACATCATCACTCAGCCAAAAGGCCTCTTGGATCATCAAGCAAACTACTATTAGAAGTCACCAGCTATAATAGCTTTGGAGACACACTATATAGTAGTTCAGTGGTTAAAAAATGGAACACTATCCCCACTAGCATACAAAACACATCATCCATAGCCTCCTTTAAAAACCTCATTAGGCAACATCTCAAGCAAAGTTGGCAGTGCCATGACTGCTCCCCAGGCAAGTGAAAGCGGATAAGGTACACATACTAAGCTTAGAGTACTTGGTAACAGTTTTCACTCTTACTCACAAACACTGGCTAATCTACAATGTATGCACTGTACCTTTATACTATGTATGTATTCTACCCATGTTCCAAATTTCAGCTGTACACCACAAATCTATTAATTACCTTTATTTTTAAATTAATGTTTTCTTGTTTCTTCTTTCCACTGTAACTGCTGATGTGCTGCATACCACTGTAAAAACATGTCTATTGTAATTTGTGTGTATACCGATCATGTCTAAATATCTAAATGTATCTGTAATTATTTTTCTGTATGGAGCATTTATCCCCGGACATCTGCTGAAAAAGGGCCTTTTCGGCTCAGACACCCCCGGTTAACAAATGTAAAATAAAAATAAAAAAATAAACATGGTCTGTTTTCATTTGTATAAATGTATGACTGCCTATGCCATACGTTATAATTTAGTAAAGATGTCTCCTGGAGGGGTACAAACACAGCTGGCTCCAAATTTTAAGAGTCAGTTTCGCAAAACATAATTAAGATCTCTTAGTGGCACATTTCTATTCTTGATGGTGTAAGATGAATTACTCACCTAAGGAACTGCTTAGCTGAATGTTTGGAGTACAAGGGTGAGTCCAGAATAACTAGGGAGAAACAGCAGAAGCAAGCAGATTAAAAGATACATTATATTTGTAAAGGTCTGGCAAGTACCCCAAGACCACTGTGCTTATGCCTTGCTTGGATCTTTATCTATGGACAGACACCAGTGGGAGATTTTTTTCTATTTAGCTAGGTAAGATTTTATTTTTTGTCTCTTAACCTCCCTTATAAATTTTAGCACTTTCTCAGAGTACATGTGCCTATCTGGGATGAATGTGAAATCATACAAGCTGCCAGCCTTACAGTATCCAGGTTGGAGTGCAGAAAGGACCCTTTGTTTTGTATAAGAAGGTCCACGTGTAGAGTGTATGCTTTTCATTTCCCCCTGCCAGGCTGTGTAGAGGGGAGAACCAGTGCTGCCCTACACAAAATGGCAACACTAGTATAAATTCTGACCTTTTCTTCTTGATTTTGGGAGTACTCTAATGTGTGGGAGGGAAAGCACAGAAAAACAGATTTATCCAATTCAGGAAGAACACATTTATCTTCCAATCTTCAGAAGTTGCTGTTCTGCAACAAAATTGTCTTCGTTACCTCTTTTGAGGTGACAATCTATTTCTGGCACACCCCAAATCTCAGTCGGTTCTAGAAAGACATCCTTGTTCAACAATCATTCATGAGGGTTTACTTGAGATCTTAACAGTCTAACTATTTACATACTTTCTTGTGAAGGGATGAGGCAGCTGTCAGAAACATGCCAACATCTTGAGCCATCTCTCAGGCCTGCAAAATAAGGCTGCATAGTAGGTACAAATAGGTCTGTCTTTGTTTATCAATGTATGTATCATATCACAATTGTACTGCCTGTTGCAATCTAGCGGACCCTCTCCTTAAGTATGTGGCAGAAGCCCTTTAATGTCACAATGACGGACATAATTTCTTTTGCATTTATATGTTTTTCCATATATTCTGGCCCCAAGTCATTTGAACTTGAGAGAGTTCCCACATGTGCCCTTCCCAAGCTAGACCTATGAAGTTTGCAGTGCGGGTCATAGTGGACTGGGCATTCTGAAAGGCAGTCCACATATGAATTGGAGCCATGCTATCAACCATGAGATCTCCTGCCTGACACAAGAGATAAGGTGAATATTAGTCTCTAGATATCAGGTGTGCAGACACCTCCATTTCTAAGGTACCAGTGGAATTTCCCCATGGGTAGATGAACCAGTAGCACCATCAAAATGCAACAGGCCATGCAGCCCAACTCTCTTGCTGATACTAACTCCTGCTGAACAACGTTCTGAAAGTAAAGGGTCAGATGCTCAAGAGAGATTGTTTAAGCAATTCACAAAGAAACAATGGGAGGATATATGTATGTCTCCCAAATATGCAACAAAATCAAGAAGATTTAGGATTTCTCCCTGGAAACGTTTACATAGATATTTTTATACCCCAAGTAGACTCCAGAGAATTTTTCCTCAGGCAGACAGTAAATGTTGGAGGTGTGAAGGGGAAGAAAGAGGTAATTGGGAATATATTTTCTGGGAGTGCGGTGAGTTGGCGAACTGTAAGGATTCCCTGTGGGATACACTGTCGGAGATGTTGGGTGGGCAGATTGCTCTGATGAGGGAGATGATTTTCTGAGCTATGACACAGATTAAGAATTGCCTAGACATGGTAAGGCCTTGCTGAGTCTAATAATGGTGGCTGCCAGTTACTAGAAAATGGAAATCAAAATCTAAACCAACTATACTGGAAGTAGTGAATATAGTAACAGAGATAAAACAACTGGAACTGAGATCTTTAGAAAAGGGTAGAAGCAAACTACATAGGAAAAATGGGAATTGTGGGAACAATACATACAAGGGAGGAATGAGGTCTAAAAGGCAGCAGGACTTAAATGAGCTGTGTAATGTTTGAGTGAGAAAGATTTGGTAGATTATAAATGATGCATATTTGCAACTGGGAGTGTGTCAGTATGATTTGTGATGTAAAATGCTTGCAACTAGGATTGTGTCGGTGTGGTTTGTTTTCATGTAGTTGAATACTTTACAGGATATACGAATGCCTGTACTACAAGTGTACTTAATTTGATAAAATAAGAGTGGTACAGACTAGTGTAAGACATCAAAAGTGTTTTTGGCTTGTACTCAACTGTTTAAACTACCTCATGGCTCTGTATTTGTTAAAATAAGTCTGCTACAGACCAGTGAAAAGATAACGACAGTGTTTGAATTGTACTCTACTATTTAAACCACCACACTGTTATATGAGATTACACTGGATAATTACGGTTCAAAGGTCGCAGCATAGCATGCTGAAACCTGGAATACCTGCAGTCTGCATATAATTCCTGTTAACAAGTTGTGGTAGAACATATTTGTAGATATATAGGTGTGCATGCTGTATGGCAATACGTTTTACCATTAGAACTGTCTACTGACATGTGCCTATATATACAAGGGGACGCTAACTATTTACAGGAACGGAAACTGTCTACTTGAAACACTGCGGCCTGCTGGTAAATTTTACAAATCTATCCCCACAGGTCGCTCCCCTGGTAACAGCTCCTAACAAGCTCCCTAAGTATAAGGAACTTAACAGTACATGTAGTGAAGCACGCGGAACGTGGACCTCCCAGCCCTGCACTGAAAAACTATAAGGTTAATAACCGTAACTCTTAATGGATGCTTTTTTAAGCAAACTGTAGCTAGGTCCAGCACTGGAAATACCCTCAAAAAGCCCCATTAGAAAACTGCTGCAATATAGCTAACCTTAAACATAAAAATAAAAAACTCTCCGTCACTAGTGTATTAAGTTCATCTAGTGACTACCTATCAGCTAACCCTCCTACAAAACAGTAAATTAAAGCAAATTTAAAACTTGCCTAAAAGGCCTATTGGAAGTAATAGTACACCTACCTTGCAAACTCCAATCACTGGAAAATTGGAAAACTGGTTAAGCCCTGCTTCGCTCGGGCTCGCTTCATGCCCCACCCTGCCCCCAAATTCCACACGCCCCTACTATTGCTTAATTTATATCTATCTAGCCACACCCAACTCCTCTACAACCAATCAGCAGCAACCAATACTACAACCTCAACCAACCCCACCTGCCACCACTTGTCCCCCTCCCCTCAACTACTTCCATACTAGTACCAAATCTCAACCTAACTACTATGTCTATCCCCACACTTTTATTGCTAACCTTTCTGCCATCCCTGCTACTCATCCCATATCTACTCTCCTCCTATGAGAACACAGGATACAGTGGCTTTCACTACCCTAGATTCCGAACCTCAACTCCTTCACTTACACACAATATCCCTCAACTTCACCCTTCCCATATTCTTAACTCACCAACCCCACCCAATTATGTCCTTATGAGGCCTAAATACATCCGCCCCAAACCAAGGCACTATTACTGTACACTACTCAGGATCTGGAAACTCATAACTAGGATAAATAACAACCTCACCATGGATGGTGACATCCACCCAAACCCTGGTCCAACTGCTACTACTGCCCCTAATCTCTCCACCAATCCCCCAACCAATATAGACCCTTCACATAGACCCCTAGACTCCTTGCTGGCCTGCCATCTAAACATCAGCAGCATTAATAACAGAATCCAGCACCTACATGCCCTCCTGGCTTTATATTCACCTGATATACTCTGCCTCACAGAAACATGGCTAAAACCTGCCACTAAGGACAATGAAGTCCTGCTGCCTGGGTACAACATGCATAGACTTGATCATAACCAAAAAAAGGGCGGAGGGGTAGCAGTACTCTATAAGTCCACTTATCGGTCACCAGAGACACCCTACAACCCCTCCTACTCAATAACGCCAAAATTATTATCACAAAGCTACATATTAACAACCAAAAAAGCATAAACATTGTCTGTGTCTACTTTCCCCAGGGAAGAACACAGACACCCTTGAGGAGTTCCTAACCTGGCTCAATAACAACCAGCCACAGGAAACCATAATCCTCGGGGACTTCAACATTGACTGGAATGCCTGTTCCTCTCAATCCCTGACAACACATGGTAAACCTCCATGGATTTACCCAAACCATAACCTCACCCACTAGGCTAAGTAAATCACAAAACAAAACCAATACCCTGGATTGGATACTCAAACAACTCCCCACACCTCTATACGGCAGACACCTTACCAGATGATCTAAGTGATCACTGCCTCACATATATACTCAAGCTTAAGATTAACTACTGTCACCAACCCACCTATAGAACTACAAGAAGCAACAAAAACTTTGATCTCCAAAAATTTAACAATGAACTAATGGCATGCAACTGGTCTGCCCTAAAAAACCTCCCCCTAGATGAAGCTGTCACTTACTTCAATGCCAAGTTCCTGGCTATTCTCGACCTTCGAGCCCCTAGTCGGACTAGTAGAACCAAGGTCAATGCTGCACCTTGGCTCACTAAAAATACTAGGACCAAAATTGCATTAAGAAATAAAGCATGGGCCACCTACTGGACAACTAAAACCCAACCTGACCAAATCTTATTTAAGCAACTAAGAAATGATGTGAAAAAATCCATAACTATAGATAAAAAAAACTACTACTACTACCTACAAGTACACAAATATAAACCTCAGAAATTCTGGACAGGAATAAATCGACTCCTCCACCCAGGACAAACCACCACACCAAACCCATCTGCCACTAATCAAAAACCCCCAGAAGACACTGCCAACTCCTTTAACACCTTCTTCACTGAAATCATCCGAACTTTAGCAAGCCAACTCTCACCCACTGGTTCTAATCCAAATGTAACCAATTCCAAAGCCATAACTCTCTTCAGTCTCCAACCAGTCTCCACTCAACTCATTAAGACTCTACTTAGGAAACTAAGTCTCACCACCCTGGCTGCAGACCTCCTCCCAGCTGACTACTTATAAAAGGCTGCAGATGCAATTGCATACCCCATCTCTGTCCTTATTAACCAAACCATATCAGACGCCATAAACCCCGACATATGGAAAATCTCACATGTCATACCTCTTCACAAGGGGGGCAGTTCCACTGAACTGTCTAACTACAGGCCCATAGCTATTCTGTCACCACTAGCTAAGATCATGGAGAAGTGTGTTCACATTCAACTCATGAAATATCTCACACAGAACAAACTACTATCCAACTCGCAACATGGCTTTAGGCCTAATCAAAGAACCACAACAGCCCTCCTCTCTTTCACAAATACTATAAACCACAACCGTAACAATAACGTACTGACCGCTGCTCTCTTCCTAGACCTATTAAAGGCCTTTGACATGGTGGATCACAAAATGCTAATGAACAGCTTAGAGGTCTACAACTTAAACAAACAGGCCCTCCAATGGTTTGATTCCTACCTACAAGGCAGGCAACAGGCAGTACTGTGGCAGGGTAAACTCTCCTCACACCTCCCCATCAGACTTGGAGTCCCCCAGGGCTCAATACTAGGTCCTTTTCTTTTCTCCATCTTTATAAATGAACTTAGCACAGTCATTCCAGAGGCTACCTGCATTCAATATGCAGATGACTTGACCTTGATCTGCTCTGCCACCACCCCAGCAAATCTTACCATAATAACCCAAAGCACCTTCAACAAGGTTGAAAAATGGCTATTAAACCAACTTCTAATACTAAATCCCAACAAAACTTCACCCCAATGTATAGGACAACCTTGTCACTGTTCAACATAACAGCTAATAATGGTACCATCATCTCCTCAGCAACCCAAACTGAACTGTTGGTTGTCACGATTGACAACAACCTCAGGTTTGATGTTCACATCAATCAAACTATAAAAACTATCAATAAAAAATTTGGTAGTCTCTATAGGATCAAATCATACCTCACCCCACAGGCTAAAATTGCAATTGCCCACTCCCATCTTTTATCTACCCTTCTTTATGCCTCCCCTCTCTTCTCCCACCTGAGCAAAACCGATCTTAATAAATTGTCATCATGTTACAACCACACTGCCAGATTTGCAACTGGCACACCCTACCGTACCCACCACTGCCAGAACCTGAATCTCCTGGGCTGGCTGGAACTACCCCACCTCCTACAGCTCAACCAACTCAAAGTTGCCCATAAAATTCTCCACCATCCGGACACTACTCCAGCCCTAAGAAACATAATCTGCCCCTACAGCAACAATCAAACACTCTGCTCATCCACCAAACTCCTAGTACTTACAATCAAATCCAACCATGCTGTGGGCGACTCCCTCTTCGCCAACTCAATCGGTAAAAACTAGAACTCACTACCAGCTGACCTTACCCTAGAGTCTTCACCAAGGATATTTAAATACAAACTTAAAAGCCACCTCAAATCACACTGGATATGTCCCTGTACCAACCCCAACTAGTACCCCACACATCCCTCCACCTCGCTTTTAATAAATGTCCTTGCCCGTCCATTCCTCTTCATCTAACCAGGGAGATCCTTCATGATAGCTACTCAAGGTACTGATTGTGTAAATAAAATATCTTAAACCCAAGGTAATATGTTATCAATATCAATTACTTGAATTGAAATGTATGCCACAGGCCTCATGGATGGTTGTATTTACTATGTCTGCAATCAGCATGTATGTCTGTAACCTCAATTATTGGACTATGTATTTTTTGTAATGCCTATAACCTAAGTGCAATGTTCCTAGTATTTGTAATATGTATATGTAACTTGGAGCTTTTCTCCCCGGGACTCTGCTGAAAATGGACATGTATCCAGTCGGACCATCCCGGTTAACAAATGTAAAAAATATAAATAAAATAAAAATAAATGTATGATTGCCTATGTATTACGTGACTGTTTAATAAAGATGTTTCTTGTTAAAAAAGGCAGGAATTGAATAATTTATGCAATATTGTTAGGCTATGATGTATAGCAAAATATGTGAAGTATAACGTTTGTTATGTTAATATAGTTTGTACTTTTATAAGAATGTAAATTTGCCCATGTCAAAAGTGATAATTCAATAAAGGTGCTTGAAGAAAAAAAAATTAAAGGGTCAGATAAGAGATCCTGTCCACTAGGAAGAAGAATCTGTTCAGCTTCAAGTCTAGCATAAGAACATAGCTTTAAACAGAATTGAAAGTAAAATGAAAGAATGATATGAAAAATAATGAAAAGATTATTGTTTTTATTATGTAAATACTTGGGAATGGGTGACTTCTCAGAAAAGGCTGGGAAGTTATAGAATGCAGGACAGATATAAGAACTGGCATGCATGATTGAATTCTTCTGCACAGGTTATAGATAAACTGGCTATTAAGTACGAGATGAAAAATAAGCAGGAGAGATTGCATACAAAATAAGGATGCAAGTTGAAAGAAATTACTATTCATGCCTTTAAGGAGTGTCAGGATTTAAATGTATTTTTGGAGAAATTTGCTGGAGTATTTCAATGAGAATATTTAAAAGAAGTGCGAATGGTTTAAAGTGGATAGGATTTTAGCTACAAGATTATGATTTGAATGAAAGGTGTGTTGAGTTATTATATAACAAACTGTGAAGTATGAGGGAAGTATTGAAAAACCAAAGGCTTTGTTATGGCAAAAGGGTGGGGGGGGGTTAGTAAAAGAAAACTTATGGCTTGTGGAAATGCAAATATATATAAATATGTGAATAATTTTATGACAATGTAAATATATAAATATGAAAACACAATAAAGAAACCATACACTTTTTGATGACAGATGCAATGGGAGGAATTTATTGATACTGTAATAAAGTACTTGTACTCGTTGAATGGAGGAAGACTTTCATAAATGCATCAACAGGAAAATTAGAAATTTCCAGGTCGAAAACATGTTGGAATTATCACTGAAGAAAATAATGTAGTAGTTTTGGAAAGAGAGGATATTGTCATAAATTAAACATTGGAAAGGTGTCTTGATAACTAAATATTTTTGGTAATGATGTAAACAGGTGAGCTGGCCAATAATATGGCATTTTTATAGAGAGATAACATAGAAAATGTCAATCAGTAGATTCCATAATATGGAGATCTGCAAGCTGAAGCCAAACCACAGACAAGGCATTATGTGCAGAAGTCAGCAACTAGGAAGAGTAATGGGCAACAGTGCAGCGACCGTACAGAAACAGCAAGAAGGTGCCCCTGATGCACAGAATATGGACAGTGATGCAAACACCACGTAGAAATGTCAAGAAAGTATGCAAAATGTTGAGAAGATGGACATCCAAGGAAACACACAGAAGGCTTATGTTGTAGCTGCTGCAGGAAAAATCATTAAACCAGCAAAAGCAGGCATAACAAGTACATAAAACTTTGAGAATGCAACTTAACAGATCTACTGTCCTAATCAAACATAAAAAATAAAGATATATGACATATACCTTATATGGGACAGAATAACTGTACCATTAGACATTAAATCTGAGTTGGTGTTTTCACTGATATAGTATGGCAAACAGCAGCTTTGCAATACGACTTTTGTATATTTTGTTTCGGTTGAAAGATTCACTGCAAACTGTGAGAGGAAAGTACAGGAGTATCCTTGGTCAGACTGTATTTTTCAAAGTTTAAATGTAAAAGCTAAAAACAGACAGGTGGTATGGTTTAGAATGGACATCTTAGGTCTGCAAGATTTACAAAACTATAAAACTATTTTGCAAATGTGTGTCAAATGGTGCAGTCTACAAAAATATGCATGATGTAAGAAGGGCATGGAGAGGTGTTTGGGAAATATTGGTAACTTTGTACATACCTGAACCAAAATTGCTTCATATACTCAGTGTGATTGCCATAGATACCAATATATTCCAGGAAAGATACCAAGGTATGTTGTGTGTGTAAGGATTTTAACCAGTTAGTAAAAACTACAAAAAAGTAAAAATGTATTCAGTGTGAAGATGGACACTCACTGAAAACAGTGTGTACTCGCATGTGGTGTGTTATAGCAAGATAACAGATTGTAAGATGACAAGTCTATGTATAATGAAAATGGGGACATTCATGTGCCAGCGTGTTGTTTTCTGATAAAACTCAAGGCCTGCAAAAATTACAAACACTGTCATTGACTCCCTGCTGGGTTTGGAAAGTAAATCTCTTTTTCATCTATGAGCTGCTTAAACCAATAAAGCTGCTTTCTCTTTTACCTATTCCATTTTGTTTTCTATTTTGAGAAATCCACTTGGCCTAGTGCTTTTGTTCTATGTGGCAAATAGACACTTAAATTACCCAGGCTGAAAATTTTGTGTGCTTTTTTTTTTCTCTCGCTCAAGTGATACTTATACAGAGAAGATCTGCAGCATTGTCTTTTCTGATAAGACTCAAGCCTGCAAAAACTACACGCACTGCTTGTGTCTCCCTGATGGGTGAGGACAGCAAGTCTATTTTTTTGTCTGTGACTTGCTTAAACTGATAGAACTGCTTTTTGTTTTACATGTTTCATTTTGTTTTCTGTTTTGATAAATCTGCTTGGCCTGGTGTTCTTGTTCTGTGTGGCAGACAGACCCTTAAATTACCCAGGATGCACATTACACTTTGTTTCTTGAGTGATACTTAAATACACAGAGAATATCTGTAGCCTTGTCTTTTCTGATAGGACTCAAGGCACGCAAAAACTACAAACACTGCTGGTAATTCCCTGCTAGTCATTTTTCCCACCCACCCTTCCATTCTCCATTAACTCTCTCATTCCTTGATTTGCTTTTTGAACTTGATGATTTTTAACCTGCCCACACTTACTATAAACTGAGCTTTATAAGCTCCTTCCTTTCTACACTGCTGTTTATATCTTGAATTATTTATTTGCCTTTCCTTGTGCTTATTTTGAGAAAAAGTGCATTTTGCCTCTCACTGTCTGTAATACTGATTTACTTGCTCTGAATTCATCATCAAGTCAGCTGTTGGATAAAGTAGTGTATGTCTACACTCAAGCAAGCTTTTTTCTGTGTTTTTACATCAACAGGACAGAGGAATTTCCATCTAATGGCAGTGGGTGACAGCCTGGTCTGTACAGGTTGGGGAAACCACAGTAGAGATTCCTAAATGTATTTGTTTTATTGGCTGGACGGCTTATAATCAGCTTACCTTGTTTTTACTAGACAACTGAGTGTCTCTTGGCTCATTTCCACAAAGCAAAACTATAGAATGCTCTCCCTCCTTCAATTAGGTCTACTAGCAACCCCAAATGCTTTAAGACTTTCCTAAAACAACACCTGTTCTCCCATTGGCTATGTACATGCACTAGCACTGACTATTAAAAAAAAACAATATTCCTAACATTCCTACTTTTCCTCCCCATCTCAATTACGGCTCAGACTCCATATATATACATTCAGTGCTTTCAACTTACTAAGTCCAACATGTGCCACCCAGCCACACACAATCTGCTACATCAGTTACCTACCATATCTTCTATTCGTTCTTGATGCCTATATAGTAACAGCTCTAAGACTGTACCTTACTTTCAGAATCTTCAAACTGCTGCTCTCCATCTTTTTCTCTCTACTGCAAAACTTCAGTTACTGTATTGTTCACACATTCACTATTATCCCATGTCATCAGCTGTACTCTTGTTTGGCTTGCATACTTAATTACTAGTTATACAGATGTTATATTTTTATCTATTTTATTGTATTACCTATTCTGTAATGTGTTCTGTACCATAGCCGCTTGAGTTCTATATTTTGATTCTGTAACTTTATTATGCTTGTTTTTGGACCTTTTCTCCCCGGGCCTCTACTGAAAATGGGTCACCTTGGTCCAGTAGACCTCCCGGTAAACAAATGCAAAGAAAGAAAGACAGAAATTTTAATGAATAATCACACCTTTATAAGCTGTTTAAAGTACACTGCTATCTTGAATTACTTACTGCCTTTCTTCAAGTTTAAATTTATTTGTCATAATATTTCCCTCAGGATACTCTTTTACTGTGCTTTTACATTAGGAGAACTGGGATTATTCATCTAGTGGCAGTAGGGGTTTAATTGGTCTATCTAAATTGGGAAGCACCAAAAAGGGCTCTAAGTGTAGTTGTTTTGATGGCCAGAGGACTCGGTAGTCAGTTTTCTGTATTTCCACTGCTGGTATAAATTCAGCACATTTGCACGGAGCTACTGACTGTGCCAGTGCCCTGTACAGATGCAAACATCTGGAAATGTTGATTATTTTTATTATAGTATGAACATTTATGGTGCTATTTATTGCTTTTTATACTTCTTTAAAGATTAAAGTTGCATTTTCAAACTGCTTTAAGGGTGGCATTCTGCAATGAAATACAGTGTATCTAGTGTTTCTCAGTTAGTATTAGGCATCTGTTTGTGGTTCCTTAACACTTGGGCTCCAAACCAATCATTTCACATTAAGAAGGTCAAAATCTTCATTCTTGTGGCAGGAGATGGCTGATTTCACCTATTTAAGCTGGGAACTGCTGGTGGAAAGCTCAGTGTGTGCTCACCCGCTTGGCCTCAGTAGTGTAAAACTTGCTTTTTTTCTGATCCTATATAAGCTTTATGTTTGAGCAAAGCTGGTCTTCATGCATCAGTGGTTACTGGTGCCTTGTGTACAAACAATCACCAGAAGCTGAAATTTCCCTACAAAAAACAGCTCGGAACTTTACTTCATTCCTGCGTTACTCACAGGACAACTAGTTTGCACTGTGAGCAGCATTTACACATTTAGTTAGGACTATTTAAGTATGCCTTATCTTATTATAGAAAACAACAAAAACCAAAAAAAATATCCAGCTAGTGCTCCGAGTATTAGATATTAGCCCAGACACCGTACACGTCTTCTTAAAACATACACTTTTATTTGAAGCGCTTTTAGTTGCTGTTATACAGCAACTTCTTCAGAAAAGTTACACCAATATCAAACAACACTATTTAAATAGTAGACACGATCACATGGTGCTAGCATCAGCTGATATATACGTCACAACATATTATCCACATAAATGAATTAAAACTAACTAAATTAAATTAAACTTTTATGTTACTTTAACTCTGCTGTAAAAAATCATTGATAAAAATTCCAATGTAGACAAATAAAAAAGTATATATATATATATATATATATATATATATATATATATATATATACTAAAAAATCCTTCTTTCATACAGAAAGGCACATACTATTTCAGTTTAGTTGTATTATATATTGTAACAATGTATATGTGCATGTCAAGGTTGCTAAAAAGTCTGAAACTTGTTCATCTTTTCAGACTTTTAAGTTTTAGTAGACATGCTATGTTACAAGAATCATTGAGTCCTGGAAAGGAAAATAGATTTAAACGAATTTGCCATGCTAATTCAAGTTCTTCTAACAATAAATTAAAAGGGCCACCTCTAATATCCATTTGTACTTGGTCTATTGCTTTAAATACAAACTTGTGCCCTTCATTTGAGGCGGTTTGCCTTGCCAAAGGGTTGTCAATTTTATTAATATCAATTGCATGAGTGCGTTCATTTATTCTGTCCCGCATTCTATGTTCAGTTTTACCCACTTAGAATGCTGGGCATCCTAAATATCTGGCAATGTACACGACTTGTTTAGAATTACAGTGGAGTTTAAACTTTAACCTATATTTATTCCCATTTATACAAAATGTTTCACCTACTTCAATAAACCTACACATCTTACAGCTACCACATGTGGTCATACCTGTGTGTCTATACAAATTTGTGTTACCCCCACTTTCAAGGAGGTTTTTAAGGTTTAATCCTCTCCTAAATACAATTTTAGGTGGTGGCCCTAATTTGTCAAACAATGTTTTATCATTAGTAATAAATTGCCAGTTCTTATATAAAGTGAGTCTCACCATCTCACTGTCTTTACTGAAGGTGGTAATAAAGCTAATACCAAAATTACAATCCCCTCTTTGAACAATCACTTGCTCATAGTTAGAACCACATGAATTAAGATGGTGTTCAACGGTGAGTCTTGTATTACTCATCTTTAAAATGGGCTCAACTTGTTCACTTTGTCTCTTATCAGTTACTTCAGACACTAAGGATTGAACTAAGTGATCTGGGTACCCCCGCTGTTGGAACATAGTACTAAGGTATTCACATTCCTCGTAAAAATCAGGCTCAAGGGTAGTCATCTTGGCTGTCCTGATTAACTGACTCTTTACTATTGAACGTTTTTGGTAAAAGGGATGGCTACTTGAAAAGTGAAGGAAAGAGTTACAATATGTATCTTTCCTAAAGATTCGAGACACATATCTATTGTTAACTCTATCTTTTGTTAGCCTAATGTCGAGATGATTAATAGTATCCCTGTTGAACTTAGCTGTAAACCTGAACAACTCAGTTGTAGAGTTTAAATAGGAAATGAAAGCCTCAGCCTGTAAGTTGTCACCATAAAACATGATGAAAATATCATCCAAAAAACGTGTGTAGAAAATTAGGTTTGACTTGTGGTGGGAGTTGCTAAAAATAAATGTCCTTTCCCAATATGCCATAACTAAATTTGCAAAACTGGCTCCACAAGCCGAACCCGTTGCTACGCCTTGTTTTTGTAGATAACATTCTTTGTTGAACATAAAGTAGTAATTTGTAAGAATGATATCTAATAAACATTCAACAGTAGATATTTCATATGTTTATGCATTCTTTGATTTAAGTATTAGGCTAACCCATTCCATTCCCTCTAGATGGGGGATTGAAGTGTAGAGGTCCTTTACATCAATGGTCAAAAAGTTGTGGTCGTCATTAAATTCTAAGTTGTTGATATTCTGTAAAAATTACCAAGAGTCTCTACACACTTGGGGTTCGGACACAAGATATTTTTTCAAAATAGTGTCTACTACTTTTGCACATGGGTATGTGATAGAACCTCTACCATCAATCAAGGGTCTCATAGGTAGATTTGCCAAGTCTTTATGAATTTTAGGGATACCAAACATAACAGGGGTTCTAGGCCAAGGCATTGACATGTAATTAAAAGTGTCATTGTCAATTGTTGCCTCAATGAATAAGTCATTGAGGTAACTTTTTATGCGATTACACGCACTGTTAACTTCATTAAGTGAGGCTTTAGTGTATGCCTCGTTGTTTAACAAGTTTTGCATTATATCATTGTAATCTGCTTGGTCAAAAACAACTAACCCCTCTCCCTTATCGGGTTTAACCACCTTTACCTGAGAGGTTCTTAAAGTTTGTAAAGCTAGATATTCATCAAAACTAACATTAAAGTTCCTTTTATGTGTACAAGTACTCCAGGAATCCGACAAATGTCTGAAATCAAGCTCACAGACATGTTCAAAAATCTTCAGGGTTGGGTGCACTGGGGGGTTACATGTACTAGAAACTCTCAATGTTTGGTTCCTGTTGTCAGCATAACCAAAAAGTAAAATAAAGTTTAACTTTCTGACAAAGAGTTTCAAATCCATGATCGACTGGACCAGGTTCAAGGGTCTGCTAGGAACGAAGGTGTTACCTTTAGCTAGTAGGTTAACCAATACTGGGTCGATCTTTATAGATGAAAAATTAAAGATGTTAAAGTCTCCTGCTGTATTAGTAACAGTTTCAAATACAGGGGCATCATTGATCATTATCTTTTGCACCTGTTGTTGCGCTGTTTGGTCCTCTGATTCCGATTGAATTGCTTCTTCGGAATCGCCCCTGTATGGTTGACGTTCTGAAAATTTGAAACTTGGACATTACCAGTTGTAAAAATAAAAAACAAAATAAAAAATAAAAAACACAACGACCATCCAAGTATTCCGAAACATTTTAATCCACACACTAAGCACTTTCACCATCAACACATGGCATCATCAGAGTGAATGGAATCAAATTGTTCCCTTGCTTTTATACATAATGTTAAAACAATGCTCTAATTGGCCAACACCATAATTACCTTGTTCTTAAAGAAGCATATGTCAGACTATTCCATACAGCTCGTGCACTTATACAAACTATCTTGTGAAACATATACATTTCTACAAAATTCTTCCTAATGAAACATATGTATGTGTATGCATAACATATAACAACATTTTAAAACACTTTAAAAAAATACGTTTTTTAAAAAATTGTATGCCAACAGTATACATTTTTTACCCTTCTATATGGCATTTGCCCTTTGTTTTAATATAGGTTTTAGGGAGATGTGTTCATTTAAACCAGGTGGCACAAAAGCTTTTAACAAAATCTGCCATTTATATTCCAAAAGTTCCAAATTCAGTTTCTCATCTCTCCCTCTTTCACTGAACAACACCCTATCTATAACAAAAAATAAAAAATCCAAATCTCCTAAAGTTAGTACACTTCATACTGTGTACATATAGGGCATTGTGTATGTCATGACCCTTTATAGCCCTGAGATGTTCCCCTATCCTGTCTTTTGATCTCCTAATGGTCTTCCCTACATAGTAGGCATTACAGTTGGTACACATTGCCAAATAGACCACCTTTGTTGTATTACAATTAACTCTACCAGGACAGGAAATAGTTCTGTTGTACCCATGTAAAATAACATAAGGGCCTTCATTGATATACCTACACATCCTAAAAGTACCACATCTACTCATCTTAGAGACACTGTTTTTGATATTGTGCTGTTCCAAAAATTCTTTTATATTCCTTCCCCTTGAATAAACTATTCTAGGGAAAGCCCCAAGTAGATTTTTTTTCCTGTCCTGGTAGAGTTAATTGTAATACAACAAAGGTGGTCTATTTGGCAATGTGTACCAACTGTAGTGCCTACTATGTAGGGAAGACCATTAGGAGATTAAAAGACAGGATAGCGGAACATCTCAGGGCTATAAAGGGTCATGACATACACAATGCCCTATATGTACACAGTATGAAGTGTACCAACTTTAGGGGATTTGTATTTTTTGTTATAGATAGGGTGTTGTTCAGTTTCTCGTTCAAGGTATTTAAACTAATCTGATTGTCTCCACGGTTGTCGGCTGGTCACTCCTGGTTAAAGCCCACACTAAAGGACAGGCTAGAAGTGTCCTTAACCCAGTCATTAAAAATTGGAGTACCAATAAGCCCCTTTTGGTGAATCTGTACAGTCCTTTGTTGATTCGGTGCAGCAGGATTAGAAACCGTGATGTTCGTTGGTGTACGCTGACCTGCTGGAATAGAATTATTAGTTGGTACACTTCCTGAAGGTTCACTCAGGGTATTGGAGCCCGATATAGCTCCTACCGTATCACCTGCACTCGCTCGTTGACTGTAAGACACCTGGGAGGTAGCGTTCTGAAAAGAACGATGTTGTGACAGTGAATAATCCACCTTATCAAGGCGGGAAGCAAAAGTATCCATACGTTGATTTAAAACGTTTATCAGAGCTGTAAGGTTCACTAAATCTGTTTGTAGTTGTTGTGAACCAAAAAGGTCGGGGCTACTCGGGCTGCTAGATACCCCAGATGCCATACTAACACAAGTTCAAACTGGTAAGACAAAAACAACAAAAACCAAAAAAATATATCCAGCTAGTGCTGCGAGTATTAGACATTAGCCCAGACACCATACACGTCTTCTTAAAACATACACGTTTATTTGAAGCACTTTTCATTGCTGTTATACAGCAGCTTCTTCAGAAAAGTTACACCAATATCAAACAACACTATTTAAATAGTAGACACAATCACATGGTGCTAGCATCAACTGATATACAGGTCACAACATATTATGCACATAAATTAATTAAAACTAACTAAATGAAATTAAACTTTTATGTTACTTTAACTCTGCTGTAAAAAATCATCTATAAAAATCCCAAAGTAGACAAATAAAAAAGAATATATATATATATATATATATATATATATATATATATATATATATGTATACTAAAAAATCCTTCTTTCATACAGAAAGGTACATACTATTTCAGTTTAGTTGTATTATATATTGTAACAATGTATATGTGCATGTCAAGGTTGCTAAAAAGTCTGAAACTTGTTCATCTTTTCAGACTTTTAAGTTTTAGTAGACATGCTATGTTACAAGAATCATTGAGTCCTGGAAAGGAAAATGCATTTAAACGAATTTGCCATGCTAATTCACGTTCTTCTAACAATAAATTAAAAGGGCCACCTATAATATCCATTTGTACCTGGTCTATTGCTTTAAATGGGTTAGCCTAATACTTAAATCAAAGAATGCATAAACATATGAAATATCTACTGTTGAATGTTTATTAGATATCATTCTTACAAATAACTACTTTATGTTCAACAAAGAATTTTATCTACAAAAACAAGGCGTAGCAATGGGTTCACCTTGTGGAGCCAGTTTAGCAAATTTAGTTGTGGCATATTGGGAAAGGACATTTATTTTTAACAACTCCCACCACAAGTCGAACCTAATTTTCTACACATGTTTTTTAGATGATATTTTCATCATGTTTTATGGTGACAACTTACAGACTGAGGCTTTTATTTCCTATTTAAACTCTACAACTGAGTTTTTCAGGTTTACAGCTAAGTTCAACAGGGATACTATTGATTATCTCGACGTTAGGCTAACAAAAGATAGAGTTAACAATAGATATGTGTCTAGAATCTTTAGGAAAGATACATATTGTAACTCTTTCCTTCACTTTTCAAGTAGCCATCCCTTTCACCAAAAACGTTCAATAGTAAAGGGTCAGTTAATCAGGGCAGCCAAGATGACTACCCTTGAGCCTGATTTTTACAAGGAATGCGAAAACCTTAGTATTATGTTCCAACAGTGGGGGTACCCAGATCACTTAGTCCAATCCTTAGTGTCTGAAGTAACTGATAAGAGACAAAGTGGACAAGTTGAGCCCATTTTAAAGATGAGCAATACAAGACTCACCGTTGAACACCATTTTAATTCATGTGGTTCTAACTGTGAGCAAGTGATTGTTCAAAGAGGGGATTATAATTTTGGTATTAGCTTTATTACCACCTTCAGTAAAGACAGTGAGATGGTGAGACTCACTTTATATAAGAACTGGCAATTTATTACTAATGATAAAACGTTGTTTGACAAATTAGGGCCACCACCTAAAATTGTATTTAGGAGAGGATTAAACCTTAAAATCCTCCTTGAAAGTGGGGGTAACACAAATTTGTATAGACACACAGGTATGACCACATGTGGTAGCTGTAAGATGTGTAGGTTTATTGAAGTAGGTGAAACATTTTGTATAAATGGGAATAAATATAGGTTAAAGTTTAAACTCCACTGTAATTCTAAACAAGTCGTGTACATTGCCAGATGTTTAGGATGTCCAGCATTCTAAGTGGGTAAAACTGAACGTAGAATGTGGGACAGAGGATACATATCACAAGATCGACAACTTAAAATGTCGACAGTTACTTCACCGACAATTCAAATAACCGACATAGCAAATCACGGACGTTTACCAGGTAAGGGATGTAAATTCCCTACTCATGCCTACCATGGTTTAGTAAGTGTGGCAGTGTCATGCAACCATGGTAGGCATGAGTAGCGAATTTACATCCCTTACCTGGTAAACGTCCGTGATTTGCGATGTCGGTTATTTGAACTGTCGGTGAAGTAAATTTCGACATTTTAAGTTGTCGATCTTGTGATATGTACCCGGGACAGAATATATGAAGACACTCATGGAATTGATATTAATAAAACTGACAACCCTTTGGCAAGGCATACCTCAAATGAAGGGCACAAGTTTGTATTTAAAGCAATAGACCAGGTACAAATGGATGTTAGAGGTGGCCCTTTTAATTTATTGTTAGAAGAACGTGAATTAGCATGGCAAATTCGTTTAAATGCATTTTCCATTCCAGGACTCAATGATTCTTGTAACACAGCATGTCTACTAAAACTTAAAAGTCTAAAAAGATGAACAAGTTTCAGAGTTTTTAGCAACCTTGACATGCACGTATATATTGTTACAATATATAATGCAACTAAACTGAAATAGTATGTACCTTTCTGTATGAAAAAAGGATTTTTTAGTGTATATATATATATATATATATATATATTCTTTTTTGTCTACTTTGGGATTTTTATCGATGATTTTTTACAGCAGAGTTAAAGTAACATAAAAGTTTAATTTCATTTAGTTAGTTTTAATTAATTTATGTGGCTAATATGTTGTGATGTGTATATCAGCTGATGCTAGCACCATGTGATTGTGTCTACTATTTAAATAGTGTTGTTTGACATTGGTGCAACTTTTCTGAAGAAGTTGCTGTATAACAGCAACGAAAAGCGCTTCAAATAAACATGTATGTTTTAAGAAGATGTGTACGGTGTCTGAGCTAATATCTAATACTCGGAGCACTAGCTGGATATATTTTTTTGGTTTTTATCTTATTATAGCACCCAGGGCTATTGCTGCTTAGAGAGCATCTGGTCTGGGTGCTGGGCAGCATTGCTGGTTAGGTTAGCTACAGATTACACCGAGTAAGCTCCCTTCCCTCATCTGGTTACAAACAACTTCCATTCCTATCCCTTGCAAGTAAACATTAGGAACTACAACCATGGATGGGCAATTTCCTGCTATCTCTGCATCCAGCTTGGTTGACATTGGCATCTTGAGGCAATGTCAAAACTGTCTTATGTACACTGGCAACCACTTAATTCTCAATACAGTATGTGAAAGATGTAGTTACAAATTGACACTGGAAGCTACACTTTCACATACAAACACAAAAGACAACAAGCAGGTTGTCAGCGACTCACACACATCGCTCACTGCACTGATTAAGGACCACATATATAAGCTCACATATGCAGAGGTCTTCAAATGTAACCTACCCAAACCTCAAAGGCCTTTCAGGTACACACCTCAGAAATTCAGAATGCACACAAACAAGTCAATTACCATCATATCACATAAAGCCGCATCCCATTGTGTATCAAATGCCAACCAAAACAGCAAAACAAGCCAACAATGTCAAGGAGACAAACTTTAATATGCAATAAAAAGCTTTGTGATTTTTATGCTTTTTAATGCGTACTAAAGTCTGTCTCCTTGATGTTGTTGGCTTGGTTTTGGTGTTTTGTATTTTGAGTGCCTGTTGCTGACATTTATACGAGTTATCACCTTTTTTTCTGTATCAAATGCCAAGACCAAAAGGTGAAACATTCCATGACCTAATATTCTTGTCATAGGAAACTCCATTATGAGACACACTGATGTCCCTCATATCAGGCTGGATAAGGAGAAGGCTACATTTATTTGCCTGTCAGGGGCTATGATTCACCAGATCATGCAAGCACTCAAGTCACTTACCTCTAAGATCCAGTATGACGCAGTCATAGTCCATGTGGGCATGAATGACCAGAGATGTACCTCCTTGTAATATATAAAGCGATAAATGACTGAGCTCTCAGAATGTGTCATAAGCAGGTATGAGCCTAGCATTGAGCAGCATTCTACCATCTCCAAGGATGATGCCACAATACCAGCAGGTATGAGTCTGGCACTGAGCAGCATTCTACCATCTATAAAGATGATGCCACAAGCCTAGCATTGGGCAGCATCCAACCATCTCCAAGGATGATGTCACAGTACCAGCAGGTATGAGCCTACCATTGAGCAGCATCCAACCATCTCCAAAGATGATGTCACAGTACCAGCAGGTATGAGCCCAGCAGTGAGCAGCATCCTACCATCTCCAAGGATGATGTCACAATACCAGCAGGTACGAGCCTGGCACTGAGCAGCATCCTAGAATCTCAAAGATGATGCCATGATACCAGCAGGTACAAGCCTGGCACTGAGCAGCAACCAACCATCTCCAAGGATGATGCCACTATACCAGCAGGTATGAGCCTAGCATTGAGCAGCAACCTACCATCTCCAAGGATGATGCCACAATAACAGCAGGTATGAGCCTGGCACTGAGCAGCAACCTACCATCTTCAAGGATGATGCCACAATACCAGCAGAAAATGATTGACTTTTATTGGCTTAGCTACTGGTGTCATTCCAAAGTGGTCCAATACTTGTTAGCCTGGGAAGACATGGTTGACAGGCCACTCTGCTTTACCAGGGATGGTCTTCACCTGTTATGTCTAGGCTTTCAGATACTGGCCAAAACATTATTGACCACTATAGTGTCGTTTTTAAGCAGTGCCAAACAGACAAACCTTCCAACAAAACAAAAGCTACTCATAACAAGCTAAAGGTGCTACTGGCTCAATGCTAGGAGCCTCAACAAGAAACTGCACTCCCTGGAAGCTCTCCTCACCCTGGAGAATGCTGATGTCTGTGCAGTTACTGAAACATGCTTCAAAAGCCATGGAAAACACTCCAGCAGGGCATGACAATAATGCCTTTCATACGTTCTGACCACCCAATGAACATTAAAAAGCAAAAAGCAGACGTGTATTATCTATCTATGCAAAGGAAAAGCACACCTCAAAGCTGGTCAAACAGTATGACACATCTGAGCTACTCCATGTCCAACCAACCATGGGAAAAATCCACTGCCACATTATTTCTAGCTACAGGTCCCCCATCATAAACCAGGAAACCTATACATCATACCTGAAGTTACTAAAGATCACTCACCATCCAGCCCAATACCATACTTACCTCTCCATTAATTGGGGAGCATATATGACCACTAACATGCAGGCTCAAAGATTTCTTGACTTTGTAAATTCAAATGCCCTGGAGCAGCTAATCTGCACTCCCACTGTGGGAACAAATATCCTAGATCTGGTACTTACAAAAATGGGAGAAGGTTGCACCCCCCCTCCCCCAGTATTATGTCCTTGCTGGTAAGATCAGATCACAAAGTGGTCTCACTTGAAATAAAGGCAAAAACTTTTCCCTACACATAACCACAAAAACTGTACAAAGTACTCTAAGGTAAATTACCCCTATTAAGGGACAGCATAGCTAGTTTCCAAGCTCCCCCAAACCCAGAAAACAAAGAAACCTATGCAAAAGCATACACAATAGCCCTGTATGACCATATAAATGGCAGTACCAGACCAAAATAAACCAGGTCAAACTGCAAAAACAAGCCACCCTGGCAGACTCCTGATATTAATAGGTTGGACAACAAAAAAGAAAGAAAATCCTGTTGAGAAGTAAGAGGGAATGTGCACAACACAGCAAAAAGTCCCTCATAAGTCTAAACAAGAAATCAGGGCACTAGTCAAGTCTGTGACAGCAGACCGAGGTAAAAATAGCCTCCAAAGCTAAGGATAACCATAAGGAATTTTTCAGTTATGTCCACAGTCTTTAGGGCAACACCCAACAATGTGCAAAATTAGTTATGAACGGCATCACCTATACTCAGCCAGAAGATGTAGCAAATCTGCTGGCCAACAAATTCAGCTCAAATTTGACCACCCCATCACCTCTGGTTCTCCATGAAATATCTTCCACCACTCCACTGCCAATTATCACCAAAGAACAGATTGCCACTGTGCTTTCTAAAGCTAAAAACATGGCTTCAATGGGGCCTGATAATATACTAGGCTGCCTCCTAAACAGCTTAAACCAGGACTTATCAGGCACATTAGGATCTCTATTTAATCGCATCCTTTGGACTGGCTTTGTTATGTTACAGTAAAGGACAGCAACAATCATGTATAAAGGGGGACCATCTACTGATCCGGGAAATTAAACACTCATAAGTTTGGCTAGTCTTATATGTAAGGCCATGAAAGGAATAGGTTCATAGGTGTGTACTGGGCTAATGGCCAAGGGCTCTTTGCAAGCCTAACTGCAGGATTATCCTGGCATCGTGCCACCTGACCTTAGTTCCCAGTGCCTCTGTTGAGTAGAGCCAGTGGTGTTATCCCCGGGGTGAATTTTCTATTTCCCATCCACTCATCAAGATTTCTCTTGAAGAGGGTCAGCGAGGTACTCTGCTTGACATGTATGGGAAGTCTATTCCACAGCATGGGCAGTCTCTGGGTTATGAACCTGTCCTCCAGTACGTTCTGTTGATTGTGGTAATGAGGTTGAGGTCTCTGGAGAGTGTTGTGTGGAGGGACTGGAATTTCTTTATATGTAGCATTTCTAACAGAGCTGGGTCAGACACGGCTTTGTAAGTCAAGCAGAGATTGCCTCGAAGTAGGCGATATGAGACAGAGAATAGTTGGAGTTTTTTTTAGTCTGTCCATATAGGACAAGTGTTTAAGGCCAAGGATCCTCTTTGTGAAGTACTTTTGCAGCCTCCCCAGTTGTTGCAGGTGTCTAGTGAGGTATAGGGCATTGTACTCAATGATTGGCCTAATGAGGGAAGAGTAGAGGGAGACAATGTCCTCCTTCTTCCTGGATGCAAAACCCTTAGTAATGAGATGTGCCACACTGAAGGACTTTCTGATCACAGTGGCAATGTGGTGATCAAAAGAGAGGTTGCTGTCAATCTGTGTTCCCAGATCTCTTATGAAGCCTTCTGTGTTCAGTGGACTACTGTCGATGTGGTAATTCATGGGAACTGGGTTTTTCCCAAATGGGATGACAACACATTTTTTGGCATTGAGCTTAAGGCCATGGTTCTGTCACCAGTCGTCTGTACAGTGAGGTCATTCTGTAGGATGCCAACATCACATGATGAGTTAATAATAGCTCCCAACTTGCAATCATCTGTGAACTTTGTCAGCCCAAGTTCCTTCGTGTTGACCTGGACTTCAGAGAAGTAGATACCAAACAGAAAAGGACCCAGGACCACACCCTGTGGGACTCCACTCGTGACTAGTCAGCAGTCTGACTTGGAGTCAGCTACTTTCACACTGTGGGTTCTATCTCTGATACAATTTGCAACCCACCTAGTGATACAGGGGTTGATGCCTAGCTTAGTGAGTTTTTCTATGATTCCTGAGTGGGGAATGGTATCAAAGGCCTTGGCTAGATAAAAGTAGGCTGCATGAATCACCTTGCCTTCATCCACAGCTCTGGTGACTGACTCAAAGAAGTTGACCAAGTTGAGCGGGCATGATCTACCCTTCACAAAACCAAACTGTGTGTGGTCCAGACTTTGGAGATTCCCTATATCCTTGTTTATTAGATCCATGATGCTGCACTCCATAGCTTTGTATATCAGACACTTCAGATTAATGGGGTGATAGTTCCCAGGGTCTGTAGTCACTCCTCCATTGTGGAGAAGGATGACTGCAGCAGTGCGCCATTTGGTAGGGACAAAGACTGACATAAGGCTGTGATTGAACAAGGCACACAGGTGAGGTGCCAGTTCATAGATCACAGCCAGGGATATTGTCAGATCCCATAGAAGCTGTATTCTTGGCCTTGGACAGTGCTGTTTTAACCTGTACAGCAGCAATACTGGGTGCCTGGCAATCAACTGGTATTGTGGTTGGTCCTTTGGGGGGGTAAAGTTGGCACTGAATCTGTCGGCCAGTATATTGGCAATATCTGTTGGCTCGGTACAGGAGGTACCATTTTGCAGTAGCTCAGAGAAATCTGGGTATTGCCATGGAGATTCTTTACATAACTAAAGAAGGCCTTGTGGTTGTCTTTACTATCTGCAGCAATTCTGTTTTCATAGTTAGCTTTAGAGGATTTGATGAGGGATCTCAACTTTTATTGAGGCTGATAAGGGAGTTTTTCCAGTCTTGGGACTTCACCTTATTCCCCATGAGTTTCACCTTCTGTTGTAGATTTTGTTTATGGCAAGAGACCACCAGACTGGCTTCCTTTTTTTGAAGGAGAGCGTCTTGGTTCTATTGGGTATGGCAAGCTCCATGTATTTGTGTATGTGTTTGTACAGTGCATTGGTGTATGATTCGGCAGTCATGCGACTATTCTCCATTTGCATGGGTGCTGTGAAGTTAGCCATCTCTATGTTAGAAGCCCAGTTTTAGCTTTGGAGAAGTTTTTCATGGTGGTTACCTTTGCAGGGGGTTGGAGGGATGTGGATTTCCAAGGTGATTAGTTTGTGGTCGGATCTAAGCAGGGAGGAGTTGACTATTGGTGTAAAGCAACAGTCGCCCATGTTAGTAATGACCAGGTCAAGGATGTTGCTACCTCTAGTGGAGGTAAGAACGAGCTGGTCCAGGGCATTGGATTTAATGAATTTCAGGAAGTGTTGGGCAAGTGTATTGGTACATCAGTAGTTTTCCCAGTTAATGGAGGGGTAGTTGAAGTCACCTAGTATGAGAGTGTTAGGTTGGACCCTAACATTCTCCAGGATGCTTAGGAATCTTGAGTGTGAGTCTTGAGACATGGTTGGGGACCTACAGCAGGATACGACCTGAATCGTTGTCTTAACAATGTTAGCTGCACCTGAAGTATCTCTGATGTGTTATGCTGGGCTACCAGTCTGGAGGTGTGTGCATCCTTTATGAATATGGAAACACCACCGCCTTTGGAGCTTTGGTCAAAGTTCTGGGGCCGAAAGGTGTGAAATGAGTTATAGCCTGGTAGTGCAGGGATGCTTTCTGCTGCCTTGAACCAGGTCTCTGTTACAGCACAAAAGTCGATGTCCTCAATTTTAAGGAGTGCTTCAAGCGAATGCATTTTGACATTTTGATTTCGAGCGTTGAGCAGCATGACCCTCAGACTGCATTTGTTTATAGCGGCATGGTGGTAATTTGGTTTTTGGAACACCACATAAAAAAGGCACTATAGGGGTGGCAAGAGCCTTAACCAGTATCTGGAAGCCCAGGGGTGACAGATGCAGGCCATCTCTGGCAAAGCATCGAGGTCTGTCAATCATGTCATCCCAGGGAGACAGATACTGGATCCCCTTAGAATGACACCAGAAACTTAGCCAATTGTTGAAATCAATCATTTTCTGGTTGTACTGTGGTATCATTCTGGGTGATGGTAGGATGCTGCTCAGGGCTAGGGTCATACCCACCTAGGCTACATAATACAAGAGCTCCTCCATGTCTCTTTTCATGTAGTCCAGGGAGGTACGTCTCAGGTCATTCACACCCACATGTACAATGACAGAATCATATTTGTACCTGTTGTTGAGGGACCTGAATGCGTGCATTATGTGGTGGATCCTGGCACCTGACAGGCAGCTGACTGTTACTTTCTCCTTATTCAACCTAGTGAGTGGGACATCAATGTGCCTCACTATTGGGTCAACTATGACGAGCGTGTTGGGCATGCTGTTTTGCCTTAGGGGCTTTGGTTGAGTGGCACACTGTTTAGGAGAGTTGTGTGTCTCAGTTGTGTTGTGGTGGTTGAGTGCATTTCTGCCTTGGAGGTCCCTGCTGTTTGGGTAGATTTTTATTGACAGCCTCCGTGAAGGTGGGTGTGTGGTTTGTGTTTTTATGTGAAGGCAGTGCTGGTGTGTGTTCTGGAGAGCTATGTGTTCCATGTAGTGTGGTGCAAGTGTTGACCTTCTCCTCCTGATCAGCTACTCTGGTCTTGGCTGGAGAGTGTGTGGCTTCCAATTTGGATATATAAGTGCATGTCTCGCAAGTCTGAGTGTTGGGAGGTAAGAGGAGAGGGTTGCTGTGTACATAAGGCAGTTGCTACATTGCCTCAGGATGCCCAAGTTCACCAGGTTAATAGGAGAAAGCACAGGGAACTAACATTTAGACATGCCTGGAGGGGTGGGCATTAATACTAAGCACTGGATCAGTTCCCTTGTAGAAAGTTTAGTGCTAGTCTGGTAAAGTGCTAGACTAGTAAAAGTGCAGGAGAGGAGAGAACTAGCAGATCTAAGGGGAAAGACTGAAGAGCAAACTTTGCCACCGCTCAGAAGCTTACAAACAGTCCTGGATACAGTAATTCTGTATCTAGAGTAGACTAGTCACAAGAAAGGTGGGAAACAAGTGCAAATGCGGGCTTTTAAACCAGAAAGTTGAGAGAGAGGTGAAAAAAATGGCCAATAAACTATAATTTCTGGGCCGGAAACCACTCCTCTTGTGGTAGATAGGCTACCTAGTGCTTGCCACTCCCACTGATAAGCTAGAAGGCTTCCCTCCAATACAGAAAGGCTTGTGGGGCTCAGAAGCTTACATACAGTCCTGGATACAGTAAATCTGTATCTGGACTAGACTAGTTACAGGAAAGGCAGGAAAAGCACAAACGCGGGTTTTTAAACCAGAAAGTTGAAGGATATGGAAAAACTGCCCAAAAGGCCAATAACTATAGCTTCTGGGCCAGAAACCACTCCTCTTATATTAGATAGGCCACCTAGTGCTTACAATCCCCATTGATAAGCTAGAAGGCTTCCCTCCAATACAGAAAGGCTTGGGGGGGGGGGCGCAGAAGCTTACCAACAGTCCTGGATACAGCAAATTTGTATCTGGACTAGACTAGTTACAGAAAAAGGGGGAAACAAGCGCAAATGTGGGCTTTCAAATCAGAAAGTTGAAAGAGATGGAAAAAACTACCCAAGCGGCCAATAAACTACAATTTCTGGGCCAGAAACCAATCCTCTTGTGGTAGATAGGGTACCTAGTGCTTACCACTCCCACTGATAAGCTAGGAGGCTTCCCTCCAACACAGAAATGCTTGGGGGGGGGGTTCAGAAGCTTACAAACAGTCTTGGATACAGCAAATTTGTGTTTGGACTAGTTACAGGAAAGGCAGGAAACAAACTTAAATTTTTTTTTTTTTTTTTACAGAAAAGCAGCTAAAACAGCACTAAAACAATTCAAGTGCAGTGCACGCTAGCACACTTGAGTGTGTAGCGATATTAGGGCAAATACAGTTTAAATAAATGCAATTTATTCAAATTGTATCCTGAACTGAATTCAATTATTGTTTTATTCAACTCTGAACAGTTAAAAAGTACCAAAAGTATATTTTTTTAGTAAAGTGGAAAAGGAGAAAGCAGGAACAGAAGATAATTCAAGATTGAGAACCTAAGTGGGTTGGCCTTCTCAAATGTTCTCTCTGTATTAGGTAGAATGAGCTAATGACACTAGACTGGGAGGAGTGTTCAGATCAAATTTACAGTATGGGAGGGCAACTGAAAACCCACCAAGTATAAGAACAAGACACCAATAGGGAGGGCAGGTGGAAACTATTACAGCTACTAGCTCTAGCCACTAAATGAAAGTTTTGAACAGATAAAGGAGCAAGGAGACTCTACAGAATGCTTTTAACTGCAAACAAATCAGTTATATGATACCTGACTAGAACACAGAAACCTCACAAAAATGCACAGAAAAGCACAGACAGAGCCCCCAAAAACAGAAAATATAACTCTCAGTACGAAAAAAGTTTACAGTTACGTAATTCAGTAAAAATGCAATTAGAGTAATGAAACTGTATCTAGCAATTAAAAATACAGTTAAAACAGTATAAAACAGTACACAAATGCACAATTATACACATTAAAGAAGTGCAATTCAATGAAATAAATGTAAGAAATAACTTATTCTGCTCTTGAAATCTTAAGGAATTTCTGCTTTGTCCCAGTGATGAATCACCATTCCACAGCCTGGTAAATAATCGTGGATCTGATAAATAATGACATAGAAAACCTTTAAACAATGGACCAAACCCAATCTGGCTTTGTCAAGGGCAGGTCATGTCTACTGAATTTGGTGGATTTCTTTGAAAAAGTCAATAAGGATATGTATGAGAGTATAACAAGACATACTGCCTACCTCAACCTAGCCAAGGCATCAGACGCAATTCCCCAGTAAGGTATTATAAATAAACTTAGAAAACGGCATAAATCCCTATGTCACCAGATGAATATCCAACTGGCTCATGGACAGGACACGTGGTTAAACTGGGTGAATCCAGATCCAGCAAGAGGCCAGTTATGAGTGGTGCGTCACAGGGCTAAGTGCTGGGACCACTCCTGTTTGGAATATACTTCTCTGAAGTCAAGTATAATGTGGAGGGCCTCTGAATGACAATGTCTGCCAATGACTGCAAGCTGGGGGCAATCACTGAAACCCTAGTGATGTAGATATCCTTCAGGAGGGCCAAGTTTGGTCAAATGATTGGTGCCAGAACAATGAGCTAAAACTAAATATGAAAAAATGCATTATCATATCTTTAGGAAAGTCAGACAGTCCCACAAATTACAGCACTGGTAGTACACTCCTAAGAGTAGACTTAGAAGTGACAAATCTAGGTACACAGACAGTAGCCTGGACTTTGACTGCCATGTGGCCAGAGTGGTGAGGAAGTCCTTCTCTGTGGCACAAGCTATAAGTAAAGGTATAGCATCCAGATCCAAGGAAATTATAGTCCTGCACTTTTCAGCTCTCATTAGACCAATAATGGAGTATAATGCACCATTTGGCATTTATTTCACTAGGCACTTACAGCAGCTGGAGTGACCTCAGAGGTTCCTCTCAAATATAGGGTGTAATCAACATGTCCTATGCTTATAGACTAAAAGCCCTATCCTTTTACAACGTTTCCTACTGAATATTAAGGAGTGATCTATGCCTGACCTTCAAGGCACTCACAAATACAGCCCTGATGGAGGTGTTACACATCCGTAAGTCAAACAGCACAAGGGTCACCCGATCTAGGAATCTAAACTTATTCAGCAACTCAAACAAGACATGCTGGTGAGACACATATGTGTCTCAAGAGACTGCCCCTTCTTTGGAACAGGCTTCCTATTCACATTAAGCAGAGCCCTTCCTGGCCTGCTTCAAATGCAATTTGGATCAAAATGGATGGGGAATCGCAAATTCACACCTGGGCTAGGGCCTATGTCCCCCTATGGACAGGGGCAATCTGTAAGATACTCAAGGCACAGGCACATTCATGCCCTCCTCTTGCCCTTCAGGGCCATATATTGGGTAAAATTGGGTTATATTGGCTAGGCTTGTAAGGGCTCTTAAGCGGTTAGCCTAGTAATCTCCTATGAACCACAATTCTGCTGAGAGAACAGTAACAACCAATTATTCTGAAGTTTTGTATATAGAGGGGAAAGAGGATAATACTGAGTCAGAAAACACAAAGTAGTAAAGTGACGACTGTAAAAAAGGTTTGACCAATGAAAAGAAAGATAAAAGAATGAATACTTTTCTGAAAATGATAATGGTATTATTCTTTCTGCCAGCGACAGCAGCATTAACAATAATACATGTAGCCTGAATGCCTACTATTGTATTCTTTTCATGGGGACTTTCAGATCACTTTGAAGATGTCTTTGTAAGGCCAAATAGAAAGCATCTTTTTTTTCCACAAATAGTCAGAAGCCCCACGGCTTTTTAGGTATACAGAAGGGAACGATTACAATTTGCGAAATAACTGTAAAACAGTTTGTTTTCTGCCAAGCTGTTAATTTAATTAACAGTTTGGCAGAGAATTAATTGCTTGCAATTGCTTAGCAATTAATCAATTAAGTAATTAAGGTTTGTCTCCCTAGTAATGTCAGTATGCCCTAACATACATATTGATTGAGACAGCACCCTACTAGGTATTTAGGCTTTGTTTTGACATATTCACAAATCTTTTAAAATTTAAGTTTGTGGGGCAAGAGGATTAAAAAAAACTTTCTTGTATTATAAATGAGTGATCACAGGTACGAAGATGTGATCATCTTCACGGAAAATCCTTTTTTTTTTTTTTTTTTTTTGCTACTATATAAAATTCTTTGCACAATGCACATGATCTTTAAATCGTCTTGGGTTAGGGTTATGAGTAGGGTTAAAGTAAGACTGGGGATATATGAAGAGCAGAAAGTAAATGTGTTAAGTCAAGGGACCATAAAAATATATTTAGTATACAGATGCCTTCAGTAACCAAAACGTGAATTTAAATTTTAGGGAAAATCAAGTATTGCAGGAACTGCAAAGAAAGAATCTTTTGTGCGGGTAAGCACAACTGCGATGTAAGGACAGCTAAGAAAGAAGGTGTCAGAATGATTAAGCAAGTGTTAAAAGTAAATGGTTATTAGATAAGTACCATGGTTGCGCAACATATTTTAAATAAAACAGATTAACAGAAAGACTAAGTAAAAAAGCATACCTATTTCCTGAGAAAAAAACAGTATAATACTAAAAGTTGAACTGTCACACTACTGCAAACAAATATTTCATTGAATCTGTCACGTTTTGCATGCATGCAGATTGCAGAAAGAAACTGCATTAAAAAAAGCACATTATGAGTGCCTCCTACTGTTGAACAATAATAGGTAAATATTTATTAAGATCACTGACATTATAGATATTCATGACTGATAATAAAGACAAAATGCAAAGAAAAAGAGAGATACAGAGAGAAAGAACTGAAATTGAAACACCAGTAAATTGTTCAGAAGAATTCCTGCTAGATGAATTATGTTTGAAGCGTCTTCCTAGGATGGGACATCTGAGAGGGTTAAAAGGTGGCTTCCATACATCATGAGCAGATTTTGCATGTACCATCAGATGGCATCTGATGCAAGGCCAATGAAATTTCTCTCTATGGCTTAACTGAACGGTTCACATACAGTACATGGGTCACTGGCTAGAAAGTATGCCATACCATTCTTCAGAAATCTGTCCCACAAAGTCAGACTACTTATTGTCCATCGACTTAAAGATTGTCACAAAACCAGCATCAGAACAGAAAAATATGTTCATCTTTTTGTGACAGAAAAGTTAATAATGGAGTATAAAGTATACAATGATATTATTTTAGCAAGAAAAGACCCATAAGCAGCTGACAAACTCAAGACAGAAAGGAGCCCCTGGCTAGAATGTCAGAGCAGGGTCAGATGAAGCAGTGCAGAAAAAAAAGACACTTGTGAAAAAGCATGGCCAGGTCTTGATTTGCTGACAGCTTCTACCGGGATGCTGACATTAGCAAGGTATTAATAAGGCTCACATATGTGGGCAGCCAAACCTGCAAAAAATCTATGGGTGGTACTGATCGTGACAAGGTACTGCTTTAAAATACGACTCAAGGGAAGATGACACTGAAGAAAAGAAACATGTTGACAGCTTGCAAGCTAGAAATCTGCCTGTGTCTGGCAATAAGTGCAACTTAATAAAGGAATGGCCAAAATCTGAAAAAAATGACAACTGTTCAGAGGATGACTCCACTTCACATGAGGGACATTAAAGTCCTCTTTATCCATGACTGACCCTCAGTGGAGGCCTGAGGAATTATTCCAGTGTTTAGTGAACACTTTGAAGGAGGAAGGGAGGGGTATGGGAAAAATAAGCAATTGCAGGGTGAAGGTTTTCCTGAAATAAGTACCATTGTCTGATGCAGCACTTCATATTTCCAAAACTGCACTATTTCCACAGCTGTTTTTGGGGCCCAATCAATTATCTTGTCTCCATCGATAAACTGTAAAATCAGTACATAGATGGGCAAAGTAGACATTTGCACCTGCTGCCACAATAATCAGGGTTATGTCACAGAATACAACTCTGACAAATCAACTTATAAAGAGAACAAAACCATAAACTGCCTGCAATGAAAACTGCACAAATATCACTACAATTCCAACTTTGCTTCAAACAAATCCAAAGAACTGCACCTTATAAAAAGTAAAAGCAAGAAGTTTCAAGAGTCAAGGGCTGCCAGTGTGTCAAAGCAATTGTTCCACATACGGAGTCAGTTGAGAGCTGTCACATTAATTAAGATGAGAGTTTATAGGAGCTCAAGGTGAAATCATGTACACTGGTTAAACAGCAGATGGGAATGGTGGGAGAGAATTTGATAAGACTGTAATGCTGCAGTCCTTCAGGCCATGTCTGTCAGTTATTTTAGTACATGTGATGCCCACAGACTTTCTTTCTGTCCTCCTCAGTGATGTGGTACTCTTCTGCACTTTCTGCCTCTCATTCTCGGTAGTACTGTACCCCACCCCTATACCTCTTCCCTTCTCGTTCATGTTCTCCCTTCACCCACAAAAATTCTTATACTTCATTTTGTGCTGCACTATTCAGGGGTCTCCTGATATCAGCTATTATGTCAGGTATGTGAAATAAGACTGCATGGCAAGAAGGTAATCCAATTCTTAAGGAAGAGTGAATTCTGGAATTTTCCAGTGTCAGATATTCTGCAAGCCAAAATACCTCAAACCAAGCACAAGAACTTACAGGCAGGGTTACCCATACATAACAGATGCAACACAGAGCCTTACTGGCAAGGTGGCGCTGTCAGCAGAATAATTCACAAGCAAAATCAGTGACAACATGGTACAGAGGAAAGAAAATGACCCAAGAATGACTAGCAACTCAGCAGAAAGAAGAGGAAGGTGGGGATGAGTGACTGGCTGATGCCATCTCACCCATCCTGAAGGAGGAGGATGACAGCTATGTCTGTTGAAGTAACGACACCTGGTGCAGCCTAGATGTCACAGCAAAAATACTATATGACCTGAATTTGAGTTCTCCAAGTAGCACTTCAAAGGAAAACCACACCCACAGACTCAAAAAACATGTTTATTTCATTGTGGTTTTGTGTTTCCTACATTTTAACACCACGCTGGGGATTATTTACAGGTTTTTAAAGCGCCTTCTGTGTGGAGTCTGCATGTCCTCCCCACGGTCGAGTGACGTTCGAAAGACATGCGTGAATGGGCGTGCCTTCATTGAAGGTTGGGCATCAGGCTGGCACCTCGGCACCATAAAAATCGACTGCCAATCATTAGCAGACCGGAGTTCCGCTGTGGCGACCCCTAACCGGGAAAAGCCGAAAGAAAAACAACAACAAAACAACATATGTAATTTCTGAATATGACCACATGGGGTTTGCCATCTTGAAGTAATTCTGATTGTTTAGTCTACCTCTAGGTATTCCACAATGCAGTGCTTGTCTGTAAAAAAATTACATCACACAGGCCTCTTTCTTCCTAAAGCTCCTGTCACTGCATTGATTTTACATGCATACACTGCTGTCTTTCAGTCAGTTAGTTTTAAGTAACATTTCATGCCATTCACTGACTACTTAAAATACAAACAGTGCAAATGCCACAGAACAGACTTTCAAAGTGCTTTTTACTGCTGCTTCTTTTTAGAATGGTTAAACGGCTGTCTTTTGTGAAGCCCGAATTGTATTACTTTGACTCATCTTCCACCCTCTTCACACCTAACTTCCCTAGCTGTCAAAGTGCTAAGGGTAAATTGAGCTGTTACCTGCTGTGATTGACAGCTCACAGCAGGACACTTGATTCATGTACTGTTTCCTTGTTCTAGCCTTTACTTTCTGTACGGGTAGGGGAAGGACCAGGGAGCTGTGACATCAAAGCATGGGTGGGTTTTTAGGACTGTCGTGGTGATGTCAGTTTGGGGTGGGAACTGGCTAGAAAATGACCTGTATTCAGTGGCCTTGATGACATCAATAAATTGGAGACTGCAGCAAGCTTTTCCAGGGTGGGGTAAAAGTTTTTTTTGAAAGTGAAACCACCACAGGTAAGGTACTGTTCTAGTGGAGAGAAACAATTTATTTAAAATATTTTAAACGCTGTATTTTTGTTTATTCATAGCAGGGACAGTAAATAGGGAGAAAAAGGACAGAGAAGTTAAGTATTTAATAACAGCATCCCATTGTTGTCCTTTAACACAACCTGAGAAATGGTACATGTGATAAACGGGTTGGGCACCATGTCAAGCTGCCAAGAGATTGAGGGACAGGAGGGCTAGAAAAATCCATAATGGCCTCATTGGTGTTGCTCTCTAGTGGACAGCTGTCACTGAACATGAAAACAATGGGACAGCTGCTGAACTGGAAGGTTAACCATCAGTAAACACTGAGTGCAGCCACGGAAAGTACAGTTGTGTACCTACCATAAATGTAGATGTTCGAGTGTACTCACTGTTACAGTCATTACTCTTGGGTTATCCTGCTGGCAGGCTACCCGCAGTCGGCCTGAATTCCAAAGTCTAGGTCCGGCGTCGGTTGCTTTCGCCTCTTCCCTGACGTCAGTGTGCCAGGGGTATAAAAGATGCAGCCGACGCCATTTTCTTTAGTTTTTCTTGCCCCAGATGTCAGGTGCCCCCAAATTGGTAGGCTGAAAATTATGCCAATAAGTATGCATGCACAAAAAGAAGCATTTCCTTCATCTACAAGCAAATACACCACATAGGTTACATAGGATAGAGAAGTACAGAGAAGACCCAGCAAAGAAAAAAGGGGGATGGTGGGTGGGTAACTTGGACTGCAACAGTGAATACACTCGAACATCTACATTTATGGTAAGTACACAACTGTACTATGTTCATCGTGTTTCACTGTTGCAGTCATTACTCTTGGGTTGAATCCCAAAGCTGAGGATGGGTGGCTGGGCTACATAGGATTAGGAGAGGCTATGAGGCCCTGCAGAACTGCAGTGGCAAAGCCTGCTCTGGATTTAGAGTAAAGAGGTAAGTGGTAGTGCTTTGTAAAAGTGTGCACTGAACTCCAAGTTGCAGCCTCTAAGATGTCTTTGGTTGGTACACCCCTGAGGAAGGCTGCTGAAGTGGCTGCTACTCTGGTAGAATGAGGCCTAATGCCCTTAGGCACTGATTTGCCATGTTGAGAATAGCAGAAATGGATGCAATGGTTTATCCATTTAGAAATAGTCTGTTTTGAGATAGCCTTTCCTTGTGATCCTGCAGCATAAGACACTAAAAGTTGCTCAGTCTTTCTGAAAGCTTTAGTTCTGTCCAAGTAGAACCGTAGCTGCCTGTGTATGTCCAAAGAATGCAGAATTTTCTCACCCTTGTTCTGTGGGTTTGGATAAAAGGTAGGCAAATTAATGGTTTGGTTAAGGGCCACACTGGATGCTACCTTAAGCATAAATGTAGAGTTAGTCCTCAGAGAAACCCTGTCTGGATGGAAAATGATGAAAGGTTCCACAGCCATGAGAGCCTGTAACTCTGAAACTCATCTTGCAGAGGTTATTGCTAGGAGCAGAGCTGTTTTCCAAGATAAGAACTTTATTTCAGCAGTACTGGCTGGCTCAAAAGGCGGCAGTGTAAGTTTCTCCAAGACATAATTGAGGTCCCATGTAAGTATTGGTGCTCTCCTTGGAGGCCTGATGTTTTTGGCCCCTCTGAGGTACTGCCTTATTAAAGGATGAGAAAAGATAGGTGGTTCCGTGTTGTAATGGGCTGAAATGGCAGTGGCATGAATCTTAATTGATGAAAAAGAAAGGTCTTTGTCCAGCATCTCAGTTAGGTATTGTAAAATCTGAGGGATATTTGGTACATACATGTCAATGCCTTGTTCCTGGTTCCAAGCACAGAAATCTCTTCCATTTTTCTGCATAAGATTTTCTGGTACTGGGCCTCCTGGCCTCCAAGATAACATCCATAACAGCTTTTGAAAGAGGAGTGTTCTGAATGGCTACATTATCCGCCATGCTGCCAGATTTAAGGTCCTGAGTTGGCTGTGCAGAATCCGATTGTTTTGTTGGGTCAGCAGGTGAGACGTTTGAGGCAATATCCATGCTGGACTATGAGACAAGCTCTTTAGGATTGGGTACCAGTGCTGGCGTAGCCAGTCTGGTGCAATCACTATCATTTTTGGCTTCTCTTGTCTGACCTTTAGGAGTACCTTGAGAAGGAGAGGCAGTGGAGGAAAGGCATATACTGTTAGATTTTTCCAGCTGAAGTATAGGGAGTCCACTCTCCATGCTTGTTTGTGATAAGTCCTTGTGCAAAATCTCTGTAACTGGCAGTTGTGAGGGGAGGCAAATAGAGCTATGTCTGGGCATCCCCATTTCCTTGTTATCATGCTGAAGACTTGTGGATCCAGTTTCCACTCGTGGGGATCCATGAGGTTTTTGCTTAGTTCGTATTTGCTTTTGCTGGCAGGAATTGTGCTTGCAGGTGAACTTGATGAGTCAATGCTGTGTCCCATAAAGTCATTGCTTGTCTGCAGAGGGGGTAGGAATGTGTACCTCCCTGCTTGTTTATGTACCACATGACCGTAGTATTGTCTGTCTTTATCAGTAGTTGTCCTGGATGAAGTAGATCCTTGAAAGCTGTCAGGGCATTCTGAACAGCTAGCATCTCTTTTTTATTGATGTGAAGATGCATCTGTCCCGCAGGCCATGTGCCCTGAATAAATTTTCCCGACATATGGGCCCCCCAGGCATAATCTGATGCATCCATTGTCAGTGTCTGTCTGGCTGTGGGTAAACTGAATGGCAGACCCTTGCTGTGGTGACAGGCCTCTGCCCACCATCGAAACTCCTGTTGTAGGCAGGGAATGAGGGTAATTACTGTCTCCAGGCTGTGGCAATGCTGAGTCCAAACACTTTTTAGATACCATTGTAGTTTCCTCATATGCAGTCTGGCATATGGAATTAGTAGAATGCAGGATGCCATGAAACCCAAAGCCTGCAGGATTTTCCTTGCAGATAACTGGGTGTTTGTTGCCAATTTTTTGAAGTAAGAAGTCAGTTGTTTTTGTTTGCCTGGCGTGAGATAAGCCAACTGGGCAGTTGTATTTAAGCTTGCAGCCAGGAATATTATCTCTTGAGAGGGCACTAGTTTGGATTTCTTTTCGTTTACTGTGTACCCTAGGCAAATTAGTAATCTTTTTACAAACGCCATATGCTTTAGAAGAATGTCTTTGTTCTCTGCTTGAATAAGGCAGTCGTCCAAGTAGGGATATATTTGAATTCCTCTTTGTCTGCAAAATGCAATTACTGGTGCCAGGTATTTTGTGAAGACCCTGGGCACAGTAGATAAGCCAAAGGACAGTGCAGAGAATTGGTAGTCCATTGAGCCGGCTATGAATCGGAGGTATCTCATGCAAGATTGTCTGATTGGGACATGCAGGTATGCCTCTTTTAGGTCCAAAGTTACAAGCCAAGCCTTCTTGCCCAGCATGGGCAGTAGCTGCTGAAGAGTCAACATCTTGAATTTTGGAACCTCCAGAAACGTGTTTAGTATAGACAGGTCCAGTATTGGTCTCCAGGTTTTGTCCTTTCTGGGCACTAAGAAAAGTCTGGAGTAAAATCCTTGCCCCTGCTCTTGTTGTGGTACCTGTTGAATGGCCCTCATGTCCATGAGGGCTGTAATTTGCCTTTGTGCCTCTGCCCATTGATTGTGTGGCAGGTCTGGCATACCTTTTGACCTTGGTAGGGTGTGAAAATAGAACCTGTAGCCTTGGGACACTATGTTCAAGACCCATTTGTCTTTGGTAACCATTTTCCAATTTGCTGAAAAAAGTGCTAGTTTTCCCCCTAAAGCGGCTGTCAAGAGAAAAGTGCTTGGGTCTGGCAGAGGAAAGTCATTGGGACTGTTTCCTGTAAGGTTGTGATTTATCTTCTCCACTTTTGGAGGTAGGAGCACCCCATTGTTTAGGCCTGTATGAGCCTTGGGGCTGAGATCTGCCTCTTTGTGGTATGTCTGACACTGGAAAGGACCAATTTTTTGAAGGCCAGTTATTGCTAAATCTGGGTGGTTGCACCTGTAAGAAATCCTTAACTGTCTGCATGGATTTCGCTTTATCCTCCATTTTCTTCAACACCTCTTCTGCTTTAGCGCCAAACAAAGTATCATGCTGTAATGGGGCATCTAATAATTTTGCTTTAACATGATCAGGCAGGTTCTGTTCCATTAACCAAGCATGCCTTCTAATAACAGAACCTGTAACAGTGGCCGTGCAAGAGGCCTCCAGTGAATCATAACCACATTGCAAAGTATGCTTTCCCACTTGTTCAGCTGCATGCAATAAATCCTGCATTTCCTTGTTCTCCGAACATTCAGTATTTGTCAACAGTTTCTGCTTAAGCAGTGACATTAAGTATTGCTGATATTTAAGCTATGAAACTGACAATTTAAAGCCCTTACAGCCAAGGTAGCAGAAGTGTAAACCTTTTTCCCCCATCTGTCCAGTGCCCTAGAATTCCTATTAGAGAGGACAGGGTTTTTGGTAGTGGAAGCTCTGACCCCTTTGGGACCCTGAGATATAGTTTCTGGGTCAGCAGCGTGGTTTTTATATAGGAATTTATGAGAATCTGGGACCCTGTAGTATCTGTCTCCCTTAGCACGTGCAGGGGGTAAAGAGTCGGGGGACAAGCCGGACTCTGAAAATACATCATCTACAATGTCTAGAACAGGTGGAATAGCAAGGGGTCTTGTGCTGAGGAAGCAGCAGAAAGTCTCTGAGCCTTTTCTTAGATTCAGAATAATCTTGGCTCTCCCAGTGGAAATGCTCCCTCATGGTATGCAGGGTTTCCCCAAAAGAGTAATCCTCAGGAGGAGAGGCTGAAGGAATGGATTCTTCAGCATCAGAGTCCTCATAGGGAGGCATGGAATAATCTTGTTCAGAAGAGGAATCAGAGGAAATTGAAACCTGATCAGAAGAATCATATTCTGTCTCTTGCCTAGGCCTCTTATCGGGGGGGGGGGGGGGGGACTCCTGATCAAAGCCATTTTAAGCATCTGTTTTTCAGGCATGGAAATCTGAGTAGGAGAATGCTGTACTTGCTTCTTTGTCTTTAGAGCTGCTTTAGTCTTTGTCTTTGAAGCTGAAGATGGTTTAACATATAATTGTGTAGGTCTGAAGACACCCTCAGAAGCCGATGCCTGCTCAGCGGCTCCGGACCCATCTGAGGGAATAATTTCGGAGTGTCCAGTACCTCGAGTATCCAGAGACCCAGTCGGCTCCACGTGGGAGTCGGAAGCAGCCTGTGGCTATGAGGTAGCGGGTGCCAGGGGCTGCGAAAGCGCCTCACTGAGAACCGGCGACTGGCCTAACGGAGGCCTCGTCGTCGGTTTTGGACCTCGGATGCCTATCCTTTTCCTTGTCCTTGCGTTTTTTGTAAACTCCGGTTGTCGGCTGTTCTGATGGCATTATATAATTAAATCTTCGGCCAAAGTAGTGAAATGCAAAATCAAACCGACGCTTAATAGTGCATTGGTTAAATCTAGCATAAAACCGACAGCTAGCAACGTTGTGATCAGGGCCTAGGCAAGGAATACAGTAAGAGTGAAAATCCTTATGAGATATTTCCTTCCCACAAGAAATACAACTGTTAACTTTTTCTGACATCAGTCTGGAGCAAGAAAAAAGTTTCCCCAACGGGGTATTTAGCTTTAATGAAATGAAATTCGGATTTGAAAATCTCAGGAGTCGGCCGACCGGCACTTGCGAACTGCTTTTGCTTCGGGCACGCGCGGCAAGAAAAACTAAAGAAAATGGTATCGGCTGCATCTTTTATACCCCTGGTGCACTGACGTCAGGGAAGAGGCGACAGCAACCGACGTCGGACCTAGACTTTGGAATTCAGGCCGACTGCGGGTAGCCTGCCAGCAGGATAACCCAAGAGTAATGACTGCAACAGTGAAACACAATGAAATCATCACCACAGTTAGTGGGATGCTGGCATGCACATTCAGGAAATTTTCTAAGCAAGTGCATGGATACCAGTATTTATGTACTTGCCTAAAGCCAATCTGCCCCCCCCCCACAAAAAAGCTCATCTTTCCTTTTAAACTGTAGCAAGCAGTTGCCAAAGTGATCCCATGCACGGCACTTCAGTTCTGACCACAAATACAATACTGGCATTCATGGTAGTGCAATGGAGATATATCAGTATGTGCCAATCCTGTCCCCTAAACACTTTTCTCCCATGCTGGCTACTCCTTTGCCCCATCCTAAGCACACCTCTAGTGACAGTCTATCATTAGATAAACCGGTGGGTCTGATGGCTACAACGACTAGCATACTGGTGTGCATGTCTATGCTTGAGTACAATACATTCTCAGCCACTGGTGTTTACTGCGACAAGGCAAGGTTCATTTTCTAAATCTTCTGGACATTACACTGCATATAATGCTGCTCAGCCATGCCCTGCTGTGCAAAATGTTAATTAAACACACTACCTAGGGGCATTCTGAATAGTTATGTATGTCTTGGTATGCTGCTGTAATCCCATGATTACACAATGGTTTAGGATCCAAAACATGGTGCACAGTTGTAGGCATTGCGAATCACATCCAGCATATTATTCTGCTAGGTGCTTTCCTTAGCACGGCTGTCCCATACACTGCTTTAGAATGATACACAGCTGCGCTATTCTACCTACTCCATCTTAACAGTATGTTTGTAAAGTGCATAGGGCTGTGATGTGAGAATTCTTCTGGATTCTTGCCCTACACATTGTGGACTAGCTTTATAGAGTTCGTCTATACTTCCTTTCCCCAAAGCTGAAAGATCAAAGACTGTGCCTTGTGGTAATGCCATACAATGGTTTACGCTGTGCCATTTAATGAAGAAGAAAGATAAGTTAATGCAAAAAGCTAGTTTTCAACTATTTTCATGACAAATTCTAGCATTACTGCCAAGTAAAGGCTCCTTCAGGTTTCTTACAAAAAGTGCAAAGCAACTGCACTCCTGCAAGCAGTCTTATTCTCTTCTGGGACAGCAAATGAGGGTTGAACAACCCAAGACAGAAGGATGCAAATGGGCACATCAGAGAGACAAACGTTCTCCCTCTGCCATCATGTAATATAATGTAATGTGCTTACTATAAAACTTGGCCAAAAATAAAGTGATAGTCCCCCTCCCCCTCCAAAAAAAAAATACTCTCCACTTTTCATAAAAAGTCTTGCATGTTGACGTCAGTGGTGACAGTACATGGAACATACTTGGCACTGATCAATTAAAAAAAGAATTTGGTGGAGGAGTGGTATTTTAAACAATTTTTTGAAACAGCAGCATTCCTAAACAGACAGCAATTTCTGAAAAGCACAGTAAAGTCCTAACATGGTGCACTGAAGAAGAAGTTATGTACATACCATAATTCTTATCTAAATGTTCAGCCCCTAAAACAGTAAACACATAGGGAGTGAGCATCAATAAAGGGCATTTTGTGCCCACAGTTTGCAAATTTTTTACATCCTTTTCCCATCATATCTGCAGGTTAAGCAATCAGATATCTAGTTTAACAATAACTAATAAACACTGGAGAGAGAGAGAGAGAATATGCAGAGAAAAAAGGCTGGCAAATTAAAAAAAAAAATCAGAAATAGAAAACACCTTGAGAAGACAAGGTTATACAGGGGTAGGAAAAGGCCTAGCAATAGTAGTAGTAAAAATACTCTTGCAAGTGTAATTAAAGTAATTAAAGATGAAAAAGAACAGAAACCAAGAAGTTATTTGCTAGGGTAATGTTCATAAGGATTAAAGAGAAATTTTGAGGAAAAACACAAGTTTATACAGCGTGTTGCATTCAGCTTTTTTACTAATAATCATAAACATGTTGATAAATTCTCTTCCTTAAATGCTTCTCAGTCTTTCCTACGGAGGAAGCAGGGCACTTTATATGGGTGAATATCCTTTTAAACATAGGATGAAGGTATTGATGTCTTAGTCTGAAATGGTTTCAAATTATCCAATTATCCAATAGTTTTTCTTGAGTGGAGTCAGGATTAATGTTATAAATAATGTGTGTGTTATGTTTGTTTTATTCTGATGAAGTCCACAGAGGTGGACGAAAGTGCTAAATTTATAAATTTAAGTTGTAAATAGACACGCTAGTGACCTCCTGACTCTGACCACTTTTCGAACACTGCTAAAGATGGCTTTATAATTACCTTTGGCTTCAGAGGCCAACCTAAGTTCATGTGCTACTTTAGTGGACCAGACTTTGTTCTTCATTTTTTTAATGCTTTTGATATTATCCTTGAAAGGATGAGCATTAAATCGAGTAAATAATTTAAAGAATTTCTTTCGCTATTGAGTTTATTAATAGCATTGCCCACCAGGGGGTTTATTTCTGAATTTGTTATGATACTTGTTTCTGGTAGGGTCTGCTAGCTCTATGCATTTTTATAAATGGGTGCAGAATTCCTTAGTGAAGCTTGCTGATGTATTACTGTCTGGGAAGCTATAGTCAACAAGGAATTTTGATATTTCTTCACACATCAGTTTGAGGCTGGCATGTTTGCAGTAGCAGCTTTGGTAGTTTAAAGCAGAAAACCACAAGTTTATAGTTAGAAGTCACTGGGGAAGAAGATAACAAAGGAGTAGCGCATGACGTGGACATATTTGTAAAAAACAGGTCAAGAATGCTGTACCCTCTATTATGGTTATTTACCAGCTGCTCAAGAAATTTTTATGAAGTTTAGGAATTTTGGGGCATATTCTACATTAGAGGTATTGGTGTTCCAGTTTACTGAAGGGTAGTTAAAAGTAACCCAAAACAAGGGAGTTTTACTAAAAGGGAGATCATTTAGAACATTGAGGAAACTTACATGGTTAACAGGGGACAAAGAGGGCATTCTGTAACAATTAGTTGATAATTACTCCTACCTACAGTGATCTGTACCTTAATGAGTTTATTTTGAGTCTCCTTAGGAATCTGCCTGGATGTAATATGCTCAGTGACAAATATGAATCATAGTTGCTATTGGGCATGAAAGCATGAAAAACTTTTTTGTTGTTTTATATTCTAAAAAAAATAATACACCGAATACGGCATTGCTGATTCTTTAAACCTTCTATATAAAAACTTTAATGCCTACATCCCTGCTAATATTTGGAAAACTATAACTAAACATTAAGGCATCATAAGAGATGGGGAGCATCAAGTCTAGCCTGACTTATGTGGCAGATAAAGTCCAGTATCTCCAGTACTTATGATAGGTTGTTTAGCTAAACACTACTTTCCACAATGAACAGAGAAACTGAAATGTGGCCAAATATCTACATGGGAAAGTTTTACATTAAGCTGTTTCTCTGTAGAAAACGCTGGCCACCTACATTCTTGCTGCTTATTATGATCAACTTTGGGTGCAATGCTTATCAGGTTAAGGAAGAAAAAAAACGTCTCAAAGTGGTCCCTGACCTTTAGTAGAAATTAGTGACATTTTAGGCCAATCTCCTTCCAGAGTTCAGCCAGATTGTTCAGCCAAATGACGTAGTGCTAGTCTAAATTTCATAGTATTCTCCATTAAATGTTTACTTTGATTACAAAATAGCTATTAACACTAACCAATTTACAAAATAGCTCATATTTGAAATTTTGAATTAAAAACCTACACTATCTTATTAATATAAAACTAAGATTTTGAGCAAAGCCATCACAACCAAACAAAACCTCAAAACTGTGAAAACATAATAATACTGTTTAAGTCCCAAGATGTTAAAATGACATACCTCAAAGATGCAGCAATGACATACAGGTTGATGAGGTTCTGGAATGCAAGCTTAGTCTGTACTATAAATGTACTTCAATGGTTACTTTGCCATTACTTCCTTAGTAATGGTGTCCACAGAATTAGAATATTGTTGTGGGGATGCAGGACCCCCCCCCCCCAAAAAAAAATGAGGTGCCCATGAGGCTATAAGCCAGTAGAATATAACGTATATGTACGAGTGCTGTACACATATGTGTAGAAACTGAATGTATGGTTATGGTTTATTTTTATAGTATGTTTCTATATCTGCACGTACAGTGGGCCATGTGCATGGGAGCACTACATTTGTGGAGTAAGTTAGGTGAATTAATTAGCAGTTTAGTGCGCAGCAAATTGCAGCAGATGTTTCTCTCAAACCAGATTCTAAGTACCTGTTTTCCATAAACATTATATCCACAAAGCCGAAGATAGCAAATAATTTACAGCAATAACTCCAGCAGTTAATGTCAACCAAAAACCTGGCTATGAAAAAAGGAAACATACTGACAGGATCAGTCAACAGAGATAAAAGATATCTACTCAAAGTGAGTCTTGGAAGTAGAGCTACTACAGAGACTTCCAGGGCTATGTGATATGTACTGCCAGCTATGATTTCATTCAGCATTTACCCAGGGAAGGGGGTATTCCCTCTGTTGCAAGTCTGCTTTTACGATATGAATGTGAGTCAGATGGTTAAGTGGGAACTGGCCAGGATAAAAGGAGCATTTAACCTGTCAAAACATAGAACTTTTTTTTCAGTTGTCACTTTATAACAACTGAGAATGTAAAAAGCAGAAACACAAATCAGTTCCATTGGTTCTGTTGTTTTGCCTACTCTGAGGATCAACATTTGAAGTGGCCACAATTAATGCAACTGTCATCAGGTCAGGCAGCAATACATACTGAGAAAAAAAGGTCTGGGGACATAAATACACTTGATCAAAGCAAGGGTCACTAAAGATTTCTGTATGGCATTAAAGAATCTGCTCCCAAAGTCTGTGAAATACCAAAGATCCAGCCTGAAGAACAGTTGGATTGAACAGTGAGCTGTCAAGCTATTTAACACATTACAAAAATAACATCTGGACGAGTCCCTGTGTAAATGCAGCTTTATGTAAATAAGTAAATCCAAAGGAACAAGCATCATGTAAGGAAACTGTTCTGTCAATGTTTTAAGCATGTTAAATTAATGTCAATGTCTTGGCAATTTACAAGTTTAAAACAGTTAGAAAGGTAATAACTTCGTTACAGTTGATTAAAGCACTTACAGCTCTAATCAAAAACTGACAGAAAGATCAAAGGCTTTAACGTAAAATCTCTCTTCTAATTATCTTTTGAACACCACACCTCAGGCCTGTCTCTGCCTCCCTTTTTCAAACCTTACATTGCAAGGAAACATCTAAAACTTCCCAACAGTTCATTATCCAATAAGACTATTCAAAGCTAAGAAGCAATCTACACAATTAGTCAAGACCTCAGGGAGGCTATCAGTAGTCTTTATTACAGGGCTTCATATTAAAACACCTTAATTATATTTGTCAAATGGATTTCATTAAAATCCATCACTGCAGTAATTTTCCTGTTTTGACAGCATCAGCGCTGGCTGTGTAACCACCTGCTAAGCTCTGAAATAACAACAAAATTATCACATTTCTCTGAAACGCACAACATAATTTCCCCTCGAACCATAGACTTTTATTGTCATTTTGCTAGCTAATATGGTAGGTTTTGAGCACAGGTAGCTATAAATAATAATAATCCTGTATCTTAGCCCGAATAATTGGCTAAAAATACCCTAGATCAGGTGTGAGGAATTATTCACCGGCTTGCAGGTGTAATTCACGCCAGGGTAATACTGACATGCTGAAGTGCCTCTGAATAATAGAAGCAAGACATCAAAGAGACTGCGCTACTTTTTATTTCTGAAGATGACATCTGTCACAGCAATATAATACAGGACATCACAACACATATTCATCACAGTCACATGCCATAACTGGTATGAGCTTTACAGTACTATGATGTTTAGACTTGCCTGCATTCTATTCATCTTCACAGCAATTTTTATTTTAAATATACTATGTGAATTGCAAGAGTACACATCCTCTAAACATACCCGAAGAGTAAGAGAGAAGGGTGTCTTTTATTTGAACCACACAGCCACTGATAACTGCCAAGTTATTTACGTGTTTACACTACTAGCATTTTATGAAACTGTAATGGTTGAAAGGATGAAGGCTTCATTTACAATGCATATACTATATTCTGCAGCCTGTAGATATCTTCCCTCCTCCCTGGGTGCACTACTAGAAAGCTCAAAATGTAGACTTTATAGCTGTTACCCCACATCCGTAAATTTCACAGCATGCTAAGCCTCTGCCTGTTTGCAAGACAGGCTGCTTATGCCAGCGTCAGGAAATTATTTAGAAATGGCCCTACATCGCCATGTACCTTACCGCTGTGTATTAGGCCTACAAAAAGGGCGATGATACATTAAGGTGATTTGGTCATCAAAATGACTGCTAATGTTGAGCTAGCAGTAAACAAGGACTACAAACTGACAGTAAACCATGTTTCTGCATGTAAAAGGGAATAAGCAGAAGAAAGACATACAAACTATGAATGACAGCATCTTAAATGCTTTTGGCTATTTAAAGATACAAGCCACAGCACAACAGATTGCACACATTATCGCAAGTAATGTCAGCAATGCCTACTAGAATCAACTTGGATAAAAAAGTGATTGAATTGAGGTCTGAAAGGAGTTTAACTAGGTCATGAGGAAGTCAATGTCACAGTTTTGGGGCAAGGACTGAGATGCTATGACTACTAGAATGTCGCATGAAAGAATGTTTTTGTAGAGACGGCCACCTCTGTCTTGGCTCCTGAGGTTATAGTCTATAGATACAGCAAACAGCTTTGAAGTCAGAAGTGAAGGGTGTGATCTTAATGAAGTACTTTAAAATGAAAGGAAAAAAAGAAGGTTGGTGTGTCTTGTACTGGCTACCACTTACCTTATAAAGAATGAGAAAATTATATTCATTTCAAGGGAATTTGATATGAAGCAGCAGATTTTATTTGAGTGGGTTTGAATGGTGGTTAAGTTTTTGGCAGAGGAAAAAATGGCAGTTCATATTCAAATTGTGAAAGAAGGATATTGTTGCATATAGCTGGGGTAGAAAGGAACAGTGAGATATTGTTAGCCAGGAAAAGTAGGTAGCTGATCTTTGTTCTCAGTTTCTTAATGTGTTCTTAGAAGTTTTGAGATTGGTATATTCACATAACCAGATATTTAAAGGAAGTGAGAAATTCAATGGAATCATTGTCTCAGTTTGTGAAATGAAGAGGTAGGGGGGACTTGGCTAATCTTTTTGGGTGCCAAATAGCACAGACTTTGATTTTTAGGGTTAAGTAACAGGTTATTTTTGGACGTGAGCTAACTGTGCAGTTGAAATAGGTCTACTGGAATTGTGCTTCAATGGATTTTTGAGAGTGATCAGAACTACAGTTGACCATATCACCAGCATACAGAAGTAGTGGAAACTGGCATAAATCAAGAGGTAGTTCATTAATGAAGACTGAGAATAGAGCTGGGGCAAGAACAGAGCTTTGTGGGGTATCTGAGTAAATGTAGGCAGCATCATCAGAAACCAAAGACACTATCTATACTTTGAATTATTTGTTAGATAAGAAGTCTTTGAACCAAATGGTGGATCTGAGGCTGATGCAGATGTCTTTAAGATGGATAAGTAGGATCCAGTGATCCACCATATCAAAGGCACATGATGGATCAATAAATAGAACCAGTCAGATTCTCCTTACCTGTACTACATAAAATGTCATCGGTCAGAGTCCAGAGTGCTGTCAGGGTGCTTCTTCTAGCCCAAAAGCCATATTGCTTACCAGAAAGCAAATGATGTTTTCGTAGTTAAGAGGAAAGCAGATTACACATGACTTTTTCTAGAACGTTACCTAGGGTAGGTAGGACGAATAAGGGGCAAAAATAACTGCAGGAGGCTGATTTGGGTGCTTTAGATACAAGTCTGGCAAAAGAGGATTTTCAGATGGCTGGTATAGTATGGGTGTTGAGGCTGACTCGTTTTTTTTCAAGGACTTTAGATAAACAAGCAAAGGAAAGTGATGGGGTAAGGGGACTGCTAGGATCTGCAGACTGACCAATTATGTGAACAAATATAACAAAGGCCTTCTTCCTTAAGCTTGTTGGCTTTGCACTCTTGCATACTGCAATTTACCATGACAGCCACCCGCCAGCATATAAAAGTGTCTGCAATTTGTAGTAATTATGAAGGAATTCTACTAGTGGCCACTGAACAGGGTAAATGTGGCAGAATAACTGAAACATCTAGGTATGACTAGTTTTGTGCACTGTGAAGGAAGGCTAGGATAACAAAGGGGGCATGAGTATGGCAGGAGTGGGGTTTAGAATAACAGAATCAATGTTTGTAAACAAATTCATTAGCCATTCCATGCAAGGTGACAAGACATATAAGGATTGGGAGTAGCTGATTAGAGGACATCAGATCTATAATCCTACTCAATGGCATCAGTAGAGATTGTGTGCAGTTTAAAACATTATTAAAATTTTGGAGGGAATGATTTGATAAATTATTGCTATTATTACATTTTCATAGCTGATTTCTTTTATGCAACCTGTTTTTTTTTTTTACTGTTGTGGTAATCTACGGAAAGTGTGGGTGATTAGACTCAGTCATGACAGACTGGGGTTGAGTTGTTCAAAATATTTAAAAATTGCATTCTGAAAGATGTATGTGATAGGAGGAAGCCACAAGAGAGGCAAGTGACAACCAGTCGAGTGCAAATGGGGTTTGAATCCCATCACTCTCATCCATTTGTGGTGACAGTTTTGGCAATGGAAAGTACCACCTCTACGAACCAAATGTAAGGGGCAGGGGCAATGGTCTTGGAGCTATTCTGCTGTCCCAGATAGGTCTGATAACTAACAGATGAATGGTTTCTCAAGTCACACTACTGGTACCCAGCAGGTTAAAGAAAAGAATAAATAACAACACACAACCCAGATTCATTAAACAATTCACCAAATATGACCTGGCCTCAAGAGTGTATACAGAATATGCATTGCTGCACTGTGAATGGGCTTCCAATATTCCCACACAGATTAAAACAAGACCTCTCACTACTCTCTTTATGAGCCATGGTGTCTTCCACTGCCCCTTAATCATGGTAACTCCCATTCAAAAAATTATTATTCACACAAACACACACACATAGGATCATAGAAGTGACTAGGCTAATGGCCCTGAGGCCCTTACAAGCCTAGCCAAGAGTTTATCCCCCAAATAAAGAAACCTCAGTCAGCACCTGTCACCCCTGTCAATGAGGGACACAGGTGGAACCCCTGAGAAAGAAATTGTGGTTTCCCCATGCACTCATCAAGGTTGCAATTGAAGAGAGTCAGTGAGGTACTTTGTTTGATGGGTATGGGAAGTCTATTCCAGAGACGGGGCAGCCTCTGGGAGACAAAGCTGTCTCTCCAGCAGGTTTTGTTGAAGTCATACATTAAATTTAGGCTTTTCGAGTGGGTAATGCAGAAGTTGTGTGACTTATGGATATGGAGCATCTCTAATAGGGCATGATCTGAAACTACCTTGTAGGCAAGAGACAGATCACCTCTGAGCAATCTGCATGATGCCGAGTAGAGTGATAGTGATTTGAGCCTGTCCACATAGGACAGATGTCGAAGGCCGTGGATTCTCTTTGTGAGGTATTTCTGTGGCCTTTCCAGTTGGTGCAGGTGTTTGAAGAGGTACATACCAAATGGGGCATTATACTCAATTATTGACCTAATGGGAGGGGGGGGGTACAGAGAGGTAATAACCTCCTTTTTTTGGATGCAATCCTTTTACTTATGAGATGAAACAAGCGTCACGAAAGAAGATACTGCCACCCCAGCTAGCTTGAATTCTGTAAATAATTATATGTCATTTGTGAATATTAACATGATTTATATAGAAGTGTAACAAAAGAAAGATACTGCCAGCACAGCTGTCTGGAATTTTGTAAATGATTATGTCTCATTTGTGAATGTCAACATGCTTTATGTAAGATGCTTGTGTTACAGATGTATTAGACCTATATGTTATATTGTACAGACGTGTGCTGAAGAGATATTTTGTAAAGTACTGAGCAGAAATGTATATACACTACTGTAGCTGTTTAGACATATATATTTTAACAATGGAAACTGCAACACAAGAAGTGAACTTCAGAAGAATAGTTGCGATTGAATTACTTTATGGCTGGGCCATAAAAAGAGATGTTATCTTTCAGTTTCGGTGCAACAGGAGACATAATGTCTACAACTAGAAGTTTTTTGTATTGTCTTTACATGTGGAGGAATGTAAATTATTTTACAACTTCCATCACTTGCCAAAAGATCAGAGGTTTATGTATTTTCACAGGTAGATGCTGAATGCTACCAGCTGCATCAGTGGAGGTTTTCACCTGGGATAGAGTCAGATGACAAGAAGTGATGTCATTCTGCAAGCTATCCCAGCAGTAATCTTTGGGATATTAATTTAAGAACACTCTGAGAGAGACAGACTGGTTATTTTGTATTTTGTCTTTGAACTGACAGCATCAGCAGGAAGACCAACTCACCACATCAGCCTGCTTGCTCTGTAAGTTAACTAGGGTACAATAATTTCTCTTAGATACAGTCAGGAATATAGTGAAGTATAGCTTGGATGCTTTCTTTATTTGTGACTGTGCTGCAATGTTGTTTTAAATATTTCCTGTGATTTTGAACTATGATGTAACTGTGATTATTTACTTTGCATTTTCTTGTTATTATTTGTTATTAAATATATTTAAACCTTTCATTGTGACTGATATTTGTGAGACATATTTAAGTTCGGAGACTACCTGCACATTTATTTGGTGACACTGTGTAGACCACATCTAATAGCCTTGCTCTTGGTCAAACGACCACTTGGTTTAACAGTAACATTACACAGTAAGATTGGACACTCTTTGTTAAGGGCCTTAAAGTAGCTGATAAGGACGTGGCTGGTGGCAGTGATAACTACTTTATAGTCTGGCAAAAGGGGCCATAACAAGTAAACCTGTGCCAAACTTTCCCAGGTAGGTGTGTGTGTGTGTGTGTGTGTAAATCAAATCTCAAAGTGTGTGTGTGTGTGTGTGTGTGTGTGTGTGTGTAAATCAAATCTCAAAGTGTGTGTGTGTGTGTGTGTGTGTGTGTGTGTGGCGCAGCTCCTTGGGCAGGGACAGGAAGTACTGGTTGAACAGAGAGGGTGCTGGAGATCATGGCTTGGCCACTCAGCTGAGATCTCAACTCTATAGCTGTGCCGGTGGGAAGTTTTATTGGGGATCTGGAGAAAGAGGGAGAAACCAGCCCCAGAATTACTGTGGTCTCTGTGTGCTCTTAAGGGAAACTGCACTTTATTGTGTGTATACTTGTTATCCTACCAATGTACTTGACCCACTGGTGCTAGTGATGAGGATTGAAGCTCCCTGATTACTGAGCCAGTGTTGGAGCATCACAACAAGTAAAAGGCTTTTCTGACCACTGCCGCTACATGATGGTCGAATGTGAAATTGTTCTCAACCTGAGTACCCAGGTCTCTCACCACAGGTTGTGTGCTTAGGGGGTTGCCGCTGATGTGATAATCAGTAGGGACCAAGTTTTTGCTGAATGGTATGATAATACTTTTTTTGCATTTAACTTGACCATGATTTTGGCACCAGTCATCTGTTGCTGTGAGACCCTCTTGCAGTATGTTAACATCATTTGAGGAGTCAATGACAGCACCCAACTTACAGTTGTCCCGAAACTTGGTCAGCCACAGGCCTTTAGTCTTTGCCTGGACCTCTGAGAAGTAGATGCCAAACAGTAGGAGTACCAGAATGGATTCCTGGGGAACACCACTAGTGACAGGCCTGCTGTCGGAGGGGGAAGTGCCTATTTTGATCTTGTGGGTCCTCTCAGTGAGCCAGCTGGCCACCCACCTGATGAGATAGGGATTTACGCCAAGTTGTGTTAGCTTTTCAATGATGCCCAAGTTGGAGATCATGTCAAAGGCCTTGGCCAAGTCAAGTTGAGCTGTATGTACTAATGTTCCCTCATCAAGGGTCTTGGTGACAGTCTCAAAGAAGTCAACCAGGATCAACAGGCCAGATCTGCCCTTGACAAATCTGAACCGGGTGGGGTCAAGTGCTTGGAGATTGCCTATGTCCTGGTTTATGAAATCCATAATAATATGCTCCATGGCTTTACAGATCAGACTTGTCAAGCTACTGGGAAGAGAGTTTCCAGGGTCAGTATTGGCACCATCTTTGTACAAAGGGAAGGAAATGACAGTTCTCCACTCTGCTGGAATGAAGACTGTACTTTGGCTGTGGTTGAATAGGGTACTCAATGTCAAAGCTATTTCTTGCTGAAGATGGTGCAGAATACAGCCTGCGATACTATCAGGTCCCATGAAAGCTGTATTCTTTGCCTTGGATAGGGCCTTTAACACTTGATCTGCGGAGATGTGAGGTGTGGGACAAGTATTGGGGATGTCGAATGGGCCTTTGCTGAGGTACAAGATGCTAAAGTTTGCACTGAACCTATCTGCTAGCAGGTTGGCTAAGTCAACAGGATCAGTGTAAGTGACACCGTTAAGTACTAATTCAGAACAAACGTGGGCTTTGCCATGGAGGTTTCTGATGTAACTGAAGAAGGCTTTGTGGTTTCCCTTTGTTTCGGAGGTTAGTTTCGATTCATAATTGTTTTTTGAGGTTTTTACTAGTGATATAATTTGCTTGTTGAGGCTGAGGAGGGAGTTTCTCCAATTTGAAATGTGTTCCTTTTTACCCCTGAGCAACAGTTTCTTCCTTTTGTTGTAAAGCCTGTTGATAGAGGATGTTCACCAGACAGGTTTGTGTTTCCTTGAGGAGCAGGTTTTAGTTCTGTTGGGTATGGCATGCAGTTGTACAGGTGCTTGTATACTGTATTGGTGTATTATTCAGTGTAGTTGCCTGCATCCCCTGAGGTGAAGCTACTAATACCCTCCCTTAGGAGGTTGTAGTCAGCTTTTGGCAAGTTTTTTAGCCTGGCTACAGCTGGGGGGGGTGAGTGGGATAAAACTTCGAACGAGACAGACAATGATCTGATCTCACTGGGGAAGAACATAATATGGGAGTGGTGCAGTGGTCACCCATGTTGGTAAGAACCAAACCCAGAATGTTATCTCCCCTTGTGGGGGATGACACAAACTGCTCTAGTGTGTTAGAACTGATGAAGTCAAGGAATCGTTGGGTGAGCGCATTAATGCAGGAAGAGTTCACCCAGTCTATGGTGGGGTAGTTGAAGTCATCAAGGATCAAGATGTTAGGGGGTACCTTGATGAAGTCAAGTAGGTCCAGGTAGGAGGAGTGGGTGTCTGGAGTCAAGTAGGTCCAGGTAGGAGGAGTGGGTGTCCTGAGTCATAGAGGGGGGTCTATAAGTGGCTATAACTTGGATGGGATGAGTGTCTTGCAAACTGTCAGTTGCACCTGGAGTAGTTCTAGTGCATTATGCTGGCACACCAGTCTGGAGGTGTGCCTATCCTTAATGAAGATAGAGACTACATCACCCTTAGTCTTCCCAAGCTCATTTTGGGGTCAGAATGTGTGGAATGAGGTATAGCCTGGTAAGGCAGGGGATGCATACTTCCCAATGAAGGCTGGTGGAATTCTCTACTTCCTCACATTTTACGTTCTGACAAAGTAGTACCACCACCACTCTAGGTATGGCTAAGGACTAAATGTACCAGTTGCACACACCACTCTTGACTTGTTAAAAATAATAACAATAAACACAAACTTGCAATTGTGATCTGGCACAGAAATGGAAACCACAGTTTGACAACCTACAGTGTTAAATAATATCCTCTCCTCAGATAATAAATAATTCATATATAAATAAATATTAGTTACAGGATCATAATACTGAATAAATAAAAAAATAAGTAAAAAAATAAGTAAAAAAACTGTACTTAGACAATAAATAAGTTAAGCAGCATTGACGCTAAATATGCAGTGGTCAAAACAGTGCACAACGAAGAGAAAACTAACAATGAGTTATACAGACAAAATATTTAGAGAAAAATCTAACTGGTAATAGTTAAATAAATACAGCTTACACTAAGAAAGAGTACTAACTCTTAAACCTAACTGTTCTAAAGGCCTTCAGGACATAGGCAGATACAAACCCTCACATAAATGTAAATACATGTGATCTTCTGGCAAGACTGACTCGACACTGGTTTCAGTTTCAAATATATATTCTAGCTCATTTTCTTTTCCTACCATAGACAAGATAAATTGTTTCCACACAAAAGGAGGAGACTCATTAACAGTGAACAGGATATCACATGTTCTTCTTTCGGCTTTTCCCGGTTAGGGGTCGCCACAGCGGAACTCTGGTCCGCTAATGATTGGCAGTAGATTTTTTACGGGTGCCAAGGTGCCAGCTCAATGCCCAACCTTCAGCGAAGGCACGCCCATTCTACATGTCTTTCGAACGCCACTCGACCGCAGAGAGGACATGCAGACTCCACACAGAAAATGCTCCAGCCAAGAATCGAACGGGAGAACCTCTTGCTGTGAGGTAACAACACTACCGCTGCACCACCGTGGCTTGTGAACAGGATATCACATACATCTATTAAATGCCTGCATAATTAACTATCTGCATCTTGCCACTTTCACCATACTAGGCTCAGAGGGTCTTTGATCTAGCTTTATGACTTATCCTGCTATTGACAAGCAAGCAATTATTTCTTTTGTGTGAAACTGCACTTTCTCATACAAATTCTGCAGAGCAAGTTTACAGATTTTTAACATATTTTTCTTCTCCACATTAAAAGAAAGAACAATTCTTCTGTCACTGCTCAGATATGTTATCAATGGAAGTACACTGTGCATCTTTCTGAAACATTTTACAAAGCTTAAATAAAGCTTATAAATGTGTTACTATCTGAATTAAAAAATAAATAAAGTTGCCTGGCTCCATGGAGCTGAGGGATGGAGGCTTTACAGCAAATCAAGTGAACAGTTTTGGTTAGCAGCCCTATAGTGGAACAGCAAGGCAGGGAGGGGGAGGAGTGCAGCCCGTTCACCTCACCAATAGGGATAGATAGGGTTGTGTGCATTTGACGCACATGGAGTTGGTAGGATCTCCCTGGTGGAAACCAGGGAAATCACTGCTCATGCTTCTTAGGCAGGGGCAGGGCTGCTTGGATGGAACATCTCTTGCAGATGTGAGGGGACAGCCCTCAAATTCAGCCCACGGCAGTTGCACAGTGCATGTGGTGTACATGATACAAGAAGGCTAAAGCCAAACCACCACTAATGGCTGCCTTAATGATGGCTTTTCATAGATGAATCTCACAGTGGCGATAGAGGAATGAATGGGTCTACTGGTCAGGAGCAAGCTGAAGATCAAGAGGCAGTGGGATGAAAAGAAGGAATATATAGACATCACATTTTTACATCTGTTTCTCTACCCTACATCAGACTAACACCTAAAAATTCATGAAAGACATTATTAACAGGATGAATCAAAGCTTTTAGTGCAGCAAAATGGAGAGAGATGTTGTCCAATGTTACATCCTTGCTGCCAAAGTATAGGAAAACAGTCACTGATATTATCAGCCATGATGTCCAAGGCAATGACAACAAATTAGGTAAAAATAACAAACCAAGTTGGGTTATATTTCTTATGAGAGACTGTCAAATGGGACTATAAAATTACCTGTGGTAGGACAAACAACTAACTGCATAACTACCACTGTCCAAACAGTGTTTCTGGTGTATGACTGTACAGGGACCACTATGAGGCTAGCAGATGGTTTTACTGAATAACAGTAGAGTTTCAGACTCCATACATCTGCACAATATCCTTATAGAATGTATACCACATCTCTGAACTAGCCCATAATTTCTAGATGGAAAGGGAATGAGCTACGCAAGACCACAAAGAACAGCAGCAGAGCAACTGTAGGGACGTGAAGAACTGGCCAAACAAGCCAATTAGAATTATAATTTCAGTGATAAACTAGTTTATAAATGTAAGTACAGAATCATGAGACACAATCCTGAAATCATCTACAGAAAAACAGACAGAATAGGCTCGCTCTCACTCACACACACACACATACACTTATAAAAAGCATAACAGATTTCAAGTATAGTGAAGAATGCAGGCAGAAGCAATGCACAGTACACTTAATACAACTGTCAGAAATAAAGGCTACCCCAAAGAGACATTTATGAGTATGCCTTTGCCTTTAACTATGTACCCTGAAAGCACAACTTTTTGTAATATGGGACCACAGTCAAGTTAAACAGCAGGCAAATGATACAAGAATCAGAGTGTATGTCACAACTATTAAGAATGTAAAATATGCCACAAGTACTGCTGCCCTTAAGTTAGTGATTCTTTTGGACTTGGTTGAATACCAAAAGTCTGAATCTTGGAAAGAAAGGAGGGTACTCCTACTGAAAACAATTATGAATATGACAGCAGGAGTTGGGTGAATAAATGGACACGACAATGTCTGTAAATATTACTTTAATGTGAAGACAATAATTTTACTTATTTATTTTATTTGACATTTGTTAACCTGGTTAGTCCAACTGGGCCAGGAGCCCATTTACAGTGGAGACCCAAGGAGAAAATCTCCAATACAGACAATTACAATACATAAGCTCCAAGCTCCAATATACAGAATAGCAATACAAACTTATACTTACAATAGCAATACATAAGTATGCATACATAGAGAATAACATAATACATAGATAAGGTCCAATACAAAGAAGTACAGTACATATGCATGATAAAATAATTTTTTTATCAGTGAAAATATACACAGCAATTGAATTTTCTAAGAGAAAAATGATTCTGACAAATGTAGTTCTAATATGGAGAGGTATATATACAAGAGCAAACAGTATATACATATATACATGTGGTGTAGAAGTAAGGCATGTGGCTGTAATCTTTTAGTAAAACTATGCTTACAGAGAGAAAAACTAAGAGGTGATAAAGTAAGATGTCTGTGTGTAAGAGTGAATAGTAGAGTAGTGTAGTGGATTAGGTAAGGTCCTGACAGGGGCACGACTCGTTAATTAGGTGTAGTCTAAGTTCTTTTTTAAAGTGTTTAGGCTGGGGAATGGATCTTATGTGTGTGGGGAGTTTACTCCAAGCCTGGGCTATGGTGCATTTGTATAGTAGTTTACCGACATTTTTGTTAGGTTGATAAATATTTAGGAGTTGCTGGCTGGAGGTGTGGGGAGTACGAGTTGGGGTGTAAGAGGATACAAGGGAGGAGAGGGATGGGGAGGTGGTTGGTTTGCACAATATAGTGTGTGTGATTTGAAATTGAGATTGTAGGAGCAGTTGGAGGAATTCCAACCAATAAAGTGAGTTGAGAGCAAGGCAGTGGTGAGAGTAATAAGGAGTGTTGGTGGCAAATCTAGCTATTTTGTGGTATATTTGTTGGGAGTTTAGACAAGGTTACAGATGGTATGTTGGTTAGGATTGGGGCAGCAAAGAGAAGGGAGGAGAGCCTGAGCCAGGGTGAATATAGTGTTAGAAGCAAGAAATGTTCTACTGCGGTAAAGCAGCCCAAGTTTTTGGTGTTTTTTTATACTTTGAAGGATATACAAATTAAATTTTAGTTCATCATCGATGATGGTACCAAGGAGCTTAATGTAGGGTTCAGGTTGAATGATGCTCTTGGAGGATGTGATTACAAAGTCTGATTTGTGTTGAGAGAGAGAACAAGGGAGGAAAAGCAGTTTAGTTTTTTTTGGGGTTTAAGATGAGTTGATTATCAGACAGACATTTTTCAATGGATAGAAAGGCATCTTGGGTATGAGCATGGAGGTCTGAGATATTGCTGGAAATAGTGATGAGTGTGGAATCATCAGCATATTGAATAAGAGAGGATTGTTTGCAAGATGTGTGGAGATCGTTAGTGAAGATGTTAAACAGGAGGGGGCCCAGGATGAACCCTAGGGTACACCAGATGTGATGGTAAGGGAGGGTGTGCAGAAGAAAGCCATCTGACAGACTGTTGCCTGTTGGAGAGGTAACTAGTGAACCAGCTAAGGGAGGGAACAGAGAGATTGAGGTTATCAAATTTAGATAAAAGAACAGGATCGGAGACCGTGTTGAAGGCTTTGGAGAGGTGGAGGAAAAGACTGGATACAAGTTGGTTATCATCTCTGGCCATCTATGATGTCAAACACATTTGTAGGAAGAGGAGAAAAAAGTGGAAAAAAGGGAAATATTGTTATGACTGGGATGAGTGAAAAAGAATGTCATGCTTAGAGGTGGTGTTTACTATAGAGGGAATTTTGGAGATGGGAAATAAGGAAAGGACGATGCAACAAAACTATGGACTTACTTGCCTATAAGAAATAGTAAGGTGTGAAGAAGGCCTAGACTGCCCTTGAAGTAGATTCTCACCAGTCAAGCACTGGACCGTGTAGGCTTAACCAAAGTCAGGAAATGTGTATGCAACTCAAAGCTACAGGGGTTAGATAACCTGATACTAATATTGTACTAAGGTAACTGTACCTAAACGGAAGAGCATAAGTAGGCAGATTAAGTGGTCACAGCTGTTTCTGGACAGGTACCTTTCTGAAAGTAGACACCAGAACATCACAAAGGAAAAATTGCTTCTCAAGTTTGCTGCAAGAGAGAAATTACGAATATCTTGCTTATCGGTTCAAGCAATTCTCCTTCAGGTAAGTGTCTGAAATGGGAGAAAAAATAACAGACAATGCCCCCCTCCCTTCACATTATCTGATGATCTGCGAGGAGGTGTCTTGTAGTTGGTAACTTAGGATTTCCTCATTTGATATTTGTAGCATGGCATAATTCTGAATTTTTTCGGAAGCCAGCTTTCGGGTACAGGACTGTGCCTCCAGGAGACACAAGTTATGGCCACAATTCTCTAAACTTGAAAATCACATGCCTTTTTAGGAGCCATATTTACTTAAAAGGTTCACAGGTTTGGTGAGCAAACTCGGTTCTTACTGGTCATTGTGCAGCTTGATGGCTTGGAACCCGAGTGCCCACTGCAGTCATAGGTTCAAAGGTAGGTACTAGGCTGTCGGCCCTGGGGCCTATACAACCCCAGCCAAAAAGGTACCCTGGTTTTGCTACCCAAGAAAATTATTTTCCTGTGCCACTGTCGAGCAGAGCCACAGAGGTGATCCCCGGGGTGAATTTCCTATTTCCCATCCAATCATCAAGATTTTTCTTGGAGTGCTAATGAGGAGCTTTGTTTGATATAAATAGGTAGTTTATTCCAGAGTATGGGAAGTCTCTGGGACAGGAATCTATCCCTCTGGCATGTTCTGTTTATTGTCCTTCTTAAACGTACAAAGTTATAGGCTGACCTTAACTTAGATGGGATATTCCATGGACATGGAAATCCCTTGAGATACAAAGCTGTTACATTTCTTGATATTGCTGTTATTAATCTGTAGTCTGGTTGAGTTTCTTCTTGTGTTCAATTCAAGGGGATGGCGGTATCTAAGCAAAGGGTTTCAAACAACTGCAGTTGTTTTCAGCCTGCATATATGACATCCACCATGACAGGAATCACATGTGTAATATACGATGACTCCAACCTCCTCAAGGTTCTTGTTCAGACACTAGTCATATCTTCATTGGGGGGGGGGGGGGGCTGATGGAGTACAAATCATTCCATACTAGACTTCATATTCCAGAGCACCTCCATAAATTAGGGGGCTATATCCTGATCTGTCTCAGTTTTAAGGACCTCTGTATCTCTGACTACTTTTACTAGGAACACGAGGAAGAAAGAAACACTCTCCCAGACAGCCTAGGCTTGTTGGGCATACAAGGCAAAGATAGTGTGACAGGTGAACTCTGAATGTTAGGTGAAATGGTGTTACTCTTAGGGAGGAGTACGTACACAAGGCGGAGAGTACTGTAAGAGGTATGTGTAAGGCCTGACAATGGCATCAGATCATGTTCCACAGAAGTATGCTTCTGCTTCCATGAGGACAATTCCACCACACATCACAGAATGAAACTATGGCAAACATCTGGGCAGTCGCAAGAGCCCAGGTTGGACATCTCCTCAACACATGAAAGTGAGCCATGCATGGCATTACTCCAAGGGGCAATGTTCAAACCTTCGTTAAAGGACTTAAGAAATCACTCCGTAAGAGCAGGTCAAGTGTAGTCAAATTTTACATGCTCAAGTTTGGATAAGGAAGGCTTGACACCCACAGGCATAAACCCCCAGATGTTGCAGCTCTCTCACTCTTCTCACCACCAGTCAATGATGGGTGTGAGCTCAGTTCCTCAGTCAAGAGGTAATTCACAACTGTAAGAACAAAGAAGTTATGTACTCATCATAACGTTCCATCTGAGTAGTTATACTTCATTTTTCTGGAACCTGTGGGTATTTGGATCCATATCGGATCCGAGCCGGCAACTTATTTTCTAGCATCCGCTCCGAGCTCCTCCCCCTACCCATAATACACCATCTCCTGTCTTCCCTCAGATCGAGTTTGCTGCAACTATACACTTTAGCAACTCAACTAAATAAACCTAACATGTTTATTTACTTGAAAAGGTCAGGGGGACAGTGGGTGAGAAGGTTGCAGAAAAATGAAGTATAACTACTCAGATGGAACGTTATGGTGAGTACAGAACTTCTTTATCTGAAGTAGTTAACTTCCATTTTATCTGCAACCTGTGGGACAGAGTACACAGCTACTCAACAAATCCTGGGAGGCCCTCATGGAAGGATATTCCTGAACACCGCAAAGCCAAAGGATGCTCTCCCTCTGGAAATCAGATCTAATTTGTAATGGGAGATGAAAGTATGTGAATTTGCCAAAGCTGCTGCCGCACAAATGTCATCCAAAGGAACCTTAGACCAAAAAGCAGCGGAAGTCGCCATGGACCTGGTAGAGTGAGCTTTAATTAGACCAGGAGGAGATAAACCCTTGGCTTTGTAAATATGTAGAATGCAAAGAGTGATCCATCTGGTTAAAGAAACCTTGGAAATGGCCTTTCCCAAATGATGTTTAGAAAATGAGACAAATAATTGATCGGCCTTACAGAAGGATTGTGTTCTATGAAGGTAGAAACGAAGTTGTCTATGAACATCTAACAAATGAAGTTCATATTCCCCTTTGTTCTGAAAATTTGGAAAGAAAACAGATAGATTAGTTGTTTGGTTTATGTTTGATTGAGATGCCACTTTGGGTATAAACGAAGGATTTGTAGAGAGAGAGACCCTGTCCTTATGGAAGGCCAAATAATGAGGCACGGCAGACAAAGCCTGCAGCTCACAGACCCTCCTAGCCAGCGTAATAGCCACTAGGAAGGCTGTCTTCCAAGATAAAAACTTTAAATCCACTGATGCAGCAGGCTCAAAAGGAGGAGTTACTAATGACTGGAGAACCAAAGTGAGGTCCCAAGGAGGAACCGAATCCCTGATGGGAGGACGCAGAAGAAAATTGCCTTTTAGAAAGGCTTTACATAGCCTAGAAGAGGCCAGGGCAATTTTATTTTCACCGACATGAAAATTAAAAAATGGCTGCCAGCTATACTTTCACCGTGGAGGAACTAGCTCCTTGCTGAAAAATACTAGTCAAGAAATCCAACACCGCTGGAACGGGGGTTGTAAAAGGATCCAGGTTTCTCTGAGAGGCCCACATAGAGAAACGTCTCCATTTACTCTAATAGACTTTCCTAGTGGAATCCTTAAGACAAGCCACTAGTATAGATTTTACAGGGGATGAAAGACCAGGAGTCCTGGCAATGAAGGGAACTGGTGCAGCCAAGCTGTCAGCTTGAGACTGCCCAGATTGGGAGGGTAGGCACCCGAAGGATGAGAGATTAGATCCGTGCAGGGATCCAGAATCCACGGAGGCACTAGAAGATGAGACCAAAGGAAGGGGAACCAAACTTGACGAGGCCAGAATGGGGAATGAGGATCACTTTGCACCCCAGTCGGCAAGCTTTCTTTAGAAATTTCAGAATGAGTGGTAATGGTGGGTAACCATACAGTAGCCTGGGGGCCAAACATGAACTAGAGCGTCCCTGGGGACATCCCCTGGTGAGGGAATCAGAACGAAGAACTCGCTGCACTTCGCACTGGAAGGAGATGCGAAGAGATCGCAGCAAGGCTGTCCCCATGCAAGGAATATCTCTTCCGCTACTGACTGTTTCAGAGACCACTTGTACGGCATAAGAATAGCCCGACTCAATCTGTCCGCTAAAATGTTGAAGCGTCTCAGGATGTGCGTTGCGATCAGAAACTGACCAGCGGAAAGTGCCCACTCCCACACTCTCATGGCCTCGTGACACAGGGGATAATATCTGGTTCCCCCTGCTTGTTGATATACCAGACAATTGACATGTTGTCTCACTGAATTGCAATCGTACCTAGAGGAAGAACAGTGTGGAAGGCTTTCAACGCTAAAAGCACTGCCCTCATCTCCAGAACATTTATGTGCAACTTGATCTCTATCCGGGACCACGTGCCTTGGACCGTCCTTCCTGAACAGTCTCTCCCCCACCCAAGTTGGGAGGCGTCCGTGGTTACTGTGACTTGGGCTGGAGATGACACGACAAGGCGTCCTGATGCAACATCCGGTGAGTGGAGCCACCAAAGAAGAGACGTCCTGCAGATGTGACTGATCCTTATCGGAAATTCCATGGGCAGGTCTAGCCAAGACCATTGGACAGCTAAAGTCCATTGAAGGACCCGCATGTGAAGGCTTGCACAAGGGAGAAAAGAGATTGCGGCAGCCATGGAGCCCAGAGAGAGCATCACTTGCCTTTGGAAATTTGAGGTCCACGATTAGAGCGATGTGGTACCTGAGGTGTAAGATCCTGTCTGGCATTAAGAAGACTTTTAGCTGCAAAGTGTCTAGCCATGCCCCGATAAAATCTAGAACTTGTACTGGTTGCAAAAGGAATTTGTGAACACTGACTGTAATCCGCAGCCGATCTGCCAAGAGAAGAAAGTAGTCTTGGGCCAGACAAAGACGCTTGGTGGACGCAGCGAAGAGCCTCAGGTGAGCTGCTACTACTGCCATTACCTTGGTAAACACCCTGGGGACTGTGGTGAGACCAAAGGGTAGAGCTCTGAACTGGAAGTGACTGGCTCCCAGCCGGAAGCAAAGAAACCCCCCTGGAGCTTCTGTGGATCTTGATATGGTAGTAAGCATCCTGGAGGTCTAACGAGCATATCCAGTCGCACTTTCGGAGATAAGGTAGAATGGGCTGTAGGGTGACCATCCGGAACTTTCGTTTTGCGCCAGACAGGTTCAAGGTTGACAGGTCCAAAATGGGCCTGAGGTCCCGTCTTTTTTGGCACTAAAAAGAACCTGGAGTAAACGCCTAATCCGGACTGGTCGAGGTGGACTGGTTCAAAAGCTCATTTGTGAAGCAGCTTTGAAACCTCTAGAGCTACGGCCTCCCTGTGAGTGGGTGGGACATCAGGGAGGCGTCTTGTAGCACTTGGTGGGGCAACAAATGGGATAGTGTAGCCTCTGAATATTATTTGTAGGACCCAAGGATCTGCAGTTATAGACTCCCATGTTGCTGGGTGCAAGGACAATTTCCCCCCCGACTGGCTCCAGAGTAGGACAGTCGGGCAACCCCTCAGGGCTGCTGCGTGGGCCTGTCAGAAAAAGGTTCCCTAGACATGAAATTCCTGGGATCCCCTCTACCTCTGGGTTGGCGTCGATCCTGTCCCCCTCTGCCTCTGAGGGAAGAGTTGTCCTGAAACTCCCGGGAAAACTGAGATTTCCGAAACCACATCTTCTTTTGCCCTCTTTGGTTCCTCGAGAAGGACCGCTGAGGGTTAGAGAAGTGGATCACGATGGCAGAAAAATTCTTCCTGTCTTTTTTGCTCTGGACAAGAGTGTCATGTACTATCTTCCCGAAAAGGGAGGAACCATCATAGGGAGCATTAGTAAATGACGCCTTGAAAGGGTCCGCAAACTGACACAACCTGAGCCAGGCATGTCGCCTCATGGCTACGCCTGTCACAGCCGCCCTAGCTGCTCCTTCGTTGGCGTGGGAAAGGAGGAGCATGGATGTATTTGATATCGACTTCAGAGTCAACATTTTCGCAGAGAACAGTTGGTTGTCCTGCTGGGGGAGACTCAGTGAATTCCGAGACAAGTTCTCGCTGCAGCCGTATAACATGTGCCAAATAGTTCAGCGCATGGATGGAAAAGGTCGCTGATGAATAAACACGCTTTCCAAACCTATCCACCTACCTGGACTCCTTGTCCAGTGTGTGGACTGAGGAACTCTCTTGTGCCAGTTCCTTCTTGGTGGCTGCTGCGACCACCATAGCGTCAATGGGGGCTCCTCTAGACCAAGGTTGTCTGTCGGTGGGAGGAGAAAGAATCTTGTCAGGGCATTTGGGGATGGGCTCTAAGGTGTCAGGCTCCTTCCATGCCCATGTGGTGAAAAGGTCCACCAAGGGGTCTGCTGGCAGGGACACCCAGGAAGTAGATGGGCCTGTGCCAAAAGTCTCCAGGAACATGGACTCATCGTTAGAAGGTTTTGGGGCTGACCAACCTCCCCTCTGGCAGAGGATCTCCATGATGTCTCCGAAGGAGACATCTTCGGGAGGTGACCTGGAGGAACCTTCTCCTTCATCTAAGTCCGTGTCCGTAGTGAGGGAATTAGGGGAGTCCACATGCCTCCTTTTGCACTTGCGCTTACAGGGGCCCTCTTCAGTGGGACTCTCTGAAGAGGACTCGTGAGCCGTGGGGGGTTCCTCAAGGGGAATAACCTGGGGCTCCTCTGGCACGGGCTGTCCCAGAGACAGGATGAAGGGAGTCATCACCAAATCTAGTGGAGTCTGGGTGGGATCCGAGGAGATGGGCTGAGGTCTCAATCCCTGGGAGAGAACCCTCTCCACCACTTCAAATGCCAAAGGAGAGCACACCTCCTTGGCACCCAGCAAGGAAGAAGCTCTCCCCGGGTCTGAAGCAGGGGTAGTCTGAGCTTCAAGGGAACGGTTTGGATCCAAAAAGGTTGGAGCTGAAGATGGATCCATTCCCTCGGGTCCAACTCCCTGTCCACAGCTCCGAGAGTCGCTTGGATTCAAGGAACTCAAGGTAACAGCCGGAGTCGAGGTTGGAGGAACCGTAGGTGCCGAGGTACCAGCTCCAAAGAGTCTCAGATCCAAAAACCCCGAAGCAGCCGCACGAATCGGGGAAGGAGAAATGGGATGGAAGAATGGCATGGAGGTCCCCCCTCTGGAGGGAGAGGGGCCTGGCAAGACTCCCATCTGTATTTGGGTCTGAATGAATCTCTGCATCATCCTGTCCATGTCCAAGTCCGACAGACTCCGAGTCGATCGCGAAGAGGTGACCGACTTGGATCTGGCTGGTCTGCGAAGCAAGGGTGAGGAAGGCCTCGAATCGAAAGATTCCATCGGCTCTGGCTAGAAACGGGGTGAACGCAGCTTAGGAGAAGCTGGCCTCAAAGTCTTGCATGGTGGACTAGGGAAGGGCTGCCTATCCGGAGACCTCTTGCAAGGCCTATCCCTCCTAATCTCTTTGCCTTCCTTGTGTCTTTCTCTGTCCTTTTCTTTTTATCTTTCTTTTGCTTTTTCTTTTTCCTCCCCCACACCAGCATGAGCAGGAGTTTGAGTCCCTGTCTGAGTGGGTGGTTGGGCGGGAGTACCAGAGACCGAGGCCGTGGCAGAATCCAGCATGGAGGCAGGGAGAAGACCCTTGGCAAACAATTTGGCCTTCCTATCCCTGAGGGCCCTTGGGTTGAAGCCTGCACCAACTGTACATTGGATGGATAAATGGGGCACTCCCAAACAGATTACACAAAGAGTGTGACCATCAGCCGGTGAGAGCTTATGGCCACACTGTGCATTTTTTGAAAACTGACTTAGGCTGATCAGCCATAGCCTAAAACTAACCGCCACTCCCTAAAGAGGAAACACAACACACTAACACACACAGAAGGGAAGTGGGCCTAGAAACTACTCTTAATAAGTAATTTTTTTTTTTTTAGGCTAGAACCGACAAACAGCGTACACTAAAAGGGGGAGGGAAAACTAACGACCACTTTCACACAGAATATAGAAATAAACACACTTACAATCCCTGACGCTGAGAGCAAAGGAGAACACGATGCTCACTATGACGTGGCAAATGAGATCTGAGGGAAGATAGGAGATGGTAGTGTATTATGGGTAGGGGGAGGAGCTTGGAGCAGATGCTAGAAAATAAGTTGCCAGCTCGGATCTGATATGGATCCGAATACCCACAGGTTGCAGATAAAATTAAGTTAACTACTTCAGATCTTTAAGTTGTATCAGTTGCGAATGTCCATGATTACATTCTCCTTCTACCACTGTTCTAGCATTGGCCTGGCTATCATGTTAACAAAGGGACCCTTCCTGGTATACCATTGTTTGGCATTGGCCTGGATATCATGCTATCAAAAGGGTCCTTCCTGGTATACCACAGTTCTGGCACTGACCTGGATATCACATTATCAAAAGGGTCCCACTTGGTATACCACTGTTCGGCATTGGCCTGGACATCAAGTTATCAAAAGGGTCCCTCCTGACATACCACTGTTTTGACACTGACCTGGACATCACGTTATCAAAAGGGTCCCACCTGGTACACCACTGTTCTGACACCGACCTAGATATCACGTTATCAAAAGGGTCCCATCTGGTATATCACTGTTCAGCATTGGCCTGGATATCACATTAGCAAAAGGGTCCTCCCTTGCAGTTCCTGAGCTAGACACCCTCCAAAGCCACCATTTTCAAGGAGTTTATCCAAGCCTCCAGCTTTTTGCTTTGCATCCTGCACATTAGCTAAGGCAACCCACTGGAGCTTACAAGCAGTGTTTCATGCCATGTTCTTTACTGGACAATACAAGTAATACTAGTGCAGATTCCAACTAGTGACATCACAATGAATGCATTTACATTTTTGCTGTTTGTGCCACTGAATGAGGAAATTAATGGATTGGGTACTCCTTCCACATCTAACACATGATATGAGATACAGCAGAGCAGCATCAAACAGTGCAGTTCTTAAGAAGGGGTGACCAGAAAGAGGAAATGTAATAAAAATAAATAGCATGACCTCACCATAAATAATTAAGGAACACAAAGACTGCAAACCAAGAGCCATACACAAGTAAATGTAAATTAACAATTTTCCTATGGCAAAAAAAAAGTGACAAAATAAATGACCCAACTGAAGGTACACAAGGTACGTCTGCTTCAGTACAATACAACTGCTGCAGAATATCATGAGGTTCTTTGCATGTTCATCACTCCAGCTGAGGAATAAGACAACAGCTGCTGGTCAGTGGTCTCTCTTTGAGAAGGGTACTTCCCCTTGTCTTGTGGATGAAGACGATAGCTGCTGGTCAGTGGTCTCCCTTTGAGAAGGCTACTTCCCTCATGGAATAAGACAGCTGCTGGTCAGTGGTCTCCCTTTGAGAAGGGTACTTCCCTCCTAGAATAACACAACTGCTGATCAGTGGTCTCCCTTTGAGAATGGTACTTCCCTCGGGTATGAAAACGACAGCTGCTGGTCAGTGGTCTCCCGTTGAGAAGGGCACTTCCCTCATTGAATAAGAAAACAGCTGCTGGTCAGTGGTCTCCCTTTGAAAAGGGTACTTCACTCATGGAATAAGATGGCAGCTGCTGGTCAGTGGTCTCCCTTTGAGAAGGGTACTTCCCATGTGGATGAAGATAGCTGCTGGTCAGTGGACTCCCTCTGAGAAGGGTACTTCCCTCATGGAATAAGATGACAGCTGCTGGTCAGTGGAGTCCCTCTGAGAAGGGTACTTCACTCATAGAATAAGACAGCTGCTGGCCAGTGGTCTCCCTTTGAGAAGAGTACTTCCCTCATGGAATAAGAGAGTACTTCCCTCATGGAATAAGACGACAGCTGCTGGTCAGTGGTCTCCCTTTGAGAAGGGTACTTCCCTCATGGAACATGACAACAGCTGCTGGTCAGTGGTCGCCGAGAAGGGCACTTCCCTCATGGAATAAGACGACAGCTGCTGGTCAGTGGTCTCCCGTTGAGAAGGCTACTTCCCTTGTGGATGAAGATGACAGCTGCTGGTCAGTGGTCCCCCTTTGAGAAGGGTACTTCCTCCAGGGAATAAAACGACAGCTGCTGGTCAGTGGTCTCCCTTTGAGAAGGGTACTTCCCTTGTGGATGAACACGACAGCTGCTGGTCAGTGGTCTCCCTTTGAGAAGGGTACTTCCCTCACAGAATAAGACAACAGCTGCTGGTCAGTGGTCTCCCTTTGAGAAGGGTACTTTGGTCTCCCTTTGAGAAGGGTACTTCCTCCAGGGAATAAGACGACAGCTATATATAACCAAAAATACACCGAGGTACCACACAATAGTGTCTTTAATAACATAAAAAAATAAATAAGAACAGTGGTGAGCGCTTTCGCAAAACTAATTGCTTCATCAGACAAGAAAATAAAACACTCCATTGCTTATATACAGATGGAACCATTGACTCAATCACTGATGTCATAGGTCAATTAAGGCATTAAAGCTATATAAAACTTATAAATGTAGAAAAGGCTACTTATAGAGAAAACTGCATATAAAAGACACATATAAAATACTGCATGTAAATGCATATAAAAACTGCATACAAAAACTATATACAAAACTATTGGTAAAAGACCTAAGTAATGTGCATAGATATAAAGCTACTACAATCCTTAAAAGTAAGACACCTTTTGATCACTATAATAAAAAAAAAATTAGGCTCATAAATAAAATCATCAAAAGCAAATTTTGAGAAAAAATAGCTAAAGACTCAAAAGACAATCATAAGCTCAGAACTAGTCAAAATGATGTGAAGATTACTGATCCTACAGACATTGCCAAAAACACATCCATGGGACCTGATGGTGTGTCTGGCTGTGCTGCTCCACCCAACTCAACGAGAATTAAACCCACAGCTAGGACAGCTGTTTAATCATAGTCTCACCTCTGGTGTTAACCATACCATACAAGATGGGGGTTGCAAACTGGCTGAGTGTGAACCCACAGGGTCAGTCAGAGTTGCTGCCATGTCGAGACTCAAAGCCTGTCACAAGTGGTGTCCGCAGATGATGACTGCAAACTAGGTCGAAAACGAACATCTGACTGAAGATATCCTTCAGAAGGGTCTCACAGATACCCTTCAAGGTTACCCCTAGCTACCATATAGGTGGCAATCCACCAGGCACAGAGAAAGTTTATCAGGGACCTGGGGACCCAGGTTGACAGTAACCCATGTAGCTAAAGTTAGGAAGACCTTCCCTTCTTGCCCACCTATCATGAAGGGAGGGGATTCATCTCTAGATCAGGGAGGTCAGTCTCTCCTGTACTCATCACTCATCAGACCAATGATTATTTGATGAATATGCTTTCACTCAAAAAATCTAGATCCGCCTCTGGGCCTTGTTCAAGAGAAATCTTGACCAATGGATGGGGTGGCGTAAAAACAAACTATAGGGGCTTTGTAAATGCCCCGGGCAGATAGCTGAAGTATTGAACCTATGAACCTATGAACCTAAATACTGTAGCTATAAAAAACATAGATAAAAATAAAAGGCTAAAAATCTGGATCTGGTCATAAAATCTATCTACAATATGTATGTATAACTAAACGTAGTCTATGTCTCTAAAATATGAATAAATATAAATATAAGTGTAATGGGTATATGAGGTACCTAAAATTAAACGGAACCAAGGAAGTAGAGCCATTAAGGCCTGGATATTTATCTGCATTCAATTTAATGATCCATCTCTGTTCACAGCTTTCAGTAAAATTTTCTATATCCCCTCCTCTAATGTTTTTGTGTATGCGCTGTAGCACAAAAAACTTAAAAGAATGTGAATTATCTGTATTAATAATATGCTTGGTGAGTGCATTAGTGGGTTTCTTATTTTTGACATCACGAAGATGTTCTAGAATTCTGTCTTTAAGAAATCTATTTGTTTTACCCACATAAAACACCGGACATTTCTGACAAAAACAATAATAGACAACATCACTGCTCTTGCAATCAGAATAAGTATTAAGCTGTAACTGAAAATCCTTGGTGGGGTGGACATAGGTATTTATACTGTAAATATAGGGGCAGGCACTGCACCGAGCCTTTATCCATCTTTGTTGAAGGTACAATACATGGATTATTAGAGAATTGTCATACCATTCTAAGAGATACTAAAATGTTCCTTGAAAGGTTACATAACAGGATGGACACTATTACCAATGACACTGATTTTGTATTGGTTACAATGGACATTGAGTCATTATTTACCAGTATCCCTAATACTTGGGGTATTGAAATGGTTAGAAATTTCCTGTCAACAAATAGATGTTTTTCAAATAGTAAGATACAACTTATATGCAGTCTCTTAGAAATTATATTAGAGAATAATGTTGTTATGTTTGAAGAGAAATTTTTCCTGCAACAGGTTGGCGTGGCTATGGGCACTCCTTGTGCAAATAGCTATGCCAACCTTGCGTTTGTCTGCTGGGAAGAAACGCATATACTCTCCGGTTTGAATCCTTTCTTACATCAAGTGTTATGGTATGTACGTTTTGTGGATGATGTTTTTATTTTATGGAATGGCAATGGTTTAGATTTTGCATCCTTTGTTGATTATCTGCATACCACCACTGACTTTTTAAAATTCACATACCGGCTATCTGCAGCTGAGATTGATTTTCTTGAAGTACATTTAGCTAAAGCTGAATTTAACTGCTTCAAGAGTAGAATCTTCCACAAACCAACCAGAAAGAACACATACCTACACAAAACTAGTATGCATCCCAGGCACATCCCGAGAAATGTATTAAAAGGCAAGTTTATAGGACATTAAGATTACATGATGATGATGAGGATGCATTACTAGCATAAAATAATTTAAATTTTGAGTTTATAGCTAGAGGATACCAACCTGATGAAATTGATAAAACTATATCTGATGCATGGCATATGAGACCAACTAAATGTAGACCTTATTTTAACAGCAACAAGGTAGTTCCATGTAATAATCCATCTAACATAAACTCTAGGCCACATAATGAATTTAGAGTAGTGTTACAGTTTGCGAGTGACGTCAACCAATATGTTGACGTAATTAAGAAACATTGGTACCTATTACAAGAGGTACCACAGTTGCAGGTTATCACCTGTAAAGATCCACTATTCAGTTTTAAGAACAATATGTCACTCAAGAAACAGTTATGTAACAAGGATGTGCCTAAGAAAGCCATCCCTTCTTCACGTCAGGGCACTTTTCCTTGCAGGTCATGCAGTGCCTGCCCCTATATTTACAGTATAAATACCTATGTCCACCCCACCAAGCATTTTCAGTTACAGCTTAATACTTATGCTGATTGCAAGAGCAGTGATGTTGTCTATTATTGTTTTTGTCAGAAATGTCCGGTGTTTTATGTGGTGGGTAAAACAAATAGATTTCTTAAAGACAGAATTCTAGAACATCTTCGTGATGTCAAAAATAAGAAACCCACTAATGCACTCGTCCAGCATATTATTAATACAGATAATTCACATTCTTTTAAGTTTTTTGTGCTACAGCGCATACACAAAACATTAGAGGAGGGGATACAGAAAATTTTACTGAAAGCTGTGAACAGAGATGGATCATTAAATTGAATGCAGATAAATATCCAGGCTTTAATGGCTCTACTTCCTTGGTTCCTTTCTTGAAAGCAAGACGCATCAAATATGTTTAATTTTAGGCACCTCATACACCCATTACACTTATATTTATATTTATTCATATTTTAGAGACATAGACTACTTTTAGTTATACATACATATTGTAGATAGATTTTATGACTAGATCCAGACTTTTTGGCCTTTCATTTTTATCTATGTTTTTCATAGCTACAGTATTTATGGAGTTTATATCTATGCACATTACTTAGGTCTTTTACCAATAGTTTTGTATATAGTTTTTGTATGCAGTTTTTATATGCATTTACATGCAGTATTTTATATGTGTCTTTTATATGCAGTTTTCTCTATATGTAGCCTTTTCTACATTTACAAGTTTTATATAGCTTTAATGCCTTAATTGACCTATGACATCAGCGATTGAGTCAATGGTTCCATCTGTATATAAGCAATGGAGTGTTTTATTTTCTTGTCTGATGAAGCAATTAGTTTTGTGAAAGCGCTCACCACTGTTCTTATTTTTTGTGTAATAAAGGCGCTATTGTGTGGTACCTCGGTGTATTTTTGGTTATATATAGTTCTGGTTTTGTGCACCTGGGTTTTACCTGAAGCTGTTTCTCTCTTTATACAATAAGACAGTTGCTGGCCAGTGGTATCCCTTTGAGAAGGGTACTTCCCTCATGGAATACGACAGCTGCTGGTCAGTGGTATCCCTTTGAGAAGGGTACTTCCCTCATGGAATAAGAAAACAGCTGCTGGTCAGTGGTCTCCCTTTGAGAAGGGTACTTCCCTCATAGAATAAGACAGCTGCTGGTCAGTGGTCTCTGAGAAGGGCACTTCCCTCATGGAATAAGAAAACAGCTGCTGGTCAGTGGTCTCCAAGAAGGGCACTTCCCTTGTGGATGAAGACGACAGCTGCTGGTCAGTGGTCTCCCTTTATGAAGGGTAATTCTCTCATGGAATACGACAGCTGCTGGTCAATGGTCTACGAGAATGGTACTTCACTCATGGAATAAGACAACAGCTGCTGGTCAGTGGTCTCCCTTTGAGAAGTGTACTTCCTCCAGGGAATAAGAAAACAGCTGCTGGTCAGTGGTCTCCCTTTGAGAAGGGTACTTGCCTCATGGAATAAGACAACAGCTGCTGGTCAGTGGTCTCTCTGAGAAGGGTACTTCACTCATGGAATAAGATGACAGCTGTTGGTCAGTGGTCTCCCTTTGAGAAGGGTACTTCCCTTGTGGATGAAGATGACAGCTGCTGGTCAGTGGTCTCCCTTTGAGAAGGGTACTTCACTCATGGAATAAGACAACAGCTGCTGGTCAGTGGTCTTCCTTTGAGAAGGGTACTTCACTCATGGAATAAGACAACAGCTGCTGGTCAGTGGTCTCCCTTTGAGAAGGGTACTTCCCACATGGAATAAGACAGCTGCTGGTCAGTGGTCTCCCTTTGAGAAGGGTACTTCCTCCAGGGAATAAGATGACAGCTGCTGGTCAGTGGTCTCCGGGAAGGGCACTTCCCTCATGGAATAAGACGACAGCTGCTGGTCAGTGGTCCCCCTTTGAGAAGGGTACTTCCCTCATAGAATAAGACGACAGCTGCTGGTCAGTGGTCTCTCTTTGAGAAGGGTACTTTCCTCATGGAATAAGACAGCTACTGGTCAGTGGTCTCCCTTTGAGAAGGGTACTTCACTCATGGAACAAGACAACAGCTGCTGGTCAGTGGTCTTCCTTTGAGAAGGGTACTTCCCTCATAGAATAAGAAAACAGCTGCTGGTCAGTGGTCTCCCTTTGAGAAGGGTACTTCCTCCAGGGAATAAGATGACAGCTGCTGGTCAGTGGTCTCTGAGAAGGGCACTTCCCTCATGGAATAAGACGACAGCTGCTGGTCAGTGGTCCCCCTTTGAGAAGGGTACTTCCCTCATAGAATAAGATGACAGCTGCTGGTCAGTGGTCTCTCTTTGAGAAGGGTACTTTCCTCATGGAATAAGATGACAGCTGCCAGTCAGTGGTCTCCCTTTGAGAAAGCTACTTCCCTTGTGGATGAAGACGACAGCTGCTGGTCAGTGGTCTCTCTTTGATAAGGGTACTTCCCTCATGGAATAAGACAACAGCTGCTGGTCAGTGGTCTCTGAGAAGGGTACTTCTCTCATGGAATAAGATGGCAGCTGCTGGACAGTGGTCTCACTTTGAGAAGGCTACTTCCCTTGTGGATGAAGAAGACAGCTGCTGGACAGTGGTCTCCCTTTGAGGAGGGTACTTCACTCATGGAATAAAACAACAGCTGCTGGTCAGTGGTCTCAGAGAAGGGCACTTCTCTCATGGAATAAGACGACAGCTGCTGGTCAGTGGGCTTCCTCTGAGAAGGGTACTTCCCTCACAGAATAAGATGACAGCTGCTGGTTAGTGGTCTCCCTTTGAGAAGGGTACTTCCCTCCTGCTTTCAGTCTCCTGATTCTTATCTAACCAAGTGCTCCGTACGTACAAGGAACATAAGAATTTACTTTGTGCAATACCACCACCACACATACCTGTCAAATGTCCAGATTTTCATCTTCTATTTTTGGTATTTTTCTCATAAAATCTGTGGTTTTCTGGGAAATCACTAAAGAATGCTTGCAGTTTCACACCTTATATCCTTCAAAAAATACATACCAACAAAATAAGTTATTTTAGCAGCTTTCTGAGTTTATAACAGTACCATTTAAAATATATCCCTATTTTGGGCCTTTGTCCCCCCATTATTTCACGTTTGTCCTGATTTCTTGCATTAAGAGGTTAAGAGAGATGCCACCACATCTTGCCTCTCACTTTTCTTCAGATTTACAAATGTAACAGTATGGTTTCCATTTTCAATTTCCAGGTATGATTAAAGAACCTGCTCTTACTTTTTAAAGTATTCCTTAGAAATGTATAGCAATGTTAATGTTTATAGTACTGTTCTTATGAACTACAGTCCTCATCACACAGCATATAATACTTTTGTCAAATAAACACATACACAACACAACATACATCCATAACCTTCCACATTACGTCTTTTCATGAATGTTGCTTTCTGAGCCTTTTGTGAAGAGCCCAGTAGGAAAAATCTGTTAACACTCAATCAGCAATTACCTTCTAAGTAACTATTCTGCAGGACAAGTACAATTAAATACATAATCAACTATTTAATACGCAAACTATTAGTGATTTAACAGATGGTTTATAAACAATAAAAGCTTTTTTATTTTGCACATTTGACTCAGATTAACAACTATAAAAATGGGGCTTAATACATAGCTGTGAGTAAAAAAAAACAGTGTTTATTTTAGCTATACTGCTGCAGTATGTTTATATATTACCTTTTTGTGATTGTTATGACTGAATCATAACAATGCATTTTTCATTGCAGTCAAATGACCACAGCCTGTGCATACTTCTCCGTGCAATTAGATGACCAGACCCTGTGTATTTCATAGTGCAGTCAGATGACCAGATCATGTGCTGTTTTCAGTGCAGATACGACCAAATACAAGCAAGAAGTAAAACTTTATTTTGTAAGAACTGCATGCTTGCACAGGTTGTTTCAGGAAAGTCTAGAAACAGGATTTGTTTCCCAAATATGGAAGTCTGCTTTAGTACTGCAAAGTTTGCTCTAGTACTGCAAAGGTTGCTCTTGTATCATTACAGGTGATAACTATCGTACAATACTTTGACATGCATTACAGGAAAATATTTGAGTGAGTAATTTATGAGCTAATGACTGTGAAACTAAAACTTGGCATGGATAATTACTTGCATATATTTTGTGAAGGAAGGTCATGTGTGCCACTCAATAAATTTTTACCAAAATATTTGGGAAACTTTGAATGTGGGACTGTCAGCAGATGTATTCTTCTTGGACCTTACTAAGGCACTAGATTCAGATTCCCACAATGACAGTACGAAGATAACATGTAAAAATAATATCAATGGGTACATTATTAAGGTTCCCTATTATTTAAGTGAACGTTCAACGTTTTGAACGTCGCTTTGTCGCCAGCTAAATGTTGAAAAGGCTAAACTCCAAACAAACGGAACAGCGATTTTTTTTCCTAGGGGAAAAAAATCACTGGGCCATTTTTGGGACTTTGACGTTTCCTTCACTGTGGTGCGATCTCATCTTTTATTTCCATTCCCACAGGACCAAGCCTGATGGCTCCTCTGTCTACACCCACCTGTCCAAGTACTTCCATGGTCACAGTAGCTGAGAATTCCTGGCTAGGTGAGAGCACTCTGGCCAATTTGCTCTTGTTTGAAAATCTCCCATAAGCTGACTTGCTCTCAACGAGAGTTGGGTGGTAAGGAGCAAGCTAGCTTTACTGGTTCTTTGGGGTGGCTTACTCTCTCCCCTGGTGAAGCATCCACTCTCCTGCAGAACTTATTCTGAGCTCCGCTACAGCTGCCATCAAAGATTTCAGAACCAAAACCCACAGGTCAAGGAATAAATGAAGACTGCCAACATCACAAGGAACATTATGGTGAGTATATAACATTTTTTTTTTTTTTATAGTCTGAGAAATCAAGTTTTAATAATGGTTAAAAAAGAGGTGATAAATGCAGGAGGAATGAGCCTGTCCATGACATACAAGGGATAAAGCTCTGACTATGTCACAGGTGAACATTACCATTGTTTCAGACCTAACCTGTTCTCACCATCAAACTCTATATACCAAATCCTGTTTTCAGATAATAAAACCTTTCTTCTAGCTTCTTAATATAGCTGCATTTCTGATACATACTTTCTTCTCACCCGAGTTCATTTCACATAGGCATGCTACAAAGTAAAACTTCAAGAGTATTTGACCTTGAAAGAAAGCACAGTAGATCTCTTTCTAAATTTTCCATAGTTTTGCACTGTATCCTCTAATTTCTTTTTTGATTTAAACTTTACACACCCCTAATTTACCCTTAGTCCTTTGTAAGCTGTTCCCTAGACATGCATGCCTGCTGGTTTCTTGTCAAAAGATTTACACACTAATTCTCAGGAACTGTACGAGTTCAAATTATTTCAGGTATCAGGAAAAAAAATGAAATCTAAGACTATTACCAGTTTAGAATGTCTAACAGTATCAAAATAATGCTCACACTGACTGCCCATACTTTTACCAGTAAACTATAAAGTTTTTGAGACAGATTTAATTTCATCAATTGACTACTACCATTCTTGTAGCAAAGTAAAACTGTTAAACCCTGTGCTAAGATGGTTTAATAATATAACTATTGTGTCTACCCTTCCAGTATACCAATATAACCAATGGTCCATATGTGTTCAATAATAATATACCTAGCCCCGATGCTCAACGCATGAAACACAGTTGACACAAAGATGGTGTCTTCATGAGATGCTGTTCAGAAAGTTACACTTTTATCTAGAGGTCATCAGTGTTCACTTCTAATGGTATCTGGATGGAGTACGCTTACTGCCATTTCAAACTACAGCACTTCAACTTTACCTTCAAGCGACTGGATAACGGTAAAACAGTATATCTGGTAGGTTATGTTAGATCATGCTGCCCAGTATCTAGGACTTCCACTCATCTAACTCGTCTGGTCTTACTCAGGCCCTAAGTGGGAACTCATACTGTGTTGGTCTGTTCAAAGTACTTTTTATTTTTATTTTACATTTGTTTACTGGGAAAGTCCGACTGGAACAAGGCCCATTTACAGCGGAGGCCCGGAGAGAAAAGCTCCATAACATAACAGTACAAATACAACAAATGACAAAAAAAAAAATTTCTGTACAAAGGCATATGTACAATCAGAGCTCCATGTCTTTATATGACAAACACAAAATCCACGAATGACAGTAAATTTCTATACAGTGGCATATATACAATCAAGGAGATTTTTTTGTACCTTAGTTTGATTTGAGCAAGCTTGGTATACAGATAGCAAAACTTTGAATTCCCTGCTGGTAGTACAAAGTTTAAAAATGAAGGAATGGAATCTGGAAAATAATGCTACTTGGGAGATATGTCACAGCGTGAGAAATAGTTTATAGTAGTTCCTGATAGGGAGTACTTGAGTAGTACAGAATAGCTGAGGTAGGCAGTGAGGACATGATGTGTGGCAAGTTAGGAGGAGAGCAGAAAAGATCTTATGTGATACAGGGACAGCCATGATTACAAGAGGTGTGACTTTAGTGATGTCTTGAAAAGTGAGATGGATAGTGCAGAGGAGATACTTTGGGGGAAGTTATTCCATTCCCTAGCTATGGTGTGGGAGAACAGACTTTTCCTTGCAGTATTATTGGCTTTGGTTATGCAGAGCAGGGTTTTGTTGGATGAGCGTAGAGGGCAATTTGGAGAATATTAGTTTAGAAGTTGGTTTAGGGCGGGGGTTTTCTGAGGGTCCCTTATTATGTTGAAGGTGAGGACTAATTGGTGATAGCTAATTATCTGAGGAAGTTCTAACGACTGTAGTTGCTTCAGGGCAAGACAGTGATGACTTCTAATAGTGGAGCTGTTAGCAAATTTTGCAATTTTATTGTAACATGACTCTAGTTTGTTTAGGTCTGTTTCCCTAATATGAATTAGGATTGGTGATGCATACATTAGGGTAGACAAGAGGTGGGTTTAGGCTAAGGAGATTCCAGCTTGGTCTGACAGGAACTGTTTGTGTTTGTATACGGTTCCTAGTTTCTTATGTACCTTTGTGATGGTTTGTGAGATATGGACATTAAAGTTTAGATTGTTATCTATTTCAACCCCGAGCAGCTTAGTGTGAGGGGAAGGGGAGATTGTGGTCCCGTTTTTGGAGGTGACAGTGAAGGTAGGAGGTGTGGATTTGGATTTATTGGGGGTAAAAAGGAGTAATTTAGTTTTGTTGGGGTTTAGAATGAGTTGGATATCGGTAATCCATTGTTCCATGGAACAGAAGGATTCTTGGGTAAGCTTTTGAAGAGTGGTTATGGATGGGGCTGAGCAGATTAGGTTGGAGTCGTCTGTGTACTGTATAAGTGATGCATGCAGGGTGGAAGTATGTAGTTCGTTAGTGAAAATGGTGAATAGTAGAAGACCCAGTATTGACCCTTGTGGGACGCCTATAGTAGTTGGTAATAGTGTACTTTGCCATTTAACTGATTGTTTTCTGTCAGAGAGAGAGCTTCTAAACCACGAAGTAGTAGAGGGGGTGAAGGATAAGGTTGCCAGAGTGTCTAAGAGTAGGTTATGGGAGACCATATCAAATGCTTTTGATAGATCTAGGAATATGGCTGAGACAAATTTGTTGTTGTTTCTTAGATGGTTAATCTGATTGGTAAAGGAGAGTAGAGCAGTGGTTGAGCTATGGTTTGGCCGGAAACCATGTTGTGTGGGGGAGAGGAGGTTATGTGAGGATAAGAAGTGCATTTCTCCAGAAGCTTGGAAAGGGGGGGGGGGGACAAGATAGCAATTGGCCAGTAGTTTGATAGTTCATAGGGGTTTCCGCCTTTGTGAAGGGGAATTATATGTGACACTTTCCATAGATGGGGTACGTAGGTTTCTTGTATAGAGCAGTTTATAAGAATTGAGACAGGGTAGGCTAGTGATTCTGCAGCTGATTTTAGAAAATGTGTGGGTAAACCATCTGCTGTGAGTGTGGTGGGTCTTAGTTTAGAGAGTAGCTTTTTAACTGAAAAGGTTGATACAGATGAGAGTGTGAAGATGGGTATGTTAGTTTGTTCTACAGTTGGGGTGGTTTTAGTGTTCTTGTTGGATAGTTGGATAGATAATGTGAGGATAGATTCTGTGAAGTGACGGTTGAATTCTGAAGCTATGCTATCATTATCAGAATTGTTGTTGGGAGATGGGGTGTTGGTTCTGTCAGGTTTTAGAAGGGTATTGATGGCCTGCCCAAACTTTTGGGGGTTTCTAGAGTGCTTGTTTTGGATGTCTAAGAAGTAGTTCTTTTTATCTACTTTTGTTTGGGTTTTGGCCTTATTTCGTAGTTCTTGATATTTCTGCCCGTCTTGGATAGTGTTATTCTTTTTCCAGTTTTTCCAGGCATTGTCTCTGGCTTTTATTAAGGCTTTTGTTGTCCTATTTAGCCATGGGGCATAGTTAACTTTAGTCCTGAGTTTCCTAATGGGAGCTAGTATATAAAGAAGTTATGTACCTACCATAACTTTCCATGTTAGTTGTCTTCATCTCCCCTTCTTTCTTGCTGGTTGGGATCAGAGCCGATCCTCGGCTCCGACTCAGCCATCTTCTATAGATCAAGAGCTGTTTACTGGCTCGAGGCTACCCCTTATCCCATGATGCCTAGCGATAATAGCTAACCCCAGACATAGCCAGAGAATAAACTTGTGCAAACAAATAGGTTGAGTATACCTGTCATACTCTCTAAGTCAGTAGAAGAAACAAACCAGAGAACACTCAGCCAGTGAAATCAGAACTCCTCTCGGTCCAATAGGACAGGGGGATGGAGGGTGGAACGCAAGAAAGAAGGTGAGATGAAGACAACTAATATGGAACGTTATGGTAGGTACATAACTTCTTTATGTTGTCTATCTCGCCTTCATTCTTGCTGGTTGGGACAGCATCCCTAGCACCTACAATCCCGGGTGGCTCATTGGAACAGACTCTTCAGAACAGTGGAACCAAAGTCAGCTCTGCTCCTGGAGACCATATCTAGCTTGTAATGAGAAGTAAAGGTATGAGGATTTGCCCACGTAGCAGCTGCACAGATAGAATCCATGGGCAACCTAGACTGGAAGGCTACAGAGGTGGCCAAGGCCCTAGGAGAATGACCTTTCAGTTTAATAGTTAACTCTTTGTTCCTTAATTGATAAATGAAGGTAATAGTGTGAGACAACCACCTGGATAAGGTCACCTTGGAAACTGGGAGACCTTGTTTGCCTAGAGCATAGGAAAGGAATAGTTGGTCAGACTTCCTTGTTTCCTTAGTCCTGTGCAGATAAAAACGCAATTGTCTATGAGCGTCCAATTGGTGTAATTTGTACTCTGCCTTGTTGGTGTGGTTTGGGAAAAACACAGGAAGGTCTATAGATTGGTTTAAATTATTTTTTGAGCAGACTTTCGGAAGAAACGAAGGATTAGTCCTCAGAGCAACCCTGTCCTTATGAAAAACCAAGTATGGAGGACGAACACATAATGCCTGAAGTTCAGAGACGAGTCTGGCTGAAGTAATAGCTACCAGAAAGAGTGTCTTCCAAGATAGAAACTTAATGGAGCAGGACGCTGCTGGTTCAAAGGGGGGCAGAGTTAAGGACGTTAGTACCAAATTAAGGTCCCAAGGAGGAGGGGGATCTCTCACTGGAGGACTAAGGAGAGTAGCCCTTCTCAAAAAAGCTTTACAGAGCTTATGAGACATAATGTTTGAATTTGACAAACCAACATGAGAGTTAGAAATGGCCGCTAATTGAACCCAGATTGTAGCAGAAGCGGACCTGGAATGAAAAAGTTGTGCTAGGAATTCCAGAATTTCGTGGACTGGGGCTGAAAAGGGATCTATGTTCCTAGCCTCTGCCCAACAAGAAAAACGTTTCCATTTACTAGCATAAGTTTTTCTGGTTGTGGACTTGTGAGAGGAGACAATAATCTCACGTACAGCCGGGGAAATGCTGGGAAGCCTGGCTAAGGTTGGAAGTGGAGCAACCAAGCTGTGATCTGGAGTATTTGGAGGAATTGATGCAACCCACCTGATTGATGAATCAGTAGGTCTGGAATCGGATCCAGAGTCCAGGGCTGATCGAGAAGGTAATGGTGCAGCAACGGGAACCATATCTGTCGAGGCCAGTAGGGGGCAATGAGGATAATTTTGCAACCCAACGATATTGCTTTCTGTATGAGTTTTGGAATCAGGGGAAATGGAGGAAAGGCATAAAGAAGTCCCTGAGGCCAATCATGGACTAGAGCATATCTGGGTGAGTGACCTGGAAGTGGAAGAAGGGAGAAGTACTTGCTGCATTTGCTGTTGAAGGGGGTGGCAAAAAGATCACAGCAAGGCTGTCCCCTTTTGTGGAAAATAAGATCCGCAACTTCCTGATTCAGTGACCACTCGTGAGGCATGAGGATAGCTCTGCTGAGCCTGTCCGCTATGACACTGAACTTCCCAGGGATGTGCATTGCAATCAGAAAACATTGGGAGGAAATCGCCCACTGCCACAGTCTGAGTGCTACTCGACACAGGGGGAAGGACCTGGTTCCGCCCTGCTTGTTGATGTACCACACCACTGACATGTTGTCTATTTGAATTGCAATGGTCCCAGAAGGAAGAGAGTCCTGAAGGGCTTGCAACGCTAGGAGCACAGCTCTCATTTCTAGGATGTTTATGTGCAGATGGTACTCGTGAGGCTGCCAAGTGCCTTGGACTGTCCTGCCCTGATAATGCCCCCCCAACCCTATCAGGGAGGCATCTGTGGACACTGTGGTTCATAGATTCATAGGTTCATAGATTTAGATTAGGGGCTAGGCTGCCTGTGCGCTATTTTTTTTTTAAGCCTAGCCAATTATTGCTTGTCAAACAAACCCTGCATTGTGTGTGTAGGCAAAAAACACCATATTAGGCCACCCTCCCAACCTACCGGCTACCGGAGGGGGCTGAATGAAGGGTCTGCCCTGAGTCGATAGTGGGGAGACCATCCACCAGGAAAGGTGCCTTTTGCATGCTTCTGTAATCATGATCGTGTGAGACATGGGCAGCTGTTGGAAAGACCACTGTGTGAGCAGAAGCTACTGAAGAATCCTCATGTGAAAGCGGGCCAGTGGGATTAGAAGAATGGCTGCTGCCATGGAAACCAGAGTTTGAAGGACGAACCGGACTTGGATTCTTTTGCTCTGCATCAGAATTTGTATTTGCTGACGAATTGTAGACACCCTTTGTGGCGGTAGCCGTGCGGACATGTTCCTTGTGTCTAAGTCTGCAACTATGTTGGTGATAGATTGACAGGGCTACAAGGCAGACTTTTCAAAGTTTATTGTAATGCCTAACTGGGAGCAGATTGTGATTGTGTAGTCTCTGGCTTGAAGAAGTTGAAGCCTGGTAGTAGCAGTGAGGAGCCAGTCATCTAGATATAGAAACACCTGGAATCATCAATGTCTCAGGTGAGCCGTGACCACTGCCATACATTTGGTGAACACCCTGGAGGCTGTAGTGAGACCAAAGGGCAGAGCTCTGAACTGGTAATGACTGGCTCCCAGCTGGAAGTGAAGAAATCTCCTGGAGCGCCTGTCCATCTTGATATGGTAGTACGTGTCTTGAAGATCTATTGAGCACATCCAGTTGTCCTGACCCAGAAAGGGTAGAAAGGACTGTAGCGTGACCATCCGAAACTTTGTTCTTTGTACAGACCTGTTTAGTCTGCTGAGATCCAGAATTGGTCTCCAATCCCCTGTCTTTTTTGGTACCAAAAAGAACCTTGAGTAAGTTCCGGATCCATGCTGGTCTGCCGGGACTTCCTGGATGACTCTTTTTTTCTAGCAGTTTTGAACCTTCTGTTACTGCTTGGCCCTTCAGATTGGGTGGAACACCTGGAAGGAATTTCCTTGACGGTAAAAGGGGGTTGACAGAAGGGAATTTTATAACCTCCATATATAATGGACCGTACCCATCTGTCTTGCGTTAAATCTTGCCAGGCTTTTGGGTACAGTGAAAGTCTTCCCCCGACTGCCTCCAGAGGCGAGCAGCCGGGTAACCCTTCAGGGATGCTGAAAGGGCTTATCAGATAAAGATTCTCTGTTGCCCTGGTTCTGCGGACCCCCTCTGCCATGACGGTAGCGTCTGTTGTTTTTGTTTCCCCCTCTGCCCCTGGAGGAAAAATCGCTACGTGTGTTAGGCAAGGCTCCCTGGGATTTTCGGAACCACATTTTGCCACTCTTCTGACCTTTGGGGTATGGTCTAGAAGGAGTGGAAAAATGGACTCCCACGGCAGAGAGAGTCTTGCCTTCTTGCTCACACCCAGTCAAAGTGCCTTTCACCTGTGGTTCAAAAAGAAAGGAACCATCAAAGGGGATGTTGGTGAATGACGCTCGAAAGGGTTCTGCAAAATTACACAGCCGCATCCATGCATGCCTCCTAAGGGCCACACCCGTACCTGCGGCTCTACTCGCACCATCGTCTGCATAGGAAATGAGCCTCATAGAGGAGTTAACTACAAAATTAAGCGTCGCCAGCTGGGAAGCTACTTTAGTTTGAGCCCCCTCAGCTGATGGATCTTGAAGGGTATCTCCGAGCTCTTTAAGAGATCCCTCTGAAGCCGGGTAAAATGACATAAGTAGTTCAGTGACCTCATAGAAAATGTCACTGAAGCGAACATTCGCTTCCCGTATCTGTCCATGGTCCTAGACTCCTTGTTAGGAGGATGGACAGACGAAGAGGTCTCTGCTAACTCTTTTTCAGTGGCTGCTGCTACCACCATGGCATCAACAGGAACACCTTTGGTAAGGAACTGCTTATCTTGGTGTGCTGTGATGAATTTGCCAGGTCTCCTTGGAGTTGGTTCCACTGTATCCGGAGCTGATCAAGCCTTTCGATCCACCACTGCCATAAGTGGAACGAAAGGCGGAAAAACCCAGGAGGTGGAAGGTTGGGAACCGAACGCATCCAGAAATACAGACTCATCCTCAGTAGGGGCTAGGGGATTCCAGTTCCCCCTCTGCTTAAGCATTTCTAGAATGTCCGAGAAGGAAACATCTTCAGAGGGGGATCTCGAGGGACCCTTCCGATTCATCTAAGTCTGTATCAGAAGTGACAGACTCAGGGGAGTCTATGTGCTTCCTCCTGCACTTCTTCTTACGAGGGGGCTCCTCTGAATGATCAGGGGAGGCCTCGGAAGAAGAGGAAACACCCAATGGGGTGCACTGGAGCGCCGGTTCCCTACGCTTGGGGTCTGGAGGAGGAGCAGAGGTTGGCACAGGCACTACAGGTGACGGAGCCGGTGGGGCCGATAGTGGAGCTGACTCAGTGGCCAGCACACTCCTCATGACATCGAAGGCGTCCCTGCCATGATGTAGAGAAAGCTCCGGTTCCGAGGAAATCGGAATCTTTCTCCGCACCAAGGGAGACGATTCCAAGGCCGATGTAGGAGCTGAGCTCACCTGCGACGGAGCTCCGAGATGGAGAACGGGGTCGGACTAGGGTCCGATGCCACTCGCCCCCTCAGAGCCGACGAGGGAGCCCCGGAGCCTGGATCCCTCAATGGAAAGCACCACCGAGGGGAATGGAGACGACGACGGAACCAAAGGAGATAGAGTTATTGGAGCCGACGGTTCCACTACTCGAACCCCAACGAACTCCGGCTCCGAACTCATTGGAGTCAGAGGAGGAACATCAATAGAAGTGGATGGAGCCGACATACTGACCACTCTCTCCACATCGTGATCTGACAGCCTAGAGGATCGAGAGGAGTGAGAGGATCTGTGACTGCGCTCGCTCTGAAGCAAGGGAGATTGAGGATTTCTAATCCTAAAAAACATGTATATTATATATTATATATCTTAATGCTAACTGAAAGTTAGTGCTTTGGTGGTCTATCTATCAAGACGGGTTTCAATGAAACCCTATCATTAAGGCCGTGTCCTCTGTCAGCATGTAGCCTAATAATCCACTTCCCTTCTTCTTTCTCTGTATAGTTGCCTAATCCATTTAGAGACATGTTATTTATGATTATGAAGAAGCGTTTTATAAGTTTTGTATAAGTCTTGTTATAAGATTCTTCAAGTGTTATTCAGTATATATTAATGTATGTTTTTATGTTAATTTTATAAGAATGAGCAACATGTGATTTTTATCAGTTTTTTAATTGGTTTTCATCACAAGGGAATGCTATTTATAGAGATTTTGAATTAAATGCAACTGTTATAAAGTCTGAGGAAGTGTCTGTGGAGACGTGAAAGCGCTTACTTATCTGTTGGAATAAAGAAGTATTTTTAAACAATTGTCGTGGAGTATCTTCCTTTCGTACTACAAGTTAATAATTAATTCTACTGGAAGGCTTGTTTACAAGTTGAGATTTCCCAGGGCTAATTTGAGCTTTTAGCTGAAAATTGCTTCAGAATCGAAGGCGGCAGTGGTGGTGGTGGTGGAGGGGGACAGCAATCCTGAGGCTTGTGGATGGCCTAAGCAAACTGCAGAAAGAGAAAAAAAGAGTGTGAGCAGAAAGTGAGTAGTACAGTTCTAGGAGAAATGAATTAGGAGAGTAGAGGATATTGGTCAGAGAGTGATGGAGGGATTATCAGAAGACAGAGAGCTGGTACAATAAGTAGGTCATAGATAAATGTCTGGGGAAGAGTAAAGAATCACAAAGAACAGGAAACTGTGCCTAGGCATATCATTACAGACAAATGTAACAATGTACTAGGTCTAACAGGTTAAAGTAGCACCATAGTTAGGTAAGATACTGGCTAGTATGTATAACAAATGCTGTGTTTCTGCTTTTCAAATAACAAATAAACAAATGTATGTTTCTGCTTACAAATACCAAGTATGTTTCTGCTTACAAAACCAGTTAGAATTGTAGTTAGTTGAGATGCAGATTAGAGTTTGCAACCAACACTGTTTCTGCTTTTCAGATACCAAATAAACTGTTATGTTTCTCCTTACTATATGTTTCTGCTAACTAATACAATGTAAACTGTAGTTAGGTAACAAATACTGTTTCAGCTTTTCAAATACCAGATACCAAATAAACAAACAGTATGTTTCTCCTTACTGATAGCAAGTATGTTTCTGCTAGCCAATACCAATTAGAACAAGAAGTTATGTACTCACCATAACGTTCGATGTATGTAGTCCATCTCGCCTCACATTCTTACCTGTGGGTTCGGAGCCGAATATCGGCTCCAACTCGGACGATTATACTAGCTCAAAGTCTTTCATTGGCTGGGCTAAGCAGGTATCCCATGGTGCACTGCTCCATATCCCCAGATCTAGTTTGCTGCGAAACTCATTTGTACTCCATGCACACATCACATCCATGTAAAGAATAAGCTAAGCCAGGGAACTCTGCAGATGACAACCTAACCTCCAAATCCTCCAGGCAGGGGGAAGGTGGGAGGGTAAGTAAGAATGTGAGGCGAGATGGACTATATACATCGAACGTTATGGTGAGTACATAACTTCTTGATGTTATGTAGTCCTATCTCGCCTACATTCTTACCCATGGGACAGCGTCCCTAGCACCTACATCCTGGGTGGCTCACAGGAAAATACTCCTGAGAACTGTGGAGCCAAAGGAAGACCTGGCCCTGGAGACCACGTCCAATTTGTAATGAGAAACAAATGTGTGAGGAGAAGCCCAAGTAGCTGCAGCACATATATCATCCATTGACAATCTGGCTTGATAGGCTGTGGATGTGGAAACAGCCCGAGTAGAGTGAACCTTGATCGGAAATGGCAGATCTTTACCTCCTGCTTGACAGATGAAAGAGATAGAGCTAGATATCCATCTAGACAGTGTCAACTAGATATCCATCTAGACAGTGTCAACTAGATATCCATCTAGACAGTGTGACCCTGGATACCGGGGAACCCATTCGGTTTTTGGAAAAAAAAACAAAAAGTTGGTCCAACTTCCGGATATCTTTTGTTTGGTGTAGATAGAAGCGTAATTGTCTATGTACATCCAACTGGTGAAATCTAAATTCTGCCTTGTTGGAAAAGTGGGGAAAGAAAACAGGCAGCTCAATGGACTGATTTAGGTTAGACACGGAAGCCACTTTAGGAAGGAATGAGGGGTTTGGTCTGAGAGAGACCCTGTCTTTATGGAAGATTAAATATGGAGGTTTGATAGAGAGGGCTTGAATTTCGGAAACTCGCCTTGTTGAAGTGATTGCTGTTAAGAAGGCTGTTTTCCAAGTCAAGAATTTCAATTCGCAGGTAGCTGCAGGTTCAAAAGGTTGTAAAGTAAGGGCTTGTAGAACAAAATTGAGATCCCAGGGCATGATAGGTTCGGACACCGGTGGATGGAGCAATAGAGTACCTTTCAGGAACGCCTTGCATAGTCTGTGCGCCATGAGACTAGGCTAATTCACTACGTGGAAATTAGAGATCGCCGTCAGTTGAACTTTGATGGTGGCTGATGCGGAACCCTGATGGAAAAGCATGGACAAAAACTCCAGAACTGAAGCTATTGGAACTGTGTAAGGATCAATGCCTCTGGTATGTGCCCAGACAGAAAATCTTTTCCATTTACTAGAATACATTTTTCTAGTGGATGGTTTATGAGAGGACGATAATATATGAACCACTTCCGGTAAACAATTATGAAGTCTGACTAACGATGGAAGTGGAGTAGCCAGGCTGTCAACCGGAGGGTCATCAGGGAGGGGTGGAACTGTCCCGACATGTGTGTCAGTAAATCTGGTTGAGGGTCCAGAGTCCAAGGAGTGCCCACAGTGAATTGCTGAAGAAAGGGGAACCAAACTTGGCGAGGCCAGTGTGGGGCAATCAGAATCATTCTGCTTCCCAAGGACTGCGCTTTCTGCATCACCTTTGACAGCAAGGGAAACAGAAGGAAATCATAAAGCAGACCGGAGGGCCAATCGTGAACCAGAGTGTCCCTGGGTGGCTCCCCCTGTGGGGGGATCAGCGTGAAATAGTTGCTGTATTTCGCATTGAGGGGGCTGGCAAAAAGGTCGCAGCAAGGCTGACCCCATCTGCTGAAGATTCGCTCTGCAACCAGGTGATTCAGGGACCACTCGTAAGGCATCAGGATAGCTCTGCTTAGTCTGTCCGCAATCACGTTGGACTTCCGCAGAATGTGCGTTGCCACCAGAAACCATTGGGAAGTTACTGCCCAATGCCACACTCGCATGGCCTCTCTACACAGAGGGTAAGACCTGGTTTCCCCTTGCTTGTTTAGATACCACACTACTGACATGTTGTCTGAGTGTATTGCAATTGTCCCTAGAGGAAGAATATTCTGAAGTGCCTGCAACGCAAGAAGCACTGCTCTCATCTCTAGGATGTTTATATGCAGATGTATCTCTTGTTCTTGCCACATGCCTTGGACTGTCCTGCCAAGATAATGCCCCCCCCCCAAAATCTGGGAGGCATCCGTGGTCACCGTGGCAACCGGGATGGGTGGAATGAAGGGCTTTCCCCCATCCAAATTGTTTGTGCACAGCCACCAACCGAGGTCCTGCTTGCATCTGTCCGTGAGTAAGATGGGATGAGACAATGGAAGACTTTGGAATGACCATTGAACAAAGAGTAGCCATTGGAGAATTCTCATGTGTAATGTCGCTAGGGGAACCAACATGATTGTTGCTGCCATGGTCCCTAGGAGCTGGAGAACCCATCTTGCCTTCGCTTGTCTCAGGGGCATCAGCACGTGTACCTGTTGTTGCAACGCTCTGATCCTTTCTTGCGGTAAAAATGCTCGCATTCGAATGGTGTCTAATTCTGCTCCTATAAAGGTGACACGCTGTAAGGGCAATAAGGCAGATTTTTCCCAAGTTATTGTTATACCCAACTGGTGACACAGAATGATGGTAGTGTCCCTGGTTTGAACTAGTTAATGCCTAGTGGGAGCGGTAAGGAGCCAGTCATCCAGATACGGAAACACCTGGAATCCCTGACGTCTCAAGTGAGCAGTCACCACCGCCATACACTTGGTGAACACCCTGGGGGCTGTGGTGAGACCAAAGGGCAGGGCTCGAAACTGGAAATGACTGGCTCCCAGCCGATACGTAGGTAACTCCTGGATGCTCTGTCCATCTTCACATGGTAGTAAGCATCCATGAGGTCGATGGAGCACATCCATACCTCCTCTCCCAACAATGGGAGAATCGATTGTAGTGTGACCATACGAACTTGGACTTGTGTACATAATTGTTCAGTTGGCTGAGATCTAATATGGGTCTCAGGTCCCCTCTTCTTTTTGGCACCAAAAAGAATTTTGAGTAAGTCCCTAATCCGATTTGGTCTGAGGGGACACGCTGGATGTCTCCTTTTTCTAGCAGCAGTGAGACCTCTGAGGCTGCTTGATCCCTTTGACTGGGTGGTACGTCTGGGATTTTCTGATAGGCAGGGGTTCTGATGAGAATGGAATGAGATAACCTCCGGAAACTATCCATAATACCCATCGGTCCTGGGTAATGCTTTCCCAGCCTTCCGGATATAAGGAAATTCGACCCCCGACTGGCTCCGGATAAGTGCAGTCGTGCACACCCTCAGGAACGAGAGTATGGAGAGCCACGAAAGGATTTGGGTCTCCCGAATTGCGGGGGCTCCCTCTGCCTCTGGGGCAACATCTCCCTGAATAACCCCCCCTCCCCTGCCTCTGGAGGGGGGTTCATCTTGTGCGGCAGGGAAAAACCTCTGTGATTTCTTGAACCACATCCCCCCCGCTGGGCCTTGGGATAAGGCCTAGAAGGAAGGGAAAAATGGACCCTTACGGCAGACAGGGTCTTTCCCTCTTGCTCGCACCTGGTGAGGGTGTCTTTCACTTTGGTCCCAAACAAGGAGGAACCATCAAAGGGGGCGTCAATGAAGGAAGACTTGTAGGCCTCCGCAAAGTGGCACAGGCGCAGCCAGGCTTGCCTTCTAAGGGCGACCCCTGAGCATGCTGCCCTACTCGCTCCCTCGGCTGCATACGAAATGAGCTGCATGGATGAGTTAACAAAGGAGTTGAGGGTAGAGACCTGGGCATTAACCGTCTGAGCCACCGCCTCAGGTATGTTACCCGCAAGAGTATCTCCTAACTCTTTGAGGAGATCTCTCTGGAGCCGAGTGAAGTGAGACGGGTAATTCAACGAGTGTAATGTGAAGGTTGCTGATGAGAGGGTACGCTTCCCGTACCGATCCTTGGTCCTAGACTCCTTGTTAGGAGGATGGACGGATGAAGAAGACTCTGCTACTTCCTTCTGGGTGGCTGCCGCCACCACCATGGCATCTACAGGGACTCCTTTAGATAGAAACTCTTTGCCCTGGGGGGCAGAAAGAAACTTGTTGGGATGCCTGGGCACGGGCTCCACAGAATCGGGGTTCTCCCACACTCTTCGACAAATGAGGTCAAGGAGTTCGACGAAGGGTGGAGACACCCAGGAGGCGGAGGGTTGAGCACCAAAAGCCTTAAGGAATACTGAGTCCTCCTCAGAAGGGGCTTTGGAAGGCCAGTCACCTCTTTGTTTCAGTATCTCCAGGATATCGGAGAAGGAAACATCATCAGAGGATGACTTGGGGGACCCCTCCGATTCCTCGAGGTCAGTATCAGAGGTGAGGGACTCATCTTGGGAGTCTATGTGCTTCTTCTTGCACGTTTTCTTTCTGGGGGGCTCCTCAGGCACGAACTCTGAGGGACCCTCAGAAATTTGGGGACCACTCATGGGGGTATCCCTAGGCCCTGGTACTCTGCTGTCCATGGATGAATGGTGATCAGAAGCTCTCACCGGAGTGGTGGGGGACAGAGCGAGCTACCCGCCTGATGTAGCTGACGACCTGGCCAGCGCGGTCTGCATAGCCTCGAAGGCCGGCCCCCCCGAATCAGAGGTGTGACCAGTCTCTGAGGCCATGATGGGGGTCGGAGTTCCCCGAGCCGATGCACTGAGAGCGTGGCTCGGAACCGAAATAAGCCCTGAGATGACCCCTCGGGACCGACCTACAGACATCAAGCGGTGCCGAACACTCCGGCTCCGAAGACAGAGATGCGCTCAGAGGAGGAATGATCGAAGACAGGGTCAGGACGGGCTCTGGAGCCAACTGGGTCAGAGCCGAAAACAATTTTGCCAAAACCGGTGACTGGAGGAGCCTCTGAACCACCCTATCAACATCTACATCCAAAAGGGTCCTGGAGGATTTGGAGGACAGGGATGGAGAATGCGCTCTCCTCTCAGGAGAAGCTGGTCTGAGACTGGGCGATCGGCTCCTAGAGGGTTCCAATACAATTGGAGCAGACGCCGGTACCGTCAATACCGATCCTTACTGCAGCCCCGAGGACAGTGGAGCCGAGGAGGTCGATGCAGTTTTAGATATCTTCTCCGGGGGCTCCGATGAAGCTGACGGAGCCGGAGATCTTTTCTTTGACTTGCCAGATTTTGACTTACCACTGGAAGTCGAATCCATAGCCTTTTCAAAAGAGGGTTTTAGAAGTCCCTTTAAGATTAGCTTATTCTTTCTCTCTTGGAGAACTCTTGGGCTAAACGCATGACAAAAACTGCAGGATTCCTGCAGATGGATGGCTCCTAAGCAGTAGACACAAAGAGAATACCCATCGGTAATGGACATTTTGTACCCACATTTCGAGCACTTTTTAAACCCGGAAGGTTTGTGCTCCTTGGTATCCTTAGACATATTAACTACTGCGCTCACACAATGCAAAACCAAGTCCTTAAGAAACACAGGCGTTCACTCTATAAGGTGGGAACGACTCTAGCAGTAACCAACACTAAACAGTGATCAAGCCACACCAAAAAACTAGCACACACTTAAACTAGGGATAGCAAACCACAAGGAAGGGTAGCCAAAACCTCTAATTTAAACGGCTTGGACCTAACTCACACAGAAGGCAACAGGGGAGAACTAGGCCATCTAACTGAAATGGGCCTAGCCCGAGGGAACAGTAAGAGGGATACCACACAACAATCACACAATCACAATTCTAAACTAGACAACTTTAGACAATTTGAGACAAATCTAGACAAATAGCTATGAAAATAGCTTTTGATATGAATGAAAAATTTTCTTAGTCAAGAAAAAGAGGGTACTTAGCCACAGCCAAGCGAGACCACGTCCGAGCTACATGAGCGGCAAACGAGATCTGGGGATATGGAGCAATGCACCATGGGATACCTGCTTAGCCCAGCCAATGAAAGACTTCGAGCTAGTATAATCGGCCGAGTAACCCACGGGTAAGAATGTAGGCGAGATAGGACTACATAACATCTGTAGTTAGGTAAGATATTGGCTAGAATTTGTAACAATTTCTGTGTTTCTGCTGTTTCTGTACAAAACAAACAGCAACTGTATGTTTCTGCTTATTAATACTAAATGCAACTACAGTGAAGCAGATTATCAAAAAGGAATAGTCTATGAAGCCAGTCTAGCTTCCTAGGTAAGTTTAGATATGTAAGCAAGCATATACACACTGGATTAATCACCAAGCTCTACATATACAATGAGCAGTCAAAAAAAAAGCATCACAATTTTGTCAGACTATACGCTCTAAATAGCAATAATAAATGTAGCACTAATATAAACCAGCATAAAAATCCCTGTAAATTATGACAGCAAACAGACAATGCTAAAAAGGCATATGCATATAAAAAAAAAAAAAAAAAAAACAGCGAGCACTGACAGCATACTAAGGGAACCTCCTTCAGGTTGGGACTATACTACATTTTAAAGATGGCTCCCAAAGGAGTGCGTTATTGATATAGCCTCCTATGAGAAAGTCTCAGGGGAGGGGGGTAGCAATTATCATTGAGAATGGGTGGTTAGAACTGGTTGCAGAGCAACCCCAGCAAGAGGGATTCCAAATAGAAAAGAAAAAAAAACAATCAGGAGTCAGGGAATGTAAGTAAGACAATACACTATGTTATAGCTTTTCAGCTTTCAGAAACTAAATGCTGCTAGCAAGCTCTTTAAGGGTGAGTAGAGCTAATGGAATTGGGACTGAACTAAAGGTTTGTTTTGGAATAGTTTTAACCTTAGACTCTGGAGCTCACCTGTTTGTATACAGAGGGAATAAGGAACATGTACAATTAGTAGAGTATGTTCCTACCAAGTGGCCAACTTCATTAAAGCTCTCCAAGTTAGAAGCTGAATAGAGCTCAATGCAGCTGTGCTCACCTCACAAAGATGGTCACAAAGTAAGAGAAAATTGTTAAAAACAAATTCAATGACATTCACCTAATAATTGATCTGATAACTGACCTAATAACACAGGCCCTGAGTGAGAACTCATACTGTGTTGGTCTGTTAAAAGTACTTGAACAAATCTGCAAATCCCTTCCAAAAACTACAAGAAGTTGCTAAACAAAGTTTTAGAGGAGTACAGGCCAGCACTTAATTTCTCAACAAAAGAATATGTAACTGTAGCACTGGCAGAAATCACATGACTTCTTTCAAGTTTAATGTAATTTTTCAGACTCTGGTCTCCCTTTAGTTTAACATCTCTCATATTGACTATGTTTACTGTATTTTTCTCTCTCTCTTTCCTATTACACTGTATCTTTGCTACAAGATCCATCCAGCCTCAGCCCCTTTTCCTATTTTTGCACATGGGGTCAGTGTTTCACTTTCGCAGTGACAATCATCTTGAGCCAAGTTTTTAAACAGCCGGGTGGCAAGCCCTGCCGCGGTAGTTAATTTGTACCACTCACTCGCATACACACACACACACACACACACACACACACACACACACACACACACACACCTACGGCCAATTTAGAGTATCCAATACACCTACTGCATGTCTTTTTAATGTGGGAGGAAAATGGAGCACATGGAGGACATATTACTACACAATCATGTCCAAGTCGTTTGCCTCAATCTCATTTCCATTACAAGCCTTTTATTGAACTGCACAGTTTGGAAGTAAGAGTTTTTGATTCTGAGCATTCATTGGTTCATAGGTGTGTACTAGGCTAATAGCCCTGGGGCCTTTAAAAGCCTAGCCCACAGAAGTGCCCTGGCATTGTGCCGTCCGTCGTTAGTTCCCAGTGCCTCTATCAAGTACAGCCACTGGAGTGATTCCCAGGTGAACTTTCTATTTCACATCCACTCATCAAGACTTCTCTTGAAGAGGGCTAGTGAGGTGCTCTGCTTGACATGCATGGGAAGTTTATTCCAGAGCATGGGAAGTCTCTGGGTTATGAAACTGTACCTCCAGCATCTTCTGTTGATTCTGGTAATGAGGTTGAGGTATCTGGAGTGTGTGGTGCGGAGGGATTGGGATTTCTTTAGATGTAGCGTTTCTAACAGAGCTGGGTCAGACATGGCTTTATAAGTCAAGCAGAGATCGCCTCTTAGTAGACGATATGAGACAGAGAATAGCTGTTTTTTTGAGTTTTTTGAGTCTGTTGGTTTGGACATGTGTTAAGGCCTAGGATACTCTTCGTGAGGTACTTTTGTGGCCTCTCCAGCTATTACAGGTGTTTAGTGAGGTACAAGCCAAATGGGGTATTACACTCTATGATTGGTCTAATGAGGGAATAGTAGAGAGTGGGTGACGTCATTTGACAGGAGGGGCTGCAGTAGTTGCTGTTGCAGCCATCTTCTCACTTGCGTTACAGTCTGTAAAACGCTAGCAGTGGCCCTGCAAGAAGAAGTTCCGTGTGCCCCGGGGTACAATTAGCTGTAGTTGCGCAGCAAGCTGGGAGTTACTGCCAATGGGAAGCAGGAAGTATCTGCTATCTCCTCGCTTATTTGTTTTTTGAGAGTAGAGAGACAAGATGACCTCCTTCTTCCTGAAGGCAAAACCCTTGGTAATGAGATGTGCCACATAGGGCTTTCTGACCACAGTGGCAATGTGGTGGTCGAAGGAGATGTTGCTGTCAACCTGTGTCCCCAGATCTCTTAAAACGCCTTCAGTGGGCTCCCATCGATGTGGTAATTAGTGGGAACTAAGGTTTTCCCAAAGGGGAGGATGACACATTTTTTGGCATTAAGCTTAAGACCATGGTTTTGACACCAGTCATTGGTCTCAGTGAGGCCTTTCTGTAGGATGTCTGCATCATTTGGGGAGTTAATAATGGCTCCCAGCTTGCAGTCATCTGCGAATTTGGTCAGCCAAAGTCCCTCCGTGTTGGCCTGGACTTCTGAGAAGTAGATGCCAAACAGGAGAGGACCCAGGACCTATCCCTGTGGGACTCCACTCGTGACTGGTGGGCAGCCTAACTTGGAGTCCGCTACTTTCACACTGTGGGTTCTATCTATGAGCCAATTTGCAACCTACCTCACGATATAGGAGTTGATGCTCAGTTTGCTGAGTTTATCAATAATTCCTGAGTGAGGAATGGTATCAAAGGCCTTGGCCAGATCGAGGTAGGCTGTATGAACTGCCTTACCTTCACCCACCGCTCTGGTGACTGACTCAAAGAAGTCAACCAGGTTGAGCAGGCATGATCTACCTTTCACAAAACCAAACTGCGTGGGATCTAGAGTTTGGAGATTCCCTATATCCTTGTTAATTAGGGTCCATGATGATGTACTCCATAGCCTTACATATTAGACTCATCAGGGTAATGGGGTGATAATTTCCAGGATATTTAGTCGCTCCTCCTTTATTGAGAGGGATGACTGTAGCAGTGTGCCATTTGGTAGAGACAAAGCCTGAGGTGAGGCTGTGACTGAACAGAGCACACAGATGTGGTGCCAGTTCACTTTGTAATTTATGAAGAACACAGCCAGGGATATTGTCGGGTCCCATGGAAGCTGTATTCTTGGCCTTGGAGAATGCAGCTTTAACCAGTGTTGCAGTAAGGCTGGGTGCCTGGCATTCTTCCGGTACTGAGATTGGTTCCTGGGGTGGGGGGAGGGGTAAAGTTGGCAGTGAATCTGTCAGCCAGTATGTTGGCAATATCTGTTGGCTCAGTATAGGAGGTACCATTGTGCAGTAACTCAGAGCAAATCTGGGTATTGCCATGGAGATTATTGACATAACTGTAGAAGGCTTTGTGGTTGTTTTTAGTGTCTGACGCAATTCTGCCTTCACAGCTGACTTTGAAGCTTTTGATGAGGGATCTCAACTTTTTGTTGAGGCTAATAAAGGAATTTTTCCAGTCTAGGGACTTCACTTTTTTCTGCAACAGTTTCTTCCTTCTGTTGTAGAGTTTATTATGGCAGGGGACCACCAAGCTGGCTTCCTTTTTTTTGGAGGAGAGCATCTTGGTTCTGTTGGGTATGGCTAGCTCCCATGCATTTATGTAAATGTTCGTACAGTACATTGGTGTATGATTCGGCAGTCATGCATCTATTTTCCATTGGCGTGAGTGTCATGAAGTTAGCCACCTCTGCTTTTAGGCTTCCAAAGTCAGCTTTGGAGAAGTTTGTCATGGTGGATACCTTTGTGAGGGGTGTGGGTAAGATCTGGATTTCCATGATGATTAGTTTGTGGTCGGATCTAACCAGAGAGGAATTGACTATTGGTGTGGAGCCATGGTTGCCCATGTTAGTAATAACCAGGTACAGGATGTTGCTTTCTCTAGTGGGGGTAAAAATGAGCTGGTCCAGGGCACTGGAATTGATGAATTCCAGGAAGCGTTGGGCCAGTGCTTTGATGCATGAGTAGTTTTCCCAGCTGATGGAGGGGTAGTTGAAGTCACCTAGTATGAGAGTGTTGGGTTGGATCTTAACAGTTTCCGGGGTGCTTAGGAATGTGGAGTGAGAGTCTTGGGACATGGTTGGGGACCTATAGCAGGCTATGACCCGAATCGCCGTCTTACCCAATGTTAGTTGTACCTGGAGTATCTCAGATGTGTTATGCTGGGCTACTAGTCTGCAGGTATGCATATCCTTTATGAATATGAATTAATTTAGGATACAAGCTCATCGATGGCCCTCAGGGCCTCAAGTTTGTTATACCCATAGGTTTATACGTAGTTACTAAGCATGTGGTCCAAATGACTACTGATGAGCCTAACCCAGTTAACTGACTTGCTCAAGATCACTGAGTAGGCAAATAGAGGCAGAGAGAATCAAACCCTGTACCACAAGAAACAGCTAAATAACAGCTCATTATCCTCTGCATAAACTGCCAGGCTAACATTGTACTGCTTTTTCTGTTAAATAACAACTACGCTGGTTGCATTAATTTAACTCAACACCTGAATGTTATCTGTCTTAGTTTGATGTGTACACTTTTGATTCTACCACATTTTGTCTAATGATTTTTAAGTGGAGCTTTTCTCTACAGACCTCCAATGAAAATGGGCTGTGCTCAATTGTTTGTCTTATTCACCATTTCCATCAGGTACTCCAGTTTCCTCTCATCTCATTAAGATGTTGATTGGTTGGCTATGTTAAACCAGCCATACATATACTGTATTTACCCCTGCCTTTGTAACCCAGATCACAATGGAAAAGGATCCAAAGATCAGCCTAACTGAGAAATGACAAACAAGACGCCTAATCAGCCATGTACACCACATACAGGCTCAACCACCATGAAACAACATACTACATTCCTGGGGTCTTTCTCTCCTTGGGCAGTTGTAGTTGCAGTTATGTGACAAGCATGGAAATTAAGGGGCCACACACTGGTATCTTGATACAATTATTAAAACTACCAAGGAAGCAGTAAACAGAACAGGCAAAACAACAGTTCTTTTACTGCAGATTATTAGTTGCCTACAGCTATGTTCCTAGGCTCCTGTATGCTAAACCAGAGTTCATAAATGAACAGTAGTCACTGCCTTCTCAAAGTATAACACATCATTGTTCTATGATTATACTTTTCCCACTGTTATACTACGATTACTGGTGCAGCAGACTGAAACTTCATATATATGCTATCGTTTTACTGAAAATGTATAAACAGAATGCATTTTTCTTTTAATTATGGGAGACTTGGGAGAAGAGGAGATCCCTGTTAGTAAATCTAGCTACATGTACAACAAATAAAACTAAAACCTTACTTCAGAGTGCCTCACCAGCAACATTCATTCTTAAAATAAGATATCATTTAATAACAAAGCTGTAATCTGCAATTTAAACTAAGCCCGAGTTGCATTTTCCGTCAATAAATTGCCTAAAGGGCAGCAGAGGTTGGGCTGTTGTGCAGATACTTATGGTGAGCTAATGAAGAGTGCCAGATGTGTGCACCATTTATCTCTAACCCCTCAGGTACGCAGAAGTGAGTGTGAAAGCTGTACACATTTGCCCTGCAAACTGCATACAAAATACATGCTTCCATAGGGGCATTAATAAAAACAGTTAACAGCCTCATCATTCCACAGTGACATTGATATACAGCTAATAGCTTCAAGCATGCAGTGGTAAATACAAAGCACTGCCAATTTCTTATTTTCCAACAAAACAAAAACTACTTCAGATTTTCATACTAAAATTAGTAGTTTCTAGGATTTCCAGAGAGAAAGTTAACGGAAAGTAAATAATGTTTATTAAACTGTGCAATTTTGGAAAATGACAAGACACTTAACATCATTACCAGTTTCAGGGATGATAAACTGCAGTACCAAAAACAAAGTGCTTGCAGTGAACATAACACAACATTACGTTGAAATACAGCTAATGAGCCAACATTGAGCATTCAAAAGGCAGAGTTTGTAATTTTGGGAGGGAATAATGCCTTCTTTGACCTTCACTAAAAATATAATCAATTTCGCCAGTGATGAATGGAAAGGCTCAGCAGCATGAAATGCAATAAGGTAACCATTGCAAAGTTTTACAGTATCTAGAATCGTTGCTTATAGAGGCTTCATACCCAAAGCCCTGCCTGTTACCTGCCTTTCTAGATGCATATCTTAAGACCTGTATGGGATTATAATCACCTACCATCATTCCATATTTCCTGCTGCTTCTGTTTTTAACCTTTTATTCAAAATCACAATGTATGATTTTCATATCTACTTCACAGCACTCAATGGCACCATGTTACCCAAGAGTCGAGATAATCTCTTTTAGCCTGCCTGCTTTCCATCAATCACTGTAAGTCAGCAGGTCTGACAGTAAACACAGAGGTTAAAGGCTGTGAGCTGTAATTCCTGTGGTATATGGTTTGATTCTTTCAGCCCTCATTTGTCTACTGTGTGACCTTTTGCAAAACAGATACTGGTCCCGGGTTGCCCCTGAAAAGGGACTGTATTAATCAGTGGGCCTACCTGGTTAATAAATGGGTATTTATTTATTTAAGTTATCTAATTGAGTAGAATGCAGGAACAGTCATCCACAGCAGTGTAGTCATGCATGAAATTTTTTTTTATTTTTTCTACCCAGCTGTTTCCTTTTCTGATGCTAGGCATATAATGGGGCCAAAAACAGAGTATATGCACTTGTCCGTATGCGGGCCTCCATGACATCTTCCTACATTTATTGGTGAAAGTAATGCTCACAATTCTGACAGCATTGCAAAGCAAGTACAGTCCACCCTCAGTACCACTGATGATGGGATAGCAAGCAACTGGTGACTCAATCTAACCTACCTCATGGGAATAGTGCCATCATTCACCTAGGTCATTTGTAAAACTGGGACTGCTGCAAATATAATCAAGGGTTAGACCACTTCACCCCTGAAACCTGCCGTGGGCAGCAAAACAAATGGAGGTGGAGTTGCAATATATATAAAAGACATACACACCTCTAGGCTGGTCAAACAGTATGATGCACCGGAAATACTCCAGGTGCAGTTAACAATTGACAAGACCACTAATCAAATCAAAGCTAGCTACAGGCCTCCAACTATGACTCAAGATGTCCAATCCACCTATCTGGACCTCTTCGAATCTATCAAGATTCAACCCTTACCCTGATCTTGGGCGACTTTAACTATCCAACCATAGACTGGAAGAAATACTCATGCCAAAACACAAATACCCAGAGAATAATTGATTTTGTCAATGCAAATGCCTTGGACCAGTTGATTGACACTCCCACAAGAGGTGAAAATATCTTGGACTTGGTATTATCCAACATGATTAATCACTGCAGCATACCTACAGTGGCATCACCCTGGTAAGAGCTAACCACAAAGCAGTCACCATCTCAACCTCCCCCCCAGCCCCCTGGCTAGGGTGAAACAAAAAAACTTCTCTAAAGCCGATTACAACCTCCTGAAGAAAGGTATAAACAGCTTCACAGCCCCCTCCCCCTCCACAGAAACTGGCACATATGTCCAAACTTACACCAAACTACTACACGAGCATTTATATAGCTGCACGAAATCAGGAATACCAGACAGGATGAAATCATCCTCCTCAAGGAAGAGTAAACCTGTCTGGTGGACGTCTACAATAAATAAACTCTATAATTAAAAGAAAAAATTGCCATCCAGGACCAAGGAGGAGCAGGTGTCTAATTGGAAGCAATCTCTCCTTAGCTTGAACAAGCAAATAAGAGCACTAGTGAAATCCTCCAAAGCAAACTTCGAGTCCAAACTGACCACCTCTAGTAAAGACAATCACAAGGCTTTCTTCACATATGTCCACAATCTCAAGGGAAGCACCCAGATCTGCTTCGAACTGGTGGTCAAGGACACCATATACACAAACCCTGTAGATATAATCAACCTGCTGGTAGACAGGTTCAGTGAAAACTTCACTCCTCTGTCCTCCCTATCAGTAAAACAGGAAATCCCCAGTACCTGGCCCCCTTCCCTTATCTCTATGGAGCAAGTCATCACTGCCCTCTCAAAGGCAAAACATACAGCCTCCATGGGACCCGATAACAGCCCAGGCTGCATCCTACATGAACTCAGGAAGGAACTTACAGCACCATCAGGCACTCTATTCAACCAAAGCCTGAGCACTGGTTTCATCCCAGCCAAGTGGAGGACAGCGACTGTCAGCCTTTTGCACAAACGTGGAGCATCCACTGATCCCGGAAATTATAGACCCATCAACCTAACTAGCCTGATCTGCAAGGCCATGTAGTGGATTATCATGGACCTCATTAACAATGACATTGGCAACCTCCAGACACTTGATCCCACACAGTTTGGTTTTGTCAAGGACGAGGTCATACCTGTTAAATTTGGTCGACTTCTTTGGGACAGTCACCAAGGCCATAGACGAGGTGAAAATGGTGCACACCACCTACCTTGACCTGGCCAAAGCCTTTGATACGATTCCCCACTCAGGTATAATAGATAAACTCTCTCAGTTAGGCATCAATCCATAAGTTACCAGACTGGTAGCAAACTGGCTCACTGATAGAACCCACCTAGTCAAAACAGGGGAAGGCACCTCAAGTAGTAGACCTGTAACAAGCAGTGTACCCCAGGGATCGGTCATGGGACCTCTGTTGTTTGGAATATACTTCTCAGAGGTGCAGGGCAAATAGAGTGGACTATGGCTGGCCAATTCTGCAGATAACTGCAAGCTGGGTGCTGTCATCAATTCCCCTAGTGATGTGGACATCCTCCAAGAGGGTCTCACCCAAACAAATGACTTGTGCAAGAAACATGGCCTCAAACTGAATGCCAAAAAATCCATCATCATTCCTTTTGGGGAGAATGACATCCCCACAAATTATCACATTGATAATAAGGCAACCAGTACCCAGGTTGACAGCAAACTGACTTCTGACCACCCTATTGCCTCTGCTGTATGGAAAGCTTTTTACATGGCCGGCCTCATTAGTAAGAATATCTCATCCAGGGACAAGGTGGTCATAACATCCCTGTATTCTTCTCTTATAAGACCAATTATTGAATACAATGCCCCTTTCGGCATGTACCTCACAAGGCACACAGAGCAGCTAGAGAAACCACAGAGATTCCCCGTCCGGAGAATCCAGGGCCTCAAACATCTACTCTACAGAGATAGGCTAAACGCCCTGTCCCGCCACTCAGTCTCCTACAGACTCCTCAGAGGTGACCTCTGGCATACAAAGCAATCTCAGACCCCACCCTGATGGGACTGCTGCATATCCGCAAGTCAAGCTCCACTCGAGTAACCCACATGCGAGATCTCAACCTGGTCTGGGACATCAATAGGACTTGTTGGTGGTACAGATATGTCCAAGAGACTCCCCCTTTTGTGGAATAGACTCCCTCTCTACGTAAAGCAGAGCACCTCATTAAACCTTTTTGAGCGCAACCTGGACAACTGGATGGGGAAAGTACAGTTGTGTACACTTACCATAAATGTAGATGTTCGAGTGTATTCACTGTTGCAGTCATCATATTTGGGTTATCTGCTTGCAGTAGCCCTCAGTTGACCTGATTATCAAAGTCTTGGGTCCTGCGTCGGATGCTGTCTCATCTTCCATGACGTCAGGTACTCAGGGGTATAAAGCATGCAGCCGACACCATTACATCAGTTTTTCTTGCCCCAGATGTCAGGTGCCCCCTAATGGGAAGCAATTAAATATATATACATGCAAGGTTATACCTCCAACAAAAAAGCAAATACACCAAAAAGCTTTTAAGCATACTGAAGGAGAATAGAGGTATAGCCAAAAGAAGTCAGGGGGCTGGAGGGAGGGTAACCAGGACTGCAACAGTGAATACACTCGAACATCTACATTTATGGTACGTGTACACAACTGTACTATGTTCTTCGTGTTTCACTGTTGCAGTCATCACATTTGGCTAGATTCCCAAAGCTAAGGTTGGGAGGAGGAATTCAGATAGCATTAGGAACATATAAGGCCCTGCAAGACTGCAGTGGCAAAACCAGCTCTGGATTTAGAGAAAATAGGCAGATGGTAATGTTTGGTGAAAGTATGTACAGAACTCCAGGTAGCAGTTTCTAGGATGTCCCTGGTAGGGACACCTCTGAGAGAAGCTGTAGAGGTAGATGCAGCCCTGGTTGAGTGTGGTCTTATCCCCTGCAGGATAGGTTTTCCATGGTGCTTATAGCAGAAATGAATGCAATGGTCTATCCATTTAGAAATGGTTTGCTTTGAAATGGCCTTCCCCTCTGCCCCTGCAGCAAATGCCACCAGCAGTTGTTCAGATTTCCTTTGAGGTTTAGTCCTGTCCAAGTAAAATCTAAGTTGTCAGTGCACATCTAAGGAGTGCAGTATCCATTCCCCTTTGTTCTGTGAATTAAAAAAGAAGGTTGGCAAATGAATGGACTGATTAAGAGCCACACTGGATACTATATCGTGGGCGTGAAGGAGGGATTGGTCCTGAGGGACATCCTGTCCGCATGAAAGATGATGAAAGGCTCCACTGCCATAAGGGCCTGTAATTCAGATACCCTTCTTGCTGAAGTGATTGCTAAAAGGAAGGCTGTTTTCCAAGAAAGGAATTTTAACTCTGCACTTGCAACTGGCTCAAAAGGAGGTACAGTGAGTTTTTCCAATACAAAGTTAAGGTCCCAGGCTGGGGTTGGAGCTCTCCTGGGTTGTCTTAAGTTTTTGGCCCCTCTGAGGAACTGCTTGAGCAGTGGATGAGAGAAGAGGGGTGGTTCTGTGTTGTAAGAGCTGAAATGGCTGAGGCATGAATTCTGATGGAGGAAAAAGAAAGGCCCTTGTGAAGCATCTCAGTTAAGTATGGAAGAATCTGAGGTAAATTGGGTGCTGCTGTGCCCATCCCTTGAGTTTGGTTCCAGGAATAGAATCTTTTCCATTTTTCAGCATAAGATTTTCTAGTACTAGGCCTCCTTGCCACCAAATTGACACCCAACACTTGTTTGCTGAGGGATGGTAACGGAGAGGTCAACTAATTAGCCAGGCTGCCAGGTTCAGGGTTTGAATCTGAGGATGCAGAATCTGGCCCTCCTGCTGGGACAGCAGGGTAAGGGTCTGAGGCAGGTACCATTGTGCCAGCAGTGACACAAGGCGCAAGAGCGGGTACCAGTATTGGCGTGGCCAGTCTGGTGCAATCAGTATCGTCCTTGGTTTGTCCTGTCTGATCTTTAGTAGTACTTTGGAGAGGAGAGGCAGAGGAGGAAAGGCATAAACTGATAGATTTTTCCAGTTGAAGGACAGGGCATACACTTTCCCAGCTTGTTTGTGGGGAGTCCTTGTGCAGAATTTGTCCAATTGGTAGTTCTGAGGGAGGCAAACAGGTCTATATCTGGGCTCCCCCATTTGTTTATCAACATGTTGAAAATCTTTGGTTCCAGTTTCCACTCGTTTGGGTCCATGAGATTTCTGCTTAGTTCGTCTGCCAGTGTACTTAGCTTTCCTGGCAGGAATTGAGCCTGTAGGTGCACTTGGTAGCTCAAGGCTGTGTTCCACAGAGTCATGGCTAGTCTGCAGAGAGTGTACGAATGGGTCCCCCCCTGCTTGTTTATGTATCACATAACAGTGGTGTTGTCCATCCTTACCATTAATTGTTCAGGAAGAATGTGGTCCTTGAAGGCTGTCAGAGCATTCTGTACAGCTAACATTTCTTTTTGAGTGATATGCAGGTGCATTTGACTTGGGTTCCATTTGCCCTGAATGCACTTCCCTGCAGGAAAGGACAAATTCTTAGAGGGCCAATGCCTACTAATCTTTAAAAGTTTGCAATGATTTAGCATTTTCCTCCATCTTTTTAAGTACTACTTCTGCTTTTTTGCCAAACAGGCGGTCCTGATTTAAGGGAGCATCCAACAATTTAGCTTTAACATGATCTGGCAAAGATTGCACTTTAAGCCAAGCATGCCTTCTAAGTATAGACCCAGTGACAGCAGCCCTGCAAGATGCTTCTAGTGAATCAAAACCGCATTGCAAAGTATGTTTTCCAACTTGTTCAGCAGAATGCATTAAATCCTGTAAATCCTTATTTTCAGCACAGTCTGGAATCAACATAATTTTCTGTTTAAGCAATCCAATAATATGCTGCTGATACTTTAACATATGAAACTGGCAGTTTAATGCCCTAATGGCCAAGGTTGCAGAAGTGTATACCTTCTTACCCCATCTATTCAGCGCCCTGGAATATCTATCCAAGGGAGTAGGGTTTTTGGCAGTAGTAGCCTTAATGCCCTTGGGTCCCTGTGAAATGGTCTCAGGATCCACAGTAGGATTTTTAAAAAGGAACTTGTGAGAGTCAGGAACCCTGTAATATCTATCAGGTTTTCTGGGAGCAGAAGGTAAAGAGTCAGGGGCCAAGCTATATTCTGAAAAGGCATCATCAACAATGTCCAGTACAGGGGGATAGCTAATGGCCTGTGTTGGGGCAGGAGTAAGAAATCCCTAAGCCTCTTTTTAGAATCAGAGTAATCCTGGCTTTCCCAGCGAAAATGCTCCCTAAGAGTATGCAAGGTTTCACCAAAAGAGAAATCCTCTGGAGGGGAAGCAGAGGGAATAGAGTCCTGTGCATCAGAATCCTCATAGGTAGATAAGGGTAAATCCTGGTCATTAGAGAAAACAGAAATTTCAGAATCCTGATCAGAAGTATCATAAGCAAATGCAGTCCTAGGTCTCGTAGAGGGGGAAGGTTGGCTTCCCCTGATTAAAGTAATAAGATCTTCAGCCATTCTTATCATTTGTTTTTTAGGCATAGAGGCCTGACCATGCGGTCTGGGTGTTGGTTTTCTAGGCATGGTTCGAGTTTTAGGCCATGAAGAAGAAGAAGATGGCGTCGGTTTAATATGCAAGTCAGTAGTCCTGAATACACCCTCACAAGCTGGTGCCTGCACAGCGGCTCCGGACCCATCCAAGGTAGAGACATCCGCAAGTTCCACAGTTGAAGCATCTCGCGGCATACCAGACTCCGAGTGGGTCTCAGTAGAGGCCTGCGAATCTGAAGTAGCGGGTATCAGGGGCTGCGAAAGCCCCTCACTGAGTACCGGCGAACTAGCGACTAGCTTAGGAGAAGCGTCGTTGGCAGCTTTGGACCTAGGCGGCCTGTGTCTGTCTTTATCTTTGCGTTTTTTCAGAATGTCAGTAGTCGGGTGGCTTACAGAAGACATATCTGGATAATTGAACTGAGTACCAAAATATTTAGAGGCTTAAATATACCGACGACGAATAGTTTGTTGTTTAAATAAGCACAAAACCGACAGCGAGGTACATCGTGGCCAGGGCCTAGGCAAGGAATACAGTACGAATGAAAATCTTTATGAGGTATTTGCTTTCCACAAGAAATACAATTATTGACTTTTACTGACATCAGTTTAGAGCAAGAAAAAGTTTCCCCAACGGGGTACTTAGCTTTAGTTGAAGACTTTGGTTCTGAAACTCGAAAACGAAAATTTCAGGAGTCAGCCGACTGGCACTTACAAACTGCTTCTGCTTCGGGCACCGCACGGCAAGAAAGACTGATGTAATGGCATCGGCTGCATGCTTTATACCTCTGACTACCTGCATCATGGAAGATGAGACAGCAATCGATGCAGGACCCAAGACTTTGATAATCAGGCCGACTGAGGTCTACTGCAAGCAGCTAACCCAAATGTGTTGACTGCAACAGTGGAACACGAAGAACATCAGAAAATACACCCATGGGATTCCACCTATGGCCCTGCTGAACAGTGGCACAGAGTGCTGACTTGTTGGAACATGGGCTAAATTCTTGGCTAGGCTTGTAAGGGGCTCAGGGCCAGTAGCCTAGTAACTTCCTATGATCCCATTTTTAAGTAGTAAGTGATGTCACATGTGCTCTAGTAAACAATTTTCAGACTTTGAGAGTAATGTTCATTACTTTTTTTACAGGAAAACCTTACAGAAGTGGTCAGACTGACAGACAGTAACTCCAAAAATGACTCTGAGGAAAAACTGAAGGTGCCATTAAGGAAGGACTTGTGGCACATAAAAAAGTGCTCTTTGCAAAACCTGGAGTGAGAGAGCCTACTAGCCATTGTAACCCTCTACAAAAACTTTGTCCAAGACGCACGTTTTAGACCAGACAAGGTTGCTGCCTCAAATTGGTAAAGGGGAAAAACAATCTACTTCATCATGATAAAGTCTCCCAGATGATTAGTTCTAAACATTTTTAGTATGCCATCTACAATTATTTGCAAGAACAATGAATTAGTTGCAAGACAGACAAAAGAGTGACAAACAAAGTGAGAAAACATGTGAAATACAGGTGGAATAGTGAAAACTGAAACTCTTGTTAAATTGAAACATTTCTGCAGGGGGAGGTACACATCAATGTTATTTATAGGTGCTGACTCCAAGACTTCTGCACCTTGGATTAAGGGGAATTCTCCAAGATACTGTACTGCTCACACAGTGTTCACACTTTTTCATACTGACTCTACAAATGTCAGAACAGTAATGTGTGATTTACAGACAAAATAGTTAAAGCTAAAACTATAAAATATTAAAATTTTTTTGCAGGGGCATCCCTATTTTGGACTTCCGCATTGTGTTTGCCACACACCCCTACAACTTGAATACTGTACAACTCCAAGTTCGCTGCACTTCAGATCAAGGGGAACTCTCTGAGATACTGCAGTCTTGGAAGGTTTACCTACATGTTTTCAAAGCACATTCCTTCAGCTCACCATTTTCTGAAAGATAATTACTGAAAACAGTGGTATGAAAACCCTAAAACACACACACACACACACACACACACAAATATTGCAGAGGGAAACCCCACTGCATCCCTCATGCAGGAGACTCCACTCCACACTCCCCTAAATTATACATATCAACTCTATAGTCCCACCGCAGAGGAGAAAAGGGGTAGTCTTTCCCCCATAAAAGCACACCACCAGCTCACAAAAAGTACAGTTGTGTACCTACCATAAATGTAGATGTTTGAGTGTATTCACTGTTGCAGTCATTACAATTGGGTTATCCTGCTGGCAGGCTACCCACAGTTGGCCCGAGTTCCAAAGTCTAGGTCCGGCGTCGGTTGCTGTCACCTCTTCCCTGAAGTCAGTGCGCCAGGGGTATAAAAGATGCAGCCGACGCCATTTTCTTCAGTTTTTCTTGCCCCAGATGTCAGGTGCCCCAAAATTGGTAGGCTAATTTATGCCAATAAGCATGCATGCACATAAAACAACTTTTCCTTCATCTACAAGCAAATACACCACATAGGTTGTATAAGATAGAGAAGTACAGATAAATCCCAGCAAAGAAAAGGGGGCATGGAGGGAGGGTAACCTGGACTGCAACAGTGAATGCACTCGAACATCTACATTTATGGTAGGTACACAACTGTACTATGTTCATCGTGTTTCACTGTTGCAGTCATTACAATTGGGTTGAATCCCAAAGCTGAGGTTGGGAGGCTGGAGCTAAATAGGATTAGGAGAGGCTATAAGGCCCTGCAGAACTGCAGTGGCAAAGCCTGCCTTGGATTTAGAGTAGAGAGGTAAGTGATAGTGCTTTGTAAAGGTATGCACTGAACTCCAGGTTGCAGCCTCTAAGATGTCTTTGGTTGGTACTCCGCTGAGAAAGGCTGCTGAAGTGGCTGCTGCTCTGGTTGAGTGTGGCCTAATGTCCTTAGGCACTGATTTGCCAAGCTGTAAATAGCAGAAACGAATGCAATGGCCTATCCACTTTGAAATAGTCTGTTTAGAGATAGGCTTTCCTTATGATGCTGCAGCATATGCAACTAGGAGTTGATCAGTCTTTCTGAAAGCTTTAGTTCTGTCCAAGTAGAAGCGTAGCTGTCTGTGCATGTCAAAGGAATGCAGAATTCTCTCCCCCTTATTCTGTGGGTTTGCACAGAAAGTAGGCAAATGAATTGTTTGGTTAAGGGCCACACTGGACACTACTTTAGGCGTAAATGTAGGGTTTGTCCTCAGCGAAACCTTGTCTGGATGGAAAATGATAAACAGTTTCACAGCCATGAGTGCCTGTAACTTTGAGACTCTTCTAGCGGAGGTTATTGCTAGGAGCAGAGCTATTTTCCAGGATAAGAATTTTATGTCAGCTGTAGAGGCTGGCTCAAATGGAGGTAGTGTGAGTTTTTCCAAGACATAGTTGAGGTCCCATGCAGGTATTGGTGCTCTCCTTGGAGGTCTTATGTTTTTGGCCCCTCTGAGGTACTGCCTTAGTAAGGGGTGTGAAAAAATAGGTGGTTCTGTATTGTAATGAGCTGAAATGGCAGAAGCATGAATTTTAACTGATGAAAAAGAAAGGCATTTATCCAGCATCTCAGCTAAGTATCTTGTAAAATCTGAGGAATATTTACAACAATCGTGTCAATACCTTGTGCTTGGTTCCAAGCACAGAATCTCTTCCATTTGTCTGCATAAGTTTTTCTGGTGCTAGGCCTCCTGGCCTCCAAAATAACATCCATCACTGCTTTAGCGAGGGGTGTGTCTTGAGAGGCTATATTATCTGCCATGTCGCCAGGTTTAAGGTTTTGAGCTGGCTGTGCAGTATCTGACTGTCTTGTTGGGTCAATAAGTGAGGCATTTGAGGTAATGTCCAGGCTGGGCCGTGAGACAAGCTCTTTAGGATTGGGCACCAGTGCTGGTGGGGCCAGTCTGGGGCAATCAGTATCATTTTTGGTTTGTCTTGTCTGACCTTGTGGAGTACTTTGGGTAGGAGAGGCAAAGGAGGAAAGGCATACACTGTTAGATTTTTCCAACAGAAAAAGAGTGCATCCACTTTCCATGCTTGCTTGTGATAAGTCCTTGTGCAGAATCTTTGTAGTTGGTAGTTGTGAGGGGAGGCAAATAGGTCTATGTCCGGACATCCCCAGGTCCTTGTTATCATGCTGAAGACTTGTGGATCCAATTTCCACTCGTGGGGATCCATGAGGTTTCTGCTTAGTTCGTCTGCCAGAGTATTTTTCCTTCTGGCAGGAATTGTGCATGCAGATGTACTTGGTAAGTCAATGCTGTGTGCTACAAGTTCATGGCTAGCCTGCAGAGGGGGTAGGAATGTGTGCCTCCCTGCTTGTTTATGTACCACATGACTGTAGCATTGTCTGTCCTTAGTAGTAGTTGTCCTGGTTGAAGTTGATCCTTGAAGGCTGTTAGGGCATTCTGAACAGCTAGCATCTCTTTTTGATTGATATGTAGATGCATCTGACTTGCGGGCCATGTGCCCTGAATACATTTTCCTGCCATATGAGCCCCCCAGGCGTAATCTGATGCATCTGTTGTCAAAGTCTGCCTGGCTGTGGGTAAGGTGAATGGCTAACCCGTGTTGCGGTGACAGGCTTTTGCCCACCATCGAAACTCCTGTTACAGGAGGGAATGAGGGTAATTACTGTTTTCAGGCTGTGGCAATGTTGAGTCCAAACACTTTTTAGATACCATTGAAGTTTCCTCATATGCAGTCTTGCATATGGAATTAGCAGAATGCAGTATGCCATGAAACCCAAGGCCTGCAGAATTTTTCATGCAGATAACTGGGTCTTTGTTGCCAACATTTTGAAATAAGTAGTCAGTTGTCTGTGTTTGTCTGGCATGAGATAAGCCATCTGGGCAGTTGTATTTAAGCTTGCACCCAGGAATATTATATCTTGAGAGGGTACGAGTTTTGATTTATTTTCGTTTACTGTGTACCCTAGACTTGTCAGTAACATTTTTACAAACGCCAGATGCTGTAGTAGAATGTCCTTGTTCTCCGCTTGAATAAGGCAGTCGTACAAGTAAGGATATATCTGTATTCCTCTTTGTCTGCAAAATGCAATTACTGGTGCTAGGCACTTTGTGAAGACCCTGGGCGCAGTAGATAAGCCAAAGGGCAGTGCAGAGAATTGGTAGTGCATTGAGCCAGCTTTGAAACTGAGGTATCTTCTGCACGTTTGTCTGATTGGGACATGCAGGTATGCCTCTTTTAGATCTAAAGTCACAAGCCAAGCCTTCTTGCCCAACATAGGCAGAAGCTGCTGTAGAGTCAACATCTTAAATTTTGGAATATCCAGATATGTGTTTAGAATAGACAGGTCCAGTATAGGTCTCCAGGCTTTGTCTTTTCTGGGTACCAAGAACAGTCTTGAATAGAATCCTTGACCCTGCTCTTGTCTTGGTACTTGTTGAATGGCCCTCATGTCCATGAGTGATGAAACTTGTTTTTGTGCCTCTACCCATTGATTGCATGGCAGGTCTGGCATACCGTATGGCCTTGGCAGGGTGTGAAAGTGGAATCTGTAGCCTTGTGTAACTATATTTAGAAGCCATTTGTCCTGGGTGATCATGTGCCAATTTTGTGAAAATGTGCTACTTTTCCTCCCAAAGGGGCTGCCAAAAGATAAGTGCTTGGTGCTGGGAAGTCATTGAGACTGTTTTCTGTATGGCTGTGATTTTACCTCTCTGCTTTTGGAGGTAGAAGCACCCCATTGTTTAGGTCTGTATGAGCCTTGGGGCTGTGATCTGCCTCTGGGGCGTCTGTATCTGCCCCTTTGTGGTCTATCTGACACTGAAAAGGACCAATTTTTTGTAGGCCAGTTCCTGCTAAATCTGGGAGGCTGTACCTGCAAGAAATCCTTGACTGTTTGCATAGATTTAGCTTTGTCCTCCATTTTCTTCAACACCTCTTCTGCTTTAGCACCAAACAAAGTATCATGCTGTAAAGGAGCATCTAATAGTTTTGCTTTAACATGATCCGGCAAATTCTGTTCTTTTAACCAAGCATGCCTCCTAATGACAGAACCTGTAACAGCGGCCCTGTAGGAGGCCTCAAGAGAATCAAAACCAATTTGCAAAGTATGCTTTCCAACTTGTTCAGCTGCATGCAGTAAATCCTGCATTTCTTTATTTTCTGCACATTCTGTACTTGCTGGCATTTTCTGTTTAAGCAAAGACATAAGATATTGTTGATACTTAAGCATACGAAAATGGCAATTTAAGACTCTTACAGCCAAGGTAGCAGAGGTATAAATCTTTTTGCCCCATCTGTCTAGGGCTCTAGAATCCCTATAAGAGGGGATAGGGTTTTTTGCAGTAGAAGCCTTGACCGCTCTGGGGCCCTGAGAGATGATTTCAGGGTCTGCTGCAGGGTTCTTATAGAGAAATTTATGTGAATCAGGAACCCTGTCGTATCTGTCTGGCTTAACCGGAGCTGGTGGTAAGGAGTCTGGTGAAAAACTGGACTCTGAAAATACATCATCTACAATGTCTAAAACAGGTGGAATAGCCAGGGGCCTGTGCTGGGGCAATAAAAGGAAATTTCTGAGCCTTTTCTTGGATTATGAGTAGTCTTGGCTCTCCCAGTGAAAATGCTCCCTCACAGAATGCAGTGTTTCCACATCAGAATCCTCAAAGGGAGGAATAGAGTAATCCTGTTCAGTGGAGGAATCAGAGGAAATGGAAACCTGGTCAGAAGATTCATATTCTAACTCTTGCCTAGGCCTTTTTTCAGAAGGGGGATGGTAACCCCTGATCAAAGTAATTAGGTCTTCGGCCATTTTAAACATTTGTTTTTTAGGCATGGAGGCCTGTCCAGGTGAATGCTGCACTTGTTTCTTTGTCTTTAGAGCTGCTTTAGTCTGCCTTTATAGCTGAAGTAGGTTTTACATATAACTGTGTTGGGCTGAAAACACCCTCAGAAGCAGATGCCTGTTCAGTGGCTCCGAACCCATCTGAGGGAATGATTTCTGAGTGTCCAATACCGTGAGTTTCCAGAGGCCCAGTCAGCTCCACGTGGGAGTCGGAAGCGGCCTGTGGCTCTGAGGTAGCGGGCGTCAGGGGCTGCGAAAGCACCTTGCTGAGAACCGTCAACAGGCCTAGAAGAAGCCTCATCGTCGGTTTTGGATCTCGGATGCCTGTCCTTTTCTTTTTCTTTTCATTTTTTGTAAACTCCGGTAGTCGGCTGATCTGACGGCATTATATAATTAAATCTTCGGCCAAAGTAATGAAATGCAAAATCGTACCGACGCTTAAAAGTGCGTTGGTTAAATCTGGCACAAAACCGACAACTAGCAACGTTATGGTCAGGGCCTAGGCAAGGAATACAGTAAGAATGAAAATCCTTATGAGGTATTTGCTTCCCACAAGAGATACAGTTATTAACTTTTTCTGACATCGGTCTGGAGCAAGAAAAAAGTTTCCCCAATGGGGTACTTAGCTTTAATGAAGACTTCGGATCTGAAATTCGAATTTGAAAACTTCAGGAGTCGGCCGACCGGCACATGCGAACTGCTTTTGCTTCGGGCACCACGCAGCAAGAAAGACTGGAGAAAATGGCGTCGGCAGCATCTTTTATACCCCTGGAGCACTAACGTTAGGGAAGAGGCGACAGCAACCGACGCCGGACCTAGACTTTGGAACTTGGGCCGACTGCGGGTAGCCTGCCAGCAGGATAACCCAATTGTAATGACTGCAACAGTGAAACACGATGAACATCACAGCAATTGTGGCTACACACACTGCAACCTTAAATTTTCAAATTGAATATGTTTATCAGAAAAGCCACAAACGACTTGTAGGTAAGCCATCTTGGAATTAACTAGACAGTCAAATGCACTCATCAGTCAGTGTTTGCATTTTTGACTGATGAACACTTGTATGCAAATCTTTTTTCCCTTGCTCCCTAATGCATCTCTTTTCCAGGGGGTGTGAAAGGCAGAAATTCTGAACAGGTGTACTTTACTGGGATTCTCTATGATAAATAATACATGTAGCAGCAATAGGCCTGTTACACTACATAACCACCAAATTTATTCTGCATGACACTTAATTTAAGACAACATTGTTTTTCAGAAATCACCCCCACAGAGGACAGATGGCATATACATATGTACTCCATGGGTCATTACAGTAAACACTTCGTGTAGCAGAGCTGGCAAGGAGAACTTTCAAGGTGACAGGACAGCAAAAAAGACAGTAACACTAAATTAGTACTCATCCAACTCAGGGATGAATAAAGTAAAATGTTGCATTTTACTAGCGCATATTGCATACCAATATCAATAAACAAGTGAAAGTAACCCAAAACAAGATACAGGGATGAAACACAAGGGAAGCTGACATGGATTCTGCAAAGAAGGAAAACCTCTTCCATCTGCAGAAATGACTTCTTTATTATGAGACTGTTTCTCAGCCAATGAATATAGACATATTGAAGATGGACCTATTCAATGACTAATAAAAAAAATCCTGAAGTATGTGACTACATGTACATTGCCTAAGGACTTAGTCTGAGTGCTTCAGCTAACCATAACACAGTTACCTCTCATTCCCTTCCACTTTTTAAATTTTTTCTCCTCAGACCCATTCCTTACAACCCAACATAGCTAGTGTGGAGCAAAAGGGGCAACTGCCCCAGCCTCCAAGTGTTGAGGGTGTGAAATCATCCAATCCCAATCTCTAATGAAATATAGGCGTTTAAAAGCCAGTATTGCATTTATGGTCAAAACCTGAGATCTATAGTGCTCCACGTGTGGACTAAACTGTAGCAAGTAGTTTGCTACAGTTTAAAAGTAAAAAAAAAAAAAAATCACTTTTTTCCCCTTAACTAAAACCTGAATGCTGTAGTGCTATATGCAGACAGTTATAAACTGTAGCAACTGTTTGCTACAGTTTATTAGATTTTTTTAAGTAAAAAATTAGCGCCTAGCACTCTGTGCAGGCAGACTATAAACTGTGGCAAACAGTTTGCTACAGTTTATCTGAAGAAGTTTTTTTTTTAAGTAAAACACAAGCACTGTAGCACTCCATGCAAGCAAGGTATAAACTATATGAAAGGCAGGAGCGGCCTTAGGATAACTAGTGCCCTAGGCAAAAGGGCTCCATGGCACCCCCCACCACACTACCCGGTGCCCCCATCCTGGTCTACCTACTCAAATAAATACTGGAAAATCGCCCCTGCTAGAGCGGCGCCCTAGGCAGCCGCCTAGTTGGCCTACGCCTAAGGCCGGCAATGATGAAAGGGCATAAATGATCATTCTGTGATGTTCCTTTAAATCACATGAAAAGGCTGTACTTTCTGCCCTACAAATTATGAAAATAAACAAACAAAATTCATGTTGTAGTTAGTGAAATCATATCTTCTTCTAGGTGGAATATATTTATAAAAAGCTCATTCTTTCAATGCATGAAGTATGGGCCTATACTGGAATTTAACAAACTCATTTGTATTTACACTAAAGGCTAATCACATCATCTAGAGTCTATTCACAGAAAGTTTACTAACAGAATAAATTTAGTAGCAGACTTACCTTATGAGGTAAGATATAAAAATTTAGGTCTTTATTCTTTATATTGTATACATTTTTGGGTTATCTTAACATTGGCATACAATGCATTAATAGATGAAGAGGTGAGAGTGGCATAAAATCTGCAGGTTTATAAATCCACCAAAAAGCACAGCCATAAATAATTTCACATACTGTATTAAAGACAAAATTATAATTTATTTCACAATGTGCTACAACTATCAGGAATATATTACCAATATTTATTCATTGATCTGAATCCCTAGACATTTTTAAGAAAAAAACTTGGACACCTGGTTTAATATTAATGTTCATAATCCTAAATTTACAAAGTCAGTTTTCCAGAACACTGTAGCTAAACTTGAGACTTAAAAATGAGTTATCAAGAGAGGAATTCCTGAAGCTGAAAAATGGATGCCACACCACTGCCCTTCAACTGCTTGAAGGTGAGACAGAATATTGCATTTTTTAATTTTAGTATTTTGGCCCTATGCATCACACTGTGTAGGCTTCCACTGAGATATCTAACCAGTTCGTTCTCCCACAATGTTCTATATCCATACAATAAGAAAGGAGAACTGGGTGCTGGTTGGTTTGCACATATGACTGGTTCATGATCCCCCCTTAATATGCCTTAACTTACCACACTGGTCCTACATGCAGCAAGTACACCGTAAAGAATGGTGACCCACTGGAGGCATCTTCATATCATCAAGTGTGCCTCCTAGATGTGTCCTCATCATTCAGGTCTCTCATACCCACACAGCTGGGGATTCTCCAGTAATGTGAAACTCCTTTTCCTCTCTCCATTCTGTGATAAGAAAACAGACCTTTAATTGTATCAGCCAATCTATCCTGGTCAAACCATCAGCCACCGAGTGTGCTACTTGAATCTGGGTCTGCCATACTGTATATAAGGCACCCCTGGAACCAGTAAAAGAGAATGACCATGTCCAAATCTGTAGCCAAGGTGGAATGAAGGGGATGGTGGCCTCAAGTGCAAACTGTTATGAGGCATTATCACCAATGTAAAAGAGATGCCAATCAGTCCCTGTAAGTCAGTGCTGCAATGAGTTTCCTGCCTTTATTAAACAAGAGGGCTGATCATGAAGCAGCCACACTCAACACTGCAGGTGTTTAAGTGACTTAAAAGACAGCATGTGACTCTGTTTGAGGAGGGCGCCAACTGGAAGATTGAGCCCAAGGTGCCAAGTGCACCAGCTATAGCACTAACTATGACCACAAGGGTGACTTGTGGCTAAAAGCAAAATGGGGCTTGTGCCACTGTGGGTTTACAGCTACGAATAGGCCACCAACCTTTGAAGTGGGGCCAAACAGAATCTCAGATTAGACTAATGAAGTGCCTCAGTTATATGACACCACATCACCTCATGACTCACTATAGCAGAATTTTAAACTAGGACAGAAAAAGAGGCAGAATTAACTGGGTGCAGTTATGGCTCTGCATTACATAAGTTATGAAGAAAATTGTACAGTGAGACCACCCTGAGGATGAGGGTCTGATTCCTTCTTTAAAGTCTAGGAAATAAAAACAACATTTAATGCAGGATTCATCTTACAAAAAGAAGCCACTTCAAGGTCCCAGGTAGTTTTTTTGGAACTGTCTTTTTGAAACTACAACCAATGCCATCTCAATGGTAGAAAGAATACCGGCGTTGTGTCTTACGGTAAAAATCATGCCACCATCTCTATGGCAGCAAATGGAATTGTCTGCAACTTCTCAGAGGAAAAAAAATGTTGTTCTTTAACAAAGTGATTGTTATTGCTAGCCAATATTTTGATAGAGGGACTAATGCAGAGCTTCATTACAGAAATAAAAGACCCATAACTAGTGTCCCAGAAATACAGACACTAAGGTGTGATTCAAACTTCAAGCATAAAATATCAAAATTCACTGTAAACTATTTAAAGCAATTTTACAGGGAAGTATCACCCTTCCATGCACCTCTCAGACTCAGGAGCTGGGGTTCTCACATGCCTGCTACTTATCTATCGGTTTATTTAAGTTTGTTCACTGCGGTAGTACACTGATCAAAAGGGACCGTTTGCAAACACAACCTGAGTAATACTAACTCTAAGATCATTTATATATATATATATATATATATACATATATATATATATATATATATATATATATAGATATATATATTATATAGGTCTATGTTTTAATGTCGAAAAAACACTTCATCGGATCCCAGTTTTGCAATCACACTTTAGCGAAAGTATGTATTATCGAAAATGCACATGAGCGAAGTACATACCATCGAACATGTAAATTTGCGTAAGCCGATTCTCCGAAGTGCATTACAGTGGGGATAAGGAATTACATCCTTTTCCCCACTGTAGTGCGATCTTGGAGTTACTATATTTAAGTAGGGGGGGTGTGGGGGGGGTGCAGGGAGGCTTGCCCCCCCTGCAAAAGAGTAATTTGTAAAGTGTATAATTTAAATTTTAGGGTAGGGGAACGGCTTATGTGAAAGTACATGTTCGATGTTATGTACTTCGCTCATGTGCAGTTTCGATAATACATAGTTTCACTAAAGTTTGATTGCAAAACTGGGATTCAATTAAGTGTTTTTTCGGCATTACAACATAGACCCATATATATTTCATCTAAAGTCAAAATACCTAAAAGCTGTTGCTGGTACAAAATGGCTAAAACTTGGAATTTGCTCTTTCTTTCCTGCTGTGTGATCCTGGAAGTGGTATATATAAGTTATGCAAGTTGCAAGGGGTGAGTGAGGGGTACAGCCTCCCACCATGGGGAATGGAGGCCCACACCTGCCCTGTGTAATATGTTTTATTTTTCAATATTATAGATTTAGATGTTTTGGCTTGCAAGCATACACACACACATATATATATATATATATATATATATATATATATATATATATATATATATATATATATGCACACACACACACACACACACATATATTTATCTATGTACACATATTTATATACACGTGTCACACTTTGGGAGTCCATATTTTGAAGATTCATGTTCAGACATTCACGAACTGGCTGTCAGTGGTCTATCTATGTGTCTTGTGCTTCTGTCTTATTTCCAACAGCAGATACACTGTTGGAGAAGGAAGCTCCTCTGATGTCATACATTTGAACCCTTGCAGGATTCTGCTGCATGCACTGCTGCTTCAGATTTTAGAAAGCAAATATTCTGTTGTAAGAAGATGACTGATCAGAAGGCCTCTACCATCCTGTGGTTTAGGCAGAAGCCTAGCTTGTTAGTGGCACTGCTGGACGGCTAAAATAAAGACAAAGCCATATTCACAAGCACCTGGATTTCTCTGTACATCACTTGTGTTCAGTTGAAGCCTGGGTCAAGGCTGAAAAGTGTCGGGGGCAGTAGTCCACTCCACCTACCTGGTTAATACATTTCTAATAAACAAAAACACACAAGTTAATAAACAAATATCCAGAACAGCTACTTGTATAAAACTGATAATGAAAATTAAAATGGGGACACGTCCTCCTCAGAGAAGAAAGGGTTAAAAGACTAATATTCTTAAATGCAGTTAAACTGATGTATGCAACAGAAAACATATCAAGATACTGAGAAATTCGAGAGTAGTATTTTCCCACTCTCCAACCTATGAAAAATTGTGAAGATTATGTGGAATCTACAACTCGTACCACTCTCAACAAAAGCCTGTGCAATCCATATATGTATACAACACCTGATTTATTTCTGCATCAACATTTTAATATAGTACTACCAAATACATTTGCTACTAGCTTTATTGCGCAAGGTAGTGACTTTTTTTTTCACACAAGAATGATTTTATTGCAGTCCACATTTTGGTTTCAAATTTCAAAATACATGAGGCAGGCAGGAAAACTGCTTTGAAAACACACAAAATTAAAAGGTGTGTAGAGGAAAAGGTGCAAATTTGCAAATTAACCTCTTCACCTAAATAATGTACTAAGCAAAAAGTAATTGATCCTGTTGTTAGCAATCAGACAATCTAAATGGTCACATGCTGAGATTAATAAATATTTGACTGAAGTCTGAAAGGCAGCCTCATAAAACACAAACTGCGTCTGAACATTAACTGTCAACATGATGCCTTAACTAACTTCACAGCCTTGCAATGTACAGGCGGAGGTTTATACTCATTCTAAAACGGTACTTATTAATGTAGTGTAAATGCAAATTTGTGACATTTGAAAAATGTAAACTAAGCCTCAGAACTCTTGTTCTGTCAGATCCCAGGAAACTCTGCTGACAGGTAGCAAGAAAATATCAAAGGCGAGACACAAGGGCGTGCTAAACGTGGCAATAGTCTAGTATATACATAGAACAGAAAATACAAGGTGAGTGCATTCTTACAACACAGACATTGAAACCGTTCCTTCTATAATCAGATGCACAAGTCAATCAATGATTACAAAGCATGCAAACGCACTTGGGTCTGACACTGAAGTACTTAACTTTAACTGCAGTCTATTACCAGTAATTCAAACGCTGCTCACTCAGAAAAAAGCACCTGAAAACAAAGAACTCACTATTACTTTATAAAAGGACTAGCTCCATTATGCATATAATATATAAATAAAGATCCTGCAATGTCTGCAATTACTGACACATAGTAATCAAATGCTGTAGCCCTTAAGAATACCTCTGATGGTCCACTGGATGGACAGGTGCTTTAGCTGATGTCTGCCTTAATTAACTGTACTTACACACTGCATCTATAGGTTAAAAACATTATGCTGTGTGCATGAAACTACCTACTTCCCCAGTAATCTCTGTTCCACCCTTTGATGATACAGAACTACTGAATGAATACAAGTGCATTTATATACAGCACAGCACACCTCATTTTGATGTATGCTGTTCCCTTTCAAGTTACCCCCCAGATAACTGGGCATTTGCTGCAGTTCAGGGCTGTCATTTAACTGCAGTGTACAACATTTGTTCTTAAAAAAATTCCCCTCTACAGAATGCACTTTGATAAATATTCAGACTCCAGCAGCCTCAATACCTAGCTTTTTATCTGTCACTAGATTTGTGACCAGTCTCGGTTTAGCCAGGAAGGGAAGAATAAGTGGTCAGTGAAGCACTTTGTACAAGGGGAACACTATTACAACTACAGGTGGCAAAACCTGGGATTTTTGATGAAGGGCTGAGCCAACAGTCTGGTATGGCTCATAGACCCCATTACGACAGAATGAAAAATGTGTAAATTGTAATAGAAGTGACATATACAATTAGTTACAGAGTAACAGAATAAGTTAGCAAAGTCACACAATTCCTATTCTATCTTTAAGAGTTATAGTGCAGAACTATTCTGAATTTCACTCCAATTTGGTATATTAACTATGTCATGTTGAAAATGAAAAACATTTCCAGTAAAGTAGAAGATTTTTTATTTCTGATATAATTATAGCTAAAATCATGGAAAAATGTATCCACAAGCAGCTTCTTAACCACCTTCTACATCATAACCTACTTGCCAACTGTCAGCACGGCTTCAGACCCTCCCACAGCACTACCACTGCACTACTCTCCTTTACCAACAACTATAACCGCAACAATAACTACCTATCATCTGCAGTCTTCATTGACGTATCTAAAGCATTTGACATGGTTAATCATAAACTTCTTCTACACATACTAAAATCTCTCTCACTTGATCCTCCATCCATAACCTGGTTCACATCTTACCTAGAAAACCGCCAGCAAGCAGTTCTCTGGAAAAATACATTATCTAATCTCCTTCCTATATCTTTGGGTGTACCTCAAGGCTCCATCTTAGGCCCCCTTCTATTTTCTATCTTCAACAATGACCTACAATCTGCTATCCCAAAATCTACCTGCATACAATATGCAGATGATTCTACCTTAGTCTGTTCTGCCAACTCACTAAATGAACTTCAGTCACTCATCCAAAAAGCTTTTACCACTGTTGAACAATGGTTCTGCGACCGTTGCCTACTCCTTAACGCCAAGAAAACCAAACTGCTACTGTTCTCACCTTCACGCAAAACTGCCCCACTCAATTTAACTCTTAATTCCACTGACAACACACTTATTTCACCAGACTCAACAGCTAAACTATTAGGAATAACTATTGACAATAATCTCAGCTTTGACCCCCATATCAACAACACTATCAAATCTGTTAATAAAAAAATCGGATCCCTTTACAGAATAAAACCCTTCCTGACACCTGAAGCTAGGACCACCTTAGCCAGATCTCTCCTTATTTCTACTCTCCTATACGCTTCCCCCATCTTCACTAATCTCTCCAAAAACAACCTCAAGAAACTTGCAACATCTTACCATAACATTGCTAGATTTGCCACAGGATCCCCATTTAGAACTCATCATTGTCTGAACTTAAAACATCTAGGTTGGCTTGAATTTCCCAACCTACTCAGTCTTCATCAATTATTAATAGCACACAAGATCTTATACCAACCAACTAAAATTCCTATACTCTCTAACCTCATTTCACCATATAACAACCTGAAACATCTACGCTCTTCCAACAAACTACTGATTAATATAACTAAACCCTCTAACTCTGCAGGTGACTGTCTCTTTTCGAACTCCGTTGGAAAAATGTGGAACAATCTACCCTCTGATATCACATCTCTATCATCCCTCCCTCTTTTTAAAAGACATTTGAAAGTTCATCTCAACAAACACTGGCTTTGCTCCTGCACCTACCCAGCTTAATCCTTCCACTTCCTCTCTATCCATTACTAGCTCCTTAATCCTTACCATCTCTACTACCTTAGCCTGTAAAGTCTACCTCATATATCAACTTTATAGAAATATGTTATCCCTCACATACTGTAGAACTAAAAAAAAAAAAAAAAATGTTAGCATATTCTGTTCATTATATTTGTTGAGTTGTGCTCTAACCTTATTTTATTACTATGTGTATTCACTAGCTCTTTTTCTATATGTTTCTATTGTTGTATTGTATTGCCTGACTATGTTTAAACTTTTATAATCATTGGAGCCTTTCTCCCCAGGCCTCTACTGAAAATGGACATACATCCAAGCTAGACTAGCCCGGTCAACAAATGTTAAATAAATAAATAATAAATACTATTCTCTGCTTTTACTATACTCCGAATACAGGGTGGACTTCCTGTACGACATCCTCTAGACTTGTACTACACTCTGAATACACAGTGGACATTCTTTACGATTTCCAATAGACTTTTACTGTACTCCACTCAGAGAGTGGAAGTTCTGTATGACATTCTCTAGGCTTTTATCATCACAACATCCAGAATGAAAGCCAAGTATAAAGCAAAATGTCAGTTTTTGGCAGTAAATGCATATGAACTAAACCAAATGTCTTTAGGAAAGGTTGCACGCCCAAACACCTCAAAAATGTTATTCTGTAACTTTCAGGTAATGATGGCGATTTTCCCATACGTCAGTTCACAACTACTATAAGAAACATGAATAAAAAATACACTTAAGAATACCATTATATCCCCAAGAACTTCACCCCAGCTCCACTCTGGTTCACATGGCACAGATTGCCTCTGCAACTATACAAAATACAGGCTTCACTCTATATGCAGTAACATAAATATTGCTTTGGCTGGTGGAAAAAAATATTTTGTTCTTTCTGTTTCTGGTTTAATAAAGACTACATCAGTATACACATATATTCTGAACATTAATTTCATTAGTCTTGCAAGAAGTGGTCAAACCAAACAATACAGGTTTACTACCAAACGGAAAAAAAAATCTGAAATATGGAATTTCCTAACTGCAAGTAGGAAGCCATGTCAGTTTCTTTAAGTATCTCACAATTAAAAAAAAATACACAGGGATTTTAGTAACATACTTGTGTACAAACACACTCTTAGCAGAATGTGGCCCTTAAGGTATGGTACCTTTGACTATGATGTTATTACAGATATATGTGACCGTATTGTTCTGGCACATACTGCCGTTGCTCTTGCAATACGCCATGTCAATAATCATGTAAAAAATTATTGATTGTCACTCCCTCTGAAAAACTGACAGCCACATTCCGTACACTTTAGCTGTCTTAATGAAAAGAAAATACATTAAACAACTAAAAAATATATTTCCAGTTTGTTTCTTTAGACACTTGACTGACCACAAAAATCTACAAAGGTGAAATTTTTTTTTTTAAAGCACTACATTTTCAGATGAAAAAGGAGAAGACAGCTCAAGAAAGATTTTAGGAATAGCCCCAAAATATAGTGCCATGAAAATGTACAGATTTTTTACTAACTTCAAATAGTGGTTTAGGATCTGGAGAGAGAGAGTTCAATCCCACGTCTGGAGTATGTTCCCTGTATGCTCCTGGGGTGAAATTGTGCTTGATGCAGAGAGCTGCATATGAAAATACAGTGTAAATTCACTCCTGTTCTTAGTGACCGTCAGTGGTGAGGGTTGAGGCTCCTTGATCACTGACCCGGGGTAGAGAGGCTGTCACAAAACTAAAGAGAATACATATTAAAAAGGACATTGATTTGTTATGCAATACACAGACTACAGGGAATGATAACATTTTTCTATCAGAAAACCTTCAGTTTACAGAAAAAGGCAGCATGTTTCCAAAAGAGAAGGTAAAAAAAAAAAAAAAAGGGGGGGGGGGGGGCAGGTGAAAAGGAAAAAAATAAAAATCTAATGTGGAAGGAGTGGACAACATTACTGTAAGACATAAGATGAGAAAGACAGACATTGGCAACATGGCTCAAGCTGTGGATGAACAAAGCCAGCTGGATGAGAACTGTATGATTGTAATATTAATATGCAATGAAAACGGGGATTAATAACACTAACGGTGATGAAGATCATTCCTTTGTAATAAGTAATGGAGCAGATATTATTCAATTAGAAGTTGAATATTCTTCAAATATGGTTAGAAAAGAAATATACAAAAACGCCAGAGGAGCAACGGCAACATAAAACCAGGCAATGTTTAATTGAATAACAGCAAAAACAAAAATGTAGCAAACTGCTGCTATCCGCAAGTAAAGTAAGAACAATTTGGTGTAGTATTAAGTGCTTTTCGTCTGCCAATGTAAACAGACTTCTTCAGATACTAACACACCATAACGCTCAACTTTAAATATGGTGCTGCGGTCACATGATTAAATTAATCACTTGTCTTTAACCCTTAAATCATGGAACAGCAATTCCCAGTTTAGTGAAAAAGCTATACATAACATTTAAGCACCATATGTACCACATTATACAAATATGTAAAACAATAAAAATTGAAATACATAAAAAGTGTAGTACACTTTACTTGGTTGTGTGAATATCTGAAAACATTATATTAATCTAACCTGATGGTTATGAACGAACATGTGAAGTAACACTAAGAGCAAGCAGTCCTACTATGCAACTAGATATAATACATTGTTCTATGTTATTATGTATAAGAACGATCGGAAACAACTTTATTTATATAAATATTAATTTTGTGTAACTTTATATACCAGTTCTAAGTAATTTTAAAATGATGGTAATATTGCACATGTTAATGTTAAAAAGCATACTAACACCATCATAAACACAAAATGTAAAAACATCTAAAATGAATTATTTACCTGTTTAAGGTCTATATGGTTAATATTGTTTATTTATTTCAACACCTGAGCGAATAGCTCTAAGAGATAAATTAGAGAAAATATGTATCTAGATGAGAGGATATGTTTCATTGAAACCTAATAAACTGTAGACACCTAGTTTAAAATAGCTGCAATAATTCTAACTCCTCTAAAAAAAATGGTATACGCGTAGGTTGAAGACATGAACTTACTACACACCTTAGCGTAACCAATTTCTAAGCTTTAACATGCAAGTTAATGAATAGATTTCATTAAGGCCTGGTGATCTACATGCATCTAAACGTAGTTGCCACAATAGTTCTATTTTCTCCAAAAGTAACGAACTGGAACCACCCCTTATCATAGTGTGTATTTTGTTGTCTTGATCATAAATTTGTTCAATTATTTTAATAAATTCAGTGCTGGACTTGAACTCATTCATATTCATTCACGGCAACGTTTTTGGACTGAGTTTGTGGCAGTTTTACTTCCTATACAACTCTTTTGTGGATTATTGGTTTTTCAGAGTTGTATCACTCCTTTTTTGGATTATTTCTTAAATTACTCCTACATATCTTGTTCTCGGATCACTATTACTAATTCTGTCTCCTCCCTGTGCTTTGTTTGGATTCAGTTTGCTTAGTTCTTTTTCAGTATAATCTGTTTTCAGTATTTGAGGTCACGTGGATGTCACTAGGACAACTTATCACTTTCTTTATGAAGCCAGACTGTTTTGCACAATATTTTGTAAATATATCTAATCTGTTGTGTCTGAGAAATAATTTTTGAATCTACACACAGTTTATCAATTTGTGCTTACTCCTTAATCATCTTGTGTATCTATAAAATGGTTTCCTATTATGCTCAATATCTTTATATAAAATTTCTTCAAATTTTTCTTGATCTTGTCTCGCACTATGCTTAATTTGTTTGTCCAGCTTGTTTATTTCAGGTATTTTGTTCTTATGGAAATATATCCCCTGATGTATGCCTAGATCCTGATGATAAACATTTTTTTGCACTCAAAGAATTTCTCTTTCAAATCTTTCCATATTCCTTCTGCAGATTTTCGACTGAAACCATCACTCAGATTAGTTTTACATAGATGATGCAGTAAAAGCCTTCAACTCAGCTTTCATTAGCATTTTAAATTCTCTAGCTGCACCCAGGAAAGTAATGGACAAAGCAAAAATCTCACCCTGGTTATCTAAAACAACCCGTACCGTAATGAAAACCAGAGATAGGGTTTGGAAAAAATGGCTACATTCCAAACTTCCAGCTGAGAAGTACAAAGAACATAGAAGTCAAACAAAACAACTCATCAACAAAGACAAAAAAGATCTCTATTATAATCCCCCAACATCATTAAAATCTGATCCAAAGAAATTCTGGAATTCTATAAACCAGATACTACATCCTGACAACCCAACCTCACCAAATCCATGTCCTGATAAGTCACCAGAAGAGACTGCCAACATATTCAACACTTACTTTATTGACTCTGTTTCCAAACTATTTAACCCTAACCCTTTAAACAACAACACTTCTAATCTCCCTAAACCCCCCCAGCTATTAACACTGAAAACCCCTTCTCTTTCAAACCTGTTCCCACTAACTACATCAAAACTTTACTCTCCAAGCTGAAATTGTATACTAAATGCTTCATAATTTTCATTAATCCTTACTTTGTTTATTTTTGCTTAACTTAATTAAATCCATCATTTTAAAATTACTTAGAACTGGTATATAAAGTTACACAAAATTAATATTTATATAAATAAAGTTGTTTCCGATCGTTCTTATACATAATAAACATAATGAACAATGTATTATGTCTAGTTGCATAGTAGGACTGCTTGCTCTTAATGTTACTTCACATATTCGTTCATAACCATCAGGTTAGATTAATATAATGTTTTAAAATATTCACACAACCGAGTAAAGTGTACTACATTTTTTATGTACTTCAATTTTTATTGCTTTACATATTTGTATAATGTGGTACATATGGTGCTTAAATGTTATGTATAGCTTTTTCACTAAACTGGGAATTGCTGTTCCATGATTTAAGGGTTAAAGCCAGGAATTAATTTAATCATGTGACCGCAGCACCATATTTAAAGTTGAGTGTTATGGTGTGTTAGTATCTGAAGAAGTCTGCTTACATTGGCAGACGAAAAGCACTCAATACTACACCAACTTGTTCTTACTTTACTTGCGGATAGCAGCAGTTTGCTGCATTTTTGTGTTTGCTGTTATTCAATTAAACATTGCCTGGTTTTAAGTTGCCGTTGCTCCTGTGGCGTTTTTGTATATTTCAACAGTGTTTTACGTTTCTTGGTGGATTTCATGGTTAGAAAAGAACTAATACTTACATGTGCATGGAAAATAATGAACATCGCATAGTGTTATGCCTGCCAGGAGCAAATACAAAGGATGTGAGGAAGTACGGATCTGTTTTTATTCAAGTCGGTACAAATGATCTCATTCGCAAGGATTCTCGGACTGTTAGTAAGGACCTTACAGCCCTCTTATAGGGTATAGCTTGTTCTGGTGATAGGACATATTTTCCCGAATCACATATAGAAAGGAAAGTCAGGCAGCAGTGAACGAGAAGATTTTCTGGGTAAATACCTACTCGAATAAAAATGTCACATTTTAAAAAAATGGAAATCTGTAGAGCATCCAAACCTAATTTTGGCCAAACATGTTCAGACAGGTCAGAAATTTAACAGTTCACAGACAGTAACATTTGATGTATCGCTGATGGTTGTTAATGTTAGGATTAATAAGAAAGTTCTTGGAAAATTTGCTACGTTCCCACAAGACTGATATTGTTATTGTTTGTGAAACATGGTTAATTAATGAATGCAAATCAATTCTATCAGGGTATAAATATTTTTACTGTAACAGACATTCTATAAAAAAAAATGAGGTTGAGGTGTTATGACAGGGATTAAAGGTTATCAGACCTGTGATTATTACATGTTCAATAATAACACCAATATTACAGTGTAATAAAAGACAACCCTGGAACAAATAACAATTGTTGGGTTGTATTGACCACCAAAGTCAAGTGCTGATGACCTAGAGGAATTCATACATTTCTTGCATGAAACACAGGAAGGAAGAATAATAGTGGCTGGGGACTTAAATTTACCAGAAACAGACTGGAATAATATTGGTTCAACAACATTAGTAAGGAAATTATTCACAATTTATGTTCAGGAACAACAATTGCATCAGACCGTAAAAAACCTATCAGAGAACAGAACATATAAAAGACATTGTTTGTGCTCCTAAAAAATTACTATTACCTCCATGTCATTGTTTATCGCTATGATATGCAGTGATCATGGGGTTATAAAGGTTAATTTGTTGCTAGATAATTCTGCTAAACTGAAATCTAAACCAAAGCACAGAAGATTCATTACAGATTATATAGTAGCAAAACAATCATTATTTTTTATTTTTATTTATTTTATTTTACATTTGTTGACTGGGAATGTCCGACTGAGTCAAAGCCCTTTTTCATTGGAGGCCCGGGGAGAAAAGCTCCAGAACATACAATATTAATAAAGAGATATTCAATAAGTTACAATTCTAACATCAATAGTTACAAAGTTATACAAATTCTAACATCAATAGTTACAAAGTTATAAACAACAACATGTTAGCAGGTACAGCATGAGAAGCAAAAATGTTGTAGTTTTTTTTTTTTTTTGCTAACCTAAAGTAAAAAAGCAGATTATAGGAAAAGTTTTAGAAGTCACATAGAAGGAATAGTATATAACAGTAAAACATGACTGCGTTGGTTGGTTATAATCAGGGAAGGTGTGAGCAGTGGCGGTCCACGGTTTTATGTAGTAGTCTTTAGTAGCCAGCTTAAATTGTTGGGGGTGAGTAAGGTTCCTTATTTCTAGTGGGAGGTTCCATGCAATAGAGGGGTGACAGCTGTACAAGTTGCAGCCTGTCTTAGATTTAGGTTTGTAAATGGTTAATAGGTCTTGGTTTGCACTTCAGAGATGTCTGATAGGGGAATAGAGGGAGATGAGGGATGATAAGGCTGGGCAGAAAGCTGGCTGATATAGAATGGAGTGTATAATTTGGATCTGAGATTGGAGAAACAGGTGTGGTAGTTCAAGCCAGTTCAGGTATTTTAGGGAGAGAGAGTGGTGGGATTTATATGTTTGTTGAGCTGCAAATATAGCTATCTTGTGACAGGTCGATTCTAGTTTGGTGAGAAGAGAGGAGTTCAGATTTGTGGGTATTTGGGAGCAGTAAGTTAAGAAAGATTAACCCTAGCTTCAGGGGTGAGGAGTTTGTTATCCCTGCACAAAAGTTCTAGCTTCTGATGCAATTATTAATGTGTAGATCAAATTTTAGTTGATCATCTATGGTAATGCCAAGTAGTTTTGTGCTAGATTCAACCTCTACAGGGGTATTGTTTAGGGATGTTATGGAGAAGGAAGGCTTGACGTAGTTAACTGATTTGGGAAGAAAAAGTAGCAATTTTGTTTTTTAGGGTTGAGGATGAGATGGTTATTTGTGAGCCATGTCTCTACTGAGTTAAAAGATGTCTGGGTATTAGTTTGGAGTTCAGAGGGTGAGTTAGCAATAGTGATGATTGTGGAGTCATCTGCATATTGGATAATGACAGACTGAGGACTGATGGTATGTAGTTGGTGAAGATATTAAATAGTAGAGGTCCAAGAACAGATCCTTGGAGGACATCTGTTCTTACTGAAAGGGGATTAGATAGTGTTAAGTTCCATCTCACTGACTGCTGCCCATCAGTGAGATAGCTAGAAAAACATGCGACTATCCCAGGGGAGAAGTTAAAGTCTGTAAGTTTGTTATGTAGCAAAGAGTGAGAGACAGTGTCAAAAGCCTTTGATAGGTCAAGAAATAGGAAAAAAAGAGTCTGTGCTTGTCTTTGGCTACAGAAATAGTGTTCAGGAAGGATAGTAGAGCTGTGGTAGTACTGTGCTTGGGACAGAAACCATGCAGTGTAGGAGTGAGTAGTTTTTCCTGTGTGAGATAATGCATAACTTGCTTATGTATACATTTCTCGAGGTCTTTTGAGAGAGGGGAGAGAATAGCAATAGGTCTGAAATTAGAGATTTCTGTGGAGTTACCCCCTTTATGAATAGGAAAAGTGTAGAGCTGTTTCTAGACAGATGGAACTTTAGATTCAGAGACTAAGCGATTTATTAGAATAGATACAGGCAAGGTAAGGGAGTGTGCAGCAGTTTGGAGAAAGTATGAAGGGATATTGTCTACAGATACATAGCACAATTTCAGCTTGGAGAGTAAAGTTTTGATGTAGTTAGTGGGAACAGGTTTGAAAGAGAAGGGTTTTTCAGTGTTAATAGCTGGGGGGGGTTTAGGGAGATTAGAAGTGTTGTTGTTTAAAGGGTTAGGGTTAAATAGTTTGGAAACAGAGTCAATAAAGTAAGTGTTGAATATGTTGGCAGTCTCTTCTGGTGACTTATCAGGACATGGATTTGGTGAGGTTGGGTTGCCAGGATGTAGTATCTGGTTTATAGAATTCCAGAATTTCTTTGGATCAGATTTTAATGATGTTGGGGGATTATAATAGAGATCTTTTTTGTCTTTGTTGATGAGTTGTTTTGTTTGACTTCTATGTTCTTTGTACTTCTCAGCTAGAAGTTTGGAATGTAGCCATTTTTTCCAAACCCTATCTCTGGTTTTCATTACGGTACGGGTTGTTTTAGATAACCAGGGTGAGATTTTTGCTTTTGTCCGTACTTTCCTGGGTGCAGCTAGAGAATTTAAAATGCTAATGAAAGCTGAGTTGAAGGCTTTTACTGCATCATCTATGTAAAACTAATCTGAGTGATGGTTTCAGTCGAAAATCTGCAGAAGGAATATGGAAAGATTTGAAAGAGAAATTCTTTGAGTGCAAAAAAATGTTTATCATCAGGATCTAGGCATACATCAGGGGATATATTTCCATAAGAACAAAATACCTGAAATAAACAAGCTGGACAAACAAATTAAGCATAGTGCGAGACAAGATCAAGAAAAATTCGAAGAAATTTTATATAAAGATATTGAGCATAATAGGAAAAGTACAGTTTTGTACCTACCATAAATGTAGATGTCTGAACTGGATAGCATCTGCAGTCATAACAACTGGGTTGTCCTGTCGTCAGGCAGCCCTTCAGTCGGCCGGATTCCAAAGTCCGGGTCCGGCTTCGGCTGATGTCACACTTCACCCGACGTCATCTCTGTTGGTTCGGTATAAAGGCATCAGCCGACGCCATTTTCCTCAGTGTTTCTTGCCCCAGATGCCAGTAGCCCTCTTGAAGGCTAAAATTTGGAGAGATGCCAATGTTTCCAAATAGATAGAGGTAAACACAAAAATAAGCATGTATGTACATATATACAAACAAATACACCATAAAAGACTCCCCACCAGCTAGCTATTAGGAGGGTAAACACCTAGGAGTACCACAGAGGAAGGAGGGAGGGTAATCCTGACTGCAGATGCTATCCAGTTCGGACATCTACATTTATGGTAGGTACAAAACTGTACTATGTCCTTCATGGATGCATCTGCAGTCATAACAACTGGGTAGAATACCATAGCCAACTAGGGAGGAGGATAAAACTAGATTATGGTGTGTTTAGGATCCCTTGCAGTACAGCAGTGGCAAACCCTGCTCGGGATCTGGAATATAGAGGCAAATTGTAATGCTTGGCAAATGTATGCACGGAGGTCCAAGTAGCCGCCTCAATAATGTCTTTGGTTGCCACTCCTCGTAAGAAGGCTGTGGTAGTGGCTGTTGCCCTTGTAGAATGAGGTCTTATGTTCTGTGGAATTGGTTTCCCATGGAAGGAGTAACAGAATCGTATGCAATTTCCTATCCATTTGGAGATTGTCTGTTTTGAAATAGCTTTTCCTTCTCTTCCTGTTGCATAGGCTACAAAAGTTGGTCAGTCTTTCTGCTACTTTTGTTCTGTCCAAGTAGTAGCGTAGCTGTCTATGTACATCCAAGGTATGTAGTATTCTTTCCCTCTGTTTTGTGGGTTGGGAAAGAAGGTAGGTAGGTGGATTGCCTGGTTTAAAGACACTCTGGATACCACCTTAGGCATAAATGTAGGATTAGTCCTCATGGACACTCTATCTTGGTGGAAGATTAGGAAGGGTTGCACTGCCATTAAGGCCTGTAGTTCTGAAACCCTCCTTGCTGAAGTAATTGCCAGTAGGAAAGCAGTTTTCCATGACAGGTGTTGTAGGTCTGCTGTTGCTGCTGGTTCAAAGGGTGATAGTGTCAACTTTTCTAGCACAAAGTTTAAGTCCCAAGCTGGTAATGGTGGTTTCCTTGGAGGTTTTACATTCTTGATTCCTCTGAGGAACTGCCTGAGCAAAGGGTGCGAAAAACAGGTGGATCAAAGCTGTATTCTGCTGAAATAGCTGATGCATGTATCTTGATGGAGGAGTAGGACAGGCCTGAATGAAGAAGTTCGGCCAGATACTCCAGAATGTTAGGCATATCTATGTTTGACACATCTTTTCCTCTTTCAGTACTCCAAATGACAAACCTTTTCCATTTTCCAGCATAGTTCCTTCTTGTTGAAGGTCTGCGTGCTTCAAGAATAATGTCTTTAACTCTTTGTGAAAGTTCTGGATTAGCTGCTGCTATGTGATGCTCCATGCAGTCAGTTGTAATGTTTTTAGGTTTGGATGTATGATGCTGTAGTTGTTCTGAGTTAACATCAAAGGCATCAGAGGTATTGGCCACATATTGTTCCGAGACATGCTCCTCAGCAGTGGGTACCAGTGTTGTCTTGGCCAGTTTGGAGCTATCAGGATTATCCTTGGACGTTCTTCCTTGATTTTTAGTAATACCTTGTGTATCAAGGGAAGAGGTGGGAATGCATATGCTGTTAGGCCTTTCCAGCTGAAGGAGAGCGAATCCACTTTCCATGCTAGTGGGTGGAATGTCAGGTGATGCGAATAGATCTATCTGAGGCATTCCCCATTTTCTTTGAGATGGTCTTGAAGATGTCCGCTTCCATTCGTGGGCATCCGATGTGGTTCTGCTTAATATGTCTGCTAGGGTATTCTCTTTCGGTACAAATATTGCCTGTAACTGGTTGTGTTGTAGCTGAGCGCCAGGGTCCACAGCTCCAAAGTCATTCTGCATAGGGGTATGAATGAGTGCCTCCCTGTTTGTTGATGTACCACATGACTGTGGTGTTGTCTGTCCTTATCATCAACTGGCCCTCTTTGAGAAATGGTCTGAACTTTTGGATTGTCAGTTTTACTGCCAGCATTTCTTTTAGGTTGATGTGCAGGTGAAGTTGATCCTGTGTCCACAATCCTTGTACGCATTTGTCTTGCATGTGGGCCCCCCATCCTAGGTCTGAAGGCGTCTGTTGTGATGGTCTGGCTTGCTTGACCTCTGTGAAAGGGGTAGCCCTGGGTTTGACTGGCATGCCTGAGCCCACCATAGGAACTCCTGTTTTAAGCATGGAATTAATGGGATTTCTGTTTCTAGGCTGTGTCTGTGTTGGGACCATAAATTCTTTAGGTACCACTGTAGTTTTCTCATATGTAGTCTGGCAAGTGGGACCAAGATTATGCATGATGCCATGAAGCCCAAGGCCTGCAGTACTTTTCTTGCTGTTAACTTGTTCAGTTTTGTTAGTGCCAAGAAGTAACGAGGAGTTCTTTTTGTTTTCTGTAGTTAGGAATGCCATTTGTTTTACTGTGTCCAATTCCGCCCAAGAATGTCCTTGTTTGGGATGGTATCAGCCTTGACTTTTGTAAATTGACTGTGTATCCCAGTGCTTGTAGCAAGCAAATGACCCTTTGTAAATCTGTTGTCAGCTTGCTTTTGTTGTCCCCTTGTAGCAGGCAGTCGTCCAGGTATGGGTAAATTTGAATTCCCTGTAGTCTGCAATGGCGATTACTGATGCCAGGCATTTTGTGAATACTCTGGGCGCAGTAGATAAGCCAAAGGGCAATGCTGAGAATTGATAGTGCTCTGATCCTGCAAGAAATCTGAGGTATCTTCTGCAGATTGGTCGAATGGGGACGTGCAGGTATGCCTCCTTGAGATCTAGAGTTACCAGCCAACACTCCTTGCCCAGCATGGGAAGAAGTTGCTGTAGGGTCAGCATTTTGAATTTTGGGACAATGATATATGTATTTAGGATGGACAGGTCCAGAATTGGTCTCCAACTGTTTTCCTTTCTTGGAACTAGGAATAGTCTTGAATAGAACCCCTTTCCTTGTTCTGCTGTTGGCACTCTTTCCACAGCTCTCATGTTTGCTAACTGCATTATCTGTTGTAGAGCCTCTGTTTTTTGATTTGGAGGTAGATTTGGCATTCCTCTTTTGACTGGTAAGGTGTGGAAGTGGAACCGGTAACCTTGATCTATGGTTCGTAAAATCCACTTGTCTTTTGTTATATAGTGCCAGTTTTTTGAAAATAAGGTTAACTTTCCGCCTAGAGGAGCTGCTATTTGTTCCCTTGTAGGCGGATTTAGGATTAAGTCACTGTGGCTGTGTTGCTGTAGTGGCAGTGGCAGAGAGGTTGTGTCTGTGCCTCTGTTGTTACCTTGCCACTGTCGTCCTCTGTAGGCACCTCCTCTGGATTGGTTTCTGCCTCTGGAACGTCTATTCCTTCCCCTTTGAGATCTTGTGGAGTCAGGAAAGGACCAATTTTTGGCAGGCCAGTTCCTCCTAAACCTTGGGGTTGAACCTGCAAGAAATCTTTAACCGCTTGAACAGATTTTGCCTTTTCTTCCATTTTCTTCATAACCTGCTGGGCAGGTGTACCAAACAAACTTGTCTTATCCATAGGAGCATCCAGCAACTTAGCTTTAACATGATCCGGTAAAGCTTGCTCCTTAAGCCATGCATGCCTTCTTATCACTGTGCCAGTCATGGCTGATCTAAATGAAGCCTCCAGTGTATCATAGCCACATTTTAAGGAATGGTTACTAACCTGTTGTATGTTATTTACCATTTCTAATACATATTTCTTATCAAGAGATTCATCAGTGGTTAGCTTTTAGTTAACTGATCAAGCATAAACTCTTGGTATTGTATCATGTGAAACTGACAGTTTAAAGCTCTAGCTGAGAGAGTAGCTGAAGTGTAGACCTTTTTGCCCCATCTGTCTAATGACCTTGCTTCCCTTTCAGAAGGAGTAGGATTTTTAGCTGGGGTCGTGGCTACTGCCTTGTGTCTCTGGGATAAAGTTTCGGGTCTGCAAGTGGAGCCTTGTAAATGATGAGTGTCTGGCACCCTGTAAAATCTGTCTGGTTTGTCAGGGGCTGGAGGTAAAGAGTCTGGTGCGGAGCAGACATCATTGAAAGCATCATCCACCACAGAGAGAACAGGAGGTATAGCTAAGGGCCTGTGCTGAGGAAGATGCAGAAAGGTCCTAAGTCTTTTTCTGGAGTCTGAAAAATCCTGATGCTGCCATTGGAACTGCTCGCATGGCATGTAAGGCTTTCCCCAAAGGAGAATTCTTCTGGTGGGGAAGCAGCTGGAATGGATTCTTCAGCATCAGAATCTTCAAAATTGGAGAAAGGAGCCTCTGGCTGGTCAGTTATGTCTGATTCATCGGCAGAATCATCAGAGGACACTGGCTCAGGGGGCCCTGCCCTAGGTCTCTTCTCTGGGGGCTGAGAGGCCCTGTCTGGGTGAGATTGAGATCCTCTAATTAAAGAAATTAAATCTTCTGCCAGAGTAAGCATTTGAGAACTAGAGGAGGGCCTGGTTGTAGGGGTTTAACAGGCCCTGTTTTAGTAGTCTTGGCTGCTTTAGCCCTGGCGAAGGCCTTAATGGACATGGCTGCTGGAGGCCTAGCAGCACCACGTTCTGGGGTAGAGACATCCAAGGGAATGGTGTCTGATAAGTCAGTGGCAACCACCGTAGTGGATAAAATTTCTGAGGCCGATTCAAGAATGGTAGCAGGGGCCTCAGTTGTAGAAATAGATTCAGCTGTACTTTGATCAGTTTTCGGTTTCGGCCGAAACTGAGACACTCATGTATGCTTAACCATGGTTTCGCCAAAACCTTGGACCATGAGTGTCTTTATCTTTGCGTTTTGGTAGATTGTGAAGTCGGAGGATCCGACGGCATAATGTACGCAAAATCAGAATCGAAAAGTGTTCAGCAAACTCCGACCGACGCCTAAGCGTTCGTCGGTTGAAAGAAGCACAGGCCGAACAGGCTGCTACGTCGTGGGCTGGGCCTAAACAAGGCAGACAGTAAGAGTGGAAATCTTTATGAGGTATTTGTTTCCCACAGGTTAAACAATTATTAACTTTTTCTGACATCGGCTGAGGCAAGAAAGAGTCCCCAACGGGGAACTAAGCATTAGAAGTCTTCGAAGTAGTATACGGTAGAAGTAATCTCAGGATCCGACCGACCGCATTTGCGAACAGCTTCTGCTTCGGGCGCACGCAAGAAAGACTGGGGAAAATGGCGTCGGCTGATGCCTTTATACCGAACCAACAGAGATGACGTCGGGTGAAGTGCGACATCAGCCGAAGCCGGACCCGGACTTTGGAATCCGGCCGACTGAAGGGCTGCCTGACGACAGGACAACCCAGTTGTTATGACTGCAGATGCATCCATGAAGGACATCCATTTTATAGATAGACAAGATGATTAAGGAGTAAGCACAAATTGATAAACTGTGTGTAGATTCAAAAATTATTTCTCAGACGCAACAGATTAGATATATTTACAAAATATTGTGCAAAACAGTCTGGCTTCATAAAGAAAGTGATAAGTTGTCCTAGTGACATCCACGTGACCTCAAATACTGAAAACAGATTATACTGAAAAAGAACTAAGCAAACTGAATCCAAACAAAGCACAGGGAGGAGACAGAATTAGTAATAGTGATCCGAGAACAAGATATGTAGGAGTAATTTAAGAAATACAACATACTGAGGTATTAGAGGAGATACGTAAGTCTGAGTGCTAACAAAGAAGTAGTGATGGAACAGTAATTTGGTTGTGCTAATTAAAAGTAGGTATAATAGTTTAAGGAGAGCAATAAAGTGAAGTATTAGAAGGGGATAAGTATGATAAGTGAGTTAGTGCTTTAAAGGGAAGTATAAGAAGGTGATGAAGGATGTTAGGAGAAGCTATGTCCCAGATGTAGATTAGAGACAAAGTCAGGAGGCAGAGATGCAATCTTTTAGTAATGGTGTGAAAAGATGAAGGTTTACGATAGCCTTATTGATGCATGAATTTTATTCCACATTCTAGCTACACTACTGGAATAGAGACTGACCCCAGCAGCCCTATGTGGCTTGTAGATGGTAAGCAGTTGTTTATCATTTAACTGAAGGGGAAAGTTTGGTAGATCGTATAGTAGTACGGGGCTAATTGCTGGGCATGTGAATGGGGTAACTGTGAAGGATAAGATCAGCTGGGTATAAGATACATGGTGAGGAAGTTCAAGCCTGTTATGTGACTTTAGTGATAAAACGGTGGATCTGGTAAGGTCTGGTACAATTGAATTTGGTGACTTTATTGTATCAATGTTCAAAGTTTAGAACTAAGTGAGACTTATAGGCTGGTCATGAAAGGAGCGCCATATAGGACAGGCAGGAAGAGGTAACTGGTAGCTAGAATTACCTTGACAGAGTTTGCAAGGAATTTCTTTACTCTATGAAGGGTACCTAGTTTTGGTGGGTTTTCTTGATGCTGCTGAGCATATGTAAATCAAATTTAAGATCGTCATTGATTGTCATGCCAAGTAGTTTTGTATGTCAGGTAACGTCAATTGAGTTATTATTTAAGAAAGAAATTTTAAAGTAGTTTTTTTTCATGGAAATGGAATTTTGGAAAACAACGAAATAATTTAGTTTTCTGGGATTTAGTAGCAGGAGATGATTATCTTGTAGCCACTTCTTGATTAATTCTCTGAATATGTTCAAGGTTATCTGAAATGCATATCAGGGTAGAATCATCAGTGTACTGTACGAGGGAAGCTTCTGACAGGATTTATCTAGATTGTTAGTGACTATATTTGTAGAGCAGAGGGCCAAGAATGGAGCCCTGGGACACACCATTACTGACAGGAAGGAAGAGAGAAAAGGTGGAGAGTTATTTAACAGACTGGTATCTAAGTAGTTGTTAAAACCAAGGTAGTGTGGGCTGTGATAGCCTGTGGGAGGACAATTGCCAGAGGAGAGTTTGGTGACAGACTAGATCAAAAACTTTACAAAGATCAGAGAATACAGAGAAAATAAGTTTGCCTTTATCCCTGCCTTTGTTAATAGTATCTGCAAAGGTTAATTAGGCTATGATAGTAATATGGGCGGGTCTAAAACCATGCTGTGTGGGGGTCAGGAGCTTATCCTGAAGGATGAGTTCAAATAGCTGCTTGTGAATACACTTCTCCATACGTTTTGACAAAGGGATACTAAGGCAATAGGTCTTTAACTAGAAATATCAGATGAGGTTCCTTCTTTATAAAGGGGATGATGGACGTTTTTCCATAGAGAAAGAATGTATGATTCCTTGATAGATCTGTTAATTAGAACAAACACAGCATAGGTTATGGAAATGCAGCCAGCTAGAGATATTCTGCTGGGAGACTAACTGCTGAAGGAGAACAGGTTTTCAATTTAAGCAGTAGCGATTTGATGTTTGAATGGGTTTTAGGATGAAATGGGTGGTGTTTGCTGTCTGAGGAGAGAGGATGTCAGGATTGTCATATGGAAAATCTTTAGTAAGGGCTTTAATGCTTTCTATAAAATGCTTGTTAAATTGAGGAGATGTTTTGGAGGGATTGTTCTTTGAGACAGGATTAAAAGTGATGCTTGATCCAGGATGGAGTACATTATTAACAGAAGACTAAAATTTCTTCAGGGTTGAAACACTGATTAATAAGTATTACTGTAGTAGATTTTCTTATTTGAGGTAATCTGTCTTTTAGTACGATTACAAAATTCGTTAAAGTGTCACAAGTGTGATTATTCTTTACTTGTTTTGTTGTAGCTGGAATCAGACTACTGAGAGTTATCTGGAAAAGCGTGTTAAATTTGTGTGCGGTTTTGTTGCGTGGAATATTTTTCACCAGACCAGTTAAGGGCGCTTATAATTCTATTAAATGTATCACAGTTAAAATTAGTGACATTAGGGAAGTTCTAAGCGTTACTTGACATGATGGGTACCGACTCTGGTTGCATATACAAGGAGGTGGTCACTGAGGGAATCAGAGTGGGTGTCACAAGAGACATACTTGGTAGAATCAGACACTGATATTCAGTTGAGAACTGAGCCGCAGTTTTTAGGATAGTTGTAACGTGGTGGAGGAAATAAGTTGAATCAAATAGGTTGGGGCTAGTTGATGAGTATTTTGGGGAGATAATCTGCCAATCAAAATTAACACCACCTAGGATTATCTTTTCATTAGAAAGTGTATGTGAGATCCAGTTTTCCAGGACTGCAGTCTTACTGTATGCAGGAATACAGAATATTACAATATATAGTTGTTTATGGTTATTTGGTTTAAGATGGACGATGAGGAGTTATAGAATTTGTGAATATGTTTATTATAAGGTAGGATTTCAAGATAGTCAGGGTGTAGTAAAGCTATTCCACCTTTTTTTTTCTTATTTCTGCCCTGATGATATTATAACCAGGGAGTGATATTTTAGAGTCAAGTATAGGAGGTTTTAGTCACGTTTCATGAGAGATCCAGACATCTGAAATTTTATTATAGATGCTACAAGTAAGTTGTGATCACTGAGGTCAGTTAGTAAACATAAGGGAAGAAAGTTAGTTGGAGTGCTTAAATGCAGATTAATTGTTTAGGGGTTTTGTGTGTGTGTGTGTGTGTGTGTGTTATTGAGCCCAGGTTTTGTCGATATTTTTGTGTATTCCTTTAAGGGGGGTGGGATGTAGGTGGGGTTCTGGGTGGAGACCAGGTCCTATAAATGTAATGCTATGAGGGGTGGCTGGGGAACTGAGGCTGGAGGGAGAGCACAGAGGATAACACCTCCAACACCTGCCGCAGACGTCTTTTATCTATTATGTTTTCAGTGGAATAATGTTATGTAATAAGAACAGCAGTCTACACATGCTTTGGAAGCACAAGGGTTATGCTACAATGTCACTCGGACAGCTACAGTTTCACAGCAAACAAGCTGAGTGCAGGAAAGTTTGAAGAGAGAAGGGGGAACAAACTAAATTTGACTCAGAAAGCTGCACAGAGTATAATCAACTACCTGTAGGAGAAAAAGGCTAGCCAATCATGTAATAAATATTGTTTAAGGTTGTAAGCATAAGTGCTGTGACAGAACACTGTGCACTCATTACTATTACAAAAACGGACAATAACAAAAGCGGCTTTTAATAAAATCTAGACTATCCACTAATATGTGGACAATAAGTGGATAGTAAGCATAGAAGATGTATAAGAGGCATAGATAAACATATTAATATGAAATAACCGCAGAATGTCCATAAACTGCTGCAGCAGAACATGTTTAACAGTAACCAATAAACTAATAATGGAAGTAAATGCATCTGTATTTGGAGTAAAAATGCATGGGTAAATGTAGATAACATAACAGGAAGAAACTGAAGATGAGGGAAACAGATAAATAATAAGGTAAGGGTAATTTAGTGCCATCTTAAATAAATAAGGATAAGACAGTGTACTCTATGAATATATCTTTTTCTATATTTTATGAATAGGAAGTAACTGCATCTGGCAGAATCTAGGAAGTAATGAAGTAGAGCTGACCTGAAAGAAAAATCATACATCTGAAAGAGGAGATAGAGAAAGATATGGCATGATGGATCTGAAAGACAAGGTAAGGAAAGATAAGGCATCATGGATCTGAAAGAGTGGGTAAGGTACACCTGACAGCTGTGGCACATTAGTGAAAGCAAGTCATTATCTGGAGAGGTAAAAGGGTGGTAGACATATTGAGTATAAGCATCATCATTTTTGTGACCTACGCTGGTAGGAAGAGGATAATGGCTGATGTCTAAGAGTGGCAGATGGGCAAAAGTAATGAAAGAGAAGTTTGTAGACAGCTGTACATAAAAGAAAAGAAGATATTTCAGTGATGGTGATGGTGGCAAAAGAGAATAAAAGATTACAGAGGACTATGGCTCACCAAGTTCGCAGACGACTGCAAACTGGGAGCCATAATCAACTCTCCAGCTGACACAAACATCCTTCAAAAAGGTCTCACAGAGACAGATAACTGGTGCCAGCGCCATGGTTTAAAGCTAAATGCCAAAAAATGTATAGTCATACCCTTTGGCAAAAACAATGTGCCCACAAATTACCACATAGGCGGAAACCCATTAAGTACAGAGAAAGTTATTAGGGACCTGGGGACCCAAGTTGATAGCAATCTCTCCTTTGAAAACCACATTGCCAAAGTGGTTAGAAAGACCTTCTACATAGCCCACCTCATCACGAAGGGTTTCACATCTAGATCGAGAGAGGTAATCGTGCCCCATTATTCATCCCTCATCAGGCCCATCATAGAATACAATGCCCCTTTTGGGATGTACCTTACCCGACACCTGCAGCAATTAGAAAGACCCCAGAAGTATCTCACCAAGAGGATCAAGGGTCTCAAACAGATGCCATATGCTGCTCGGTTAAAAAAACTCCAGCTCTACTCAGTTGCATACCGCCTACTTCAAGGCGATCTATGCCTGACATACAAAGCTATGTCAAATCCAGAATTAATGGACATGCTCCACCTCAGTAAATCTAAATCCCTTAGAGCCACACGCTTGAGGGACTTGAACCTCAGCACAGAAATAAATAGAACTTGCTGGAGGGACAGGTTCATAACCCAGAGGCTCCCTTCGCTCTGGAATAGAATTCCAGTTCATGTGAGGCAGAGCACCTCACTGAATCTCTTCAAGAAGAATCTCGATAAGTGGATGGGGATCGTAGGTTTGTCCCAGGGATTACTCCAGTGTCACTATTAGACAGAGGCACAGTAAACTAAACCTTAAAAAGGGCACAGTATACTCAAATCAAGGGGTGGCGTAAGCCATACAGAATCGGGCTAGGCTTATAATTGCCCCAGGGCAGATAGCCTAGTATGAACCTATGAACCTATACAATGGTGACTATTGGGGAGTTCAAAATTTGCAAAGCAGCAGATCTTTACATGAGTTTTCTGTAAAACAAGGACAATTTGTGAGTTACTGACTGTGATTAATGACAAATATATTCCATTTTAAATATAGCAATGTGTTTCTGGTAAAGAGAGTTGTGCAATTCTGTACACTTTTTGTAACTGAGCTAATATTTTGCAGTGGTTCATAAGTAGTTACTAAATCGTGGGATAACAGAGAAGTACAGCCAGAACTCCCAAATTGCCCCCAGCACTGTCTGGTTAAGCGACTTGCTAAAGTTCACACAGAAGACAAACACAGGCAGAGGGAATCAAACCCTAAACAAAAAGGACTACAGCTCACTGACTTATGCCTCTGCACCAACTGCTCAAAACATGGTTGTTCAAATTTGAAAGCCTCTTTCTTGTGGATTTTTGATTTGGCAAATTTGAAAGGAGTCAACAAAGTTCCTGCAAGACTTTACTCCGGTTACAAGCTTTCTCCAAGAATTGCTGGTGTGGACTAGTAGTGCAATCTGGATTTCTGTAGGAGTTTCAATGAACACATAGTTAGACTTTGTGTTGTTTGTCACTGTAAAAACAAAAATTCTGTGCATTTTTGAAACTCCATTTGTCCCTGCTGTTTGCTGATCATCATGACATTCATTCCCCTATCACTCTCGTCAAAGGTAAGCAGAGAGACGCTATTGTGTAGGCAGTTATTAGAGATGGGCTGAGAATTCCCTTTTTTTTTTTTGCTTACTTGAAAGGATGCTTCTTTCCAAGCTAAACTGCAGGCATGTCTGCGTGTTGGGGAGAACAAAGCAGGGATGGACCAAAACAGTGTTTGGGTGGTTGTAAGGCACTCTTGCTGTTGCTGCATGCTTTTACATCAAAAGATGAGGTGATCTCTTCCTTCCCTTTTATTCTGTTGCTTTGAAATGGCTGGCTGTGAGAATAGTGATCGGACAGAAAGACATACACATAGGATTTCTTATCTTGTTTTGTGTTAGTTCTCAACCACTCACTTTGATGTGTATGTAACACCACTTATTTATTTTTCCTGGCCTGACATTCTGCTGGGACTATTAGGATCCTGCAGATGGACACACTTTGCCAGACTGGAGACTGCAGCTGTTGTAGCTGTAAAAACTAAGTGCCACGATCACTTCAGTTTCTGTTCAAACTTTTAGAGTAAATAAATTCACAAATGTGCAGTGTTACCATGAACTAGGGATGGCATAATGGTTATGGCATTTATCTCATATACAAGTGGTACAGTACAAGGTTTGATTCTCACCAATAGAAATTAGCTATGCTTAAAATGGCCCACAAGTCGATGCTAAGCTTGGTTGCGGCTACCTATTTTTTCTTCAGTAACAAAAAGTTAGTTTATTGTCAGTGGGCTTCAGTTAAAAAAGTAGGTGCTACACAGTAAAATGATGTTACACAAATTTCCTAAAAAATGAAACTAAACACAGTGATTGCGGAACTGTACAGTATAGGTTCCTAGTTATATCCTAGGCTAATGATCACCAGGGCATTTATAAACCTATTCATGCAATAATTTCCAACTGGGTCCCACTGTATCATGCAAGCTTACTAAGAGGGATATGTTATGAAGTTTTTAGAGGTTACACTGGGTGGGGTGTTAGTTTGGGTCTGCCTCTGTCTATCAGATACATGGGACCAGATCCAGGGTGAATTTCTGATTTTCCATACATTGGTCAAGGTTACACTTAAATAGGGTTAGGAATGGACTCTGCTTCACATGGATCGGTAGCCAGTTCCTGTGCATGGGGATCCTCTAAGACAAACATTTGGGTTGCCAACATGTCTTATTTATGCCACAAGCAAAATTAAAATCCTTGGATCTAGTGGTTCTGATGCTGTTCATTTTGTGGATGTGCAAAAGGTCCATCAGAACTGGATCCAAGTATGCCTTGTATGCCAGGTATATATAGCATCTCAATAACCTGCAGGAGACAGAGTATAGAGATGGGGCTTGAAGGTGATCCATATAGGGCAATATGTTTATACCCTAGATTTTCCCAATAAGGAAACTTTGTGGGAGTATCAGCTGTTGCATACATCTGGACAAATACATTCCAAAGTGGGCAATATACTCAATGCTGGGTCTGATAAGGGCTGAATAAAGTGGCACTGTTCCTTCCTTGGACCTGAATGCTATGCCATTTCTTATAAACTGATTGGCATAGAATGATTTTCTGACTACCTTGACTACATGTTGGTCAAAGGCCAGACTGCTGTCTAAATATGCTTCCAGATCCCGGACTACTGGGTCAAATCTTAGGGGTGTATTACTGATGGAGTAATTAGCCTGGGTGGCAGTTTCTCAAAAGGCACTATAAATCATTTCTTGGCACTGAGCTTTAGTCCATGACTTTGGCATCAGTCAGTGGTCTGTGTTAAACCCTCTTATAAGGTGTTTGTGTCATTTGAGCATCTATAAAAGCTCCCAATTTGCAATCATCTGCAAACTTGGTCAGCCAAAGGCCCATGACATTAACCTTTACCTCTGAGATGTAGATGCCAAACAGGAGTAGCATGGAGCCCCGAGGCATCCTGTTGGTGCCCAGTCTCTCAGTGGAGGTGGTATCACCAGTCCTGATTTCCTGGGTCCTGTCTGTGAGCCAGCTGGTACTCCAATGAGTTATGTAGGGGTTTATGCCCAGATTGGTGAGTTTGTCAACTATGCCAGGCTGAGGTACTGTATTAAATGCCTTAGCCAAGTCCAGGTAGGCAGTATGCATAGTTTTCACCTCATCTACTGCCTTGGTGATCTTCTCAAAGACGTCCACCAGGTTTAGTATGCATGACCCTCCCTTGACAAAACCAAACTGGGTTGGGTCCAATGTTTGAAAGTTACCTGTGTTTTTGTTGATCATTCCCATGATAAATTGTTCGATAGCTTTGCATACTGAAATGTCTTCTATTGTATAATTAGTTTAGTAAGTATTTTGTTTGATAACTGCCAAAGTAAATGTAAACTAGTAGACATTTTTCCCATTATGGTTTTGCCAGTCTGATGTTGTGGATGTGGTCACTGTTCTTTCACTTTCATCACAATCAACAAAAGAGGTGCACAAAGAAGCTGACTGTCCATGCTAAATGATCACTGGTATAATATGTGTGTGTGCATGCGCGTGTGTGTCCTGGCAGGAGGCAGATGCATGTGTATTAAGAGTGCAAAAATACAAAACTTCACTACTGTGGCCAGTACAATTTCTTCACAGGCAAAGGCAAAAGAGGACATTGCACTGGGATCTGTGTGCAATGCAAAAGAAGCTAAAGGTGACATTCATTTCATGTTAGAAATTAAGTGAAGACAAAACCTATGTTGTCTTATCAAGCTTTCAGGTTCCAACTTCACTGCCTCCCTAAAATGGAATGAATTTGGTCACAAAAAAATTTATTTTTTTTACTAGTGAGAACTGGCATTTATAAATTCATCAATCAGTTTTTGGATACTATTGCACCTAAAAGTACAACCTAACTATAGTTAACTATTGAATCTCCAGATTTGGGTCCAAAAATATTTACTAAAGAATGATGAACTGTTTCACAGAAGTACTGCTGCTCAAGGTGGTGGAGAACAGTCAGTATACAGAATAGGTTCTATTGTATACAGCAACCCCTAAGTGCTTTTCCAGTACATGGTAAAGACTTAAGAAGTTTTCTGTGGCTTAAAGAAGGCTCAAAGTAACAGAGTCTAAGAGGTTTCTTATAGTGTCGTGTCATTCATGACTATGGCTATGGAAGTGGTCATTGGGTATTTCTTTCATTTTCATCACAATCAAACATCAGATATCTAAAACTGTCTTTCTTTTTGGAAATACAGTGATGATAGCATGACAGATTATGAATGCATAAAAAACACATATTTAAACGATCAATGTTGAAAGTTCACTGACACAGCTTGTACAGGTACAGTGTATGTGCTGGAGATCAGCAAAAAGTGCATTACTGATGAGACTATGGCTTTTACTTTTCTTAAACAGATATAGGTTCACAGGTTGGTACTAGGCCATCGGCCCTAGAGCCCATGCAAGCCTAGCCATAACAATTCCCTGGATATTTCTTCCCACAATATTTACTTCTCCAGGCCCCTGTCTAGCAGGGCGACTGACATGATCCTCTGGGTGAATTTCCTATCCCCCATCCAATCATCAAGGTTTCTTTTGAAGAGGGCCAATGAGGCACTCTGCTTGATAAGTATGGGCAGTCTAATCCAGAATATGGGGAGTCTCTGGGTCAGGAACCTATCCCTCCAGCATGTTTTGTTCATTGTGATGACAAGGTTTAGATCCCTGGAGTGTGTGACGCTGAGGGATTGGGATTTCTTTAAGTGGAGCATGTCCAACAGCTCAGGGTTTGACATGGTCTTGTATGTTAAGCAGAGATCGCCTCTGAGTAAACGATATGCCACAGAGTATAGCTGGAGTTTTTTTAGATGGTCAGTATATGGCATCTGCTTTAGACCTGTGATTCGTTTAGTGAGGTATTTCTGTGGCCTTTCCAGCGGTTGCAGATGGCTTGTGAGGTACATACCAAATGGGGCGTTATACTCTATAATGGGTCTAATGAGGGATGAGTACAGTGGGACAATGACCTCCTTTTTTCTGGATGAAAAGCCCTTAGTGATGAGGAGTGCCACATAGAAGGTTTTCCTGACTGTTGTGGCAATGTGGTTATCGAAACTGAGACCACTGTCCACCTGTGTCTCTAAGTCTCTCATCACACTTTCAATGTTTAGTGCCCTGCCACCTATGTGGTAATTCATGGGTACATGCTTTTTTCCAAAGGGGATAACTATACATTTCTTGGCATTAAGCTTGAGCCCATGGCTTTGGCACCAGGCATCTGTTTCTGTAAGGCCCTTTTGTAGAATATCCACATCATTTGGGGATTCAATAATGGCTCCCAGTTTGCAGTCATCTGCAAACTTTGTTAGCCAGAGTCCCTTAGTGTTGGCCTGTACTTCAGAGAAGTAGATGCCAAACAAGAGTGGTCCCAGGGCTGAACCCTGAGGTACTCCACTTGTCACTTGTCTGGAGCTGGATTTGGAGTCGGCTACTTTTACTGTCTGGGGTCTGTCAGTAAGCCAGTTAGCAACCCATCGAGTGACGTAGGGATTTATGCCCAGCTTAGTAAGTTTATCTATGATTCCAGAGCGGGGGATGGTGTCAAAGGCCTTGGCGAGGTCCAGATAGGCTGTGTGGACTGCCTTACCCTCGTCCACAGCTCTGGAGACTGATTCAAAGAAGTCAATCAGATTCAGGAGACAAGATTGGCCCTTCACAAACCCAAACTGGGTGGGGTCCAGTGTTTGAAGGTTGCCAATGTCTTTGTTTATAAGTTCCATGATAATGCGTTCCATGCCCTTGCAAATCAGGCTGGTCAGACTGATGGGACGGTAGTTCACGGGATCCAAGGTGGATCCTCCCTTGTGGAGCGGGATAACTGTAGCTGTGCGCCACTCAGTGGGCACGAAGCCTGAGGTGAGGCTATGATTAAACATAACACTTAGGTGAGGTGCCAGTTCATTTTGTAGTTCATGTAGTACACAGCCTGGGATGTCATCTGGTCCCATGGATGCTGTATTCTTAGCTTTGGAGAGTGCGGTTTCTACCTGTGTGGCCGTGATTATCAGAATTTGGCAATCTTTTTGTATTGAGATGGGCACTTTAGGGGGTGAGAGTGGGGTGAAGTTTGCACTAAATCGATCTGCCAGGATATTGGCAATATCCCTGGGATCAGTATATTTAATGCCATTCTGTTGTAACTCGGAGCAGATCTGAGTATTGCCATTTAGATTCTAGACATAACTATATTATGCCTTGCGGTTGTCTTTGAAATCTTTGGCAATTTTATTTTCGTAACTAGCTTTTGAGGATTTTATGAGGGATCTCAGCTTTTTACTGAGGGAGTTTTTTGCATCCTGGGATTTTCCTCTTTTTTGCAACAGTTTCTTCCTTCTGTTGTATAGTTTGTTTATAGCAGGGGACTACCAGATTGGCTTCCTTTTTTGGAGAAGAGCATCTTGGTTCTATTTGGGATGGCACGATTCATGCATGAGTGGATGTGCTCGTACAGTGCCTTAGTGTAGGATTCTGCAGTCGAACTTCCAGATCCCGTCTGCGTGGGTGTTGTGAAGTTTGTCACTTCTGACTTCAGTAGCTTGAAGTTGGCTTTGGAGAAGTTTTTTAAGGAGGTTTCCTTACTGGGGGGTGGGGGTGGGATGTGGATGTCAAGGGTGATTTTCTTATGGTCAGACCTGACCAATGAGGGGGTGACCACTGGTGTGGAGCATCTATCTCCCATGTTGGTAATGACCAGGTCTAGGATATTGCAGCCCCTGGTGGGACAATGGATTAGTTGATCCAGGGCGTTGGAATTAATGAATTCCAAGAACCGTTGGGAACAGGAGTTGGTACCCGAGTAGTTTTCCCAATTAATGGCAGGGTAGTTGAAATCACCCAGTATTAGGGTGTTTGGTTGTATCTTAACATTTTCCAGTATGTTTAGAAAGGTGTAGTGAGAATCTTGGGGCATGGTTGGGGATCTGTAGCAAGCTACAATTTATATTGCAGTCTTACCTAGTGTTAGTTGCACCTGGAGAATTTCAGATGCATTGTGTTGGGCAACTAGCCTGGAGGTGTGAATATCCTTGGTGAATATGGACACTCCTCCACCTTTAGTGTTTCGGTCCTGGTTTTGTGGCCGAAAAGTGTGGTAAGAATTGCAGCCTGGTATTGCAGGGGTGCTCTCTGTTGCCTTGAACCAGGTCTCAGTTACTGCACAGATATCGATGTTCTCCATTTTTAGGAGTGCCTCAAGAGAGTGCATTTTGAGGTTTAGACTTCTAGCATTGAGTAGCATTACCTTCATATTTTGCCTGCTTCTACCTGTTACGATGGTGGTTTTATCCTTTGAACCTTGCCTAAAAAAGGCACTATAGGGGTGGCAAGAGCTTTAGCCAGTAACCTGAATCCCAGGGGTGACAGGTGCAGACCATCTCTGGCAAAGCATCGTGGTTTGTCGATCATGTCTTCCCAGGCAGACAAATACTGGATCCCCTTTGAATGACACCAGAAGCTTAGCCAATTGTTGAAGTCAATCATTTTGTCCTTATACTGTGGTATAATTCTGGGTGAAGGCAGGATGCTACTCAGGGCTAGGGTCATACCTGCCTGGGTCACATGATCCAAGAGCTCTTCCATATCTCTTTTCATGTCGTCCAGGGAGGTACGTCTCAAGTCATTCACTCCAGCATGGACAATGACAGAGTCATATTTGTACTTGTTGTGGAGTGACTTGAGTGCATGCGTTATGTGGCAGATCCTGGCACCCGACAGGCAGCTGACTGTAATTTTCTCCTTGTTCAGTCTGGTGAGTGGGACATCAGTGTGCCTGACTATAGAGTCACCTATGACTAAAGTGTTGGGTACATTGTCTTGTACACTGGAAGTCAGCTTTTTGAGAGAACAGGGTATACAACTATTTTTTTTTAATAAGAAGCATCTTAATTAAATTATCAGTTATAACACAGGCAATCATACATTTTATACAAATGAAAACAAACCATAATGACATAGTCTCAGCTGCAAGTATTTTACAACACAGACCATATTGACAAAAGTGTTGGGTACATTGTCTTGTACACTGGAAGTCAGCTTTTTGAGAGAACAGGGTATACAACTATTTTTTTTAATAAGAAGCATCTTAATTAAATTATCAGTTATAAGACAGGCAATCATACATTTATACAAATGAAAACAAACCATAATGACATAGTCTCAGCTGCAAGTATTTTACATCGCAGACCATATTGACAAAATTTTAGTTGTAAACATTATACATCACTTATAATATACCCAATCTTTGTCAGTCAAACATTACATCAATCAATCAAATCTTTCCTTCTATTATATAGCTATGCATTAAACCGAAAAGCAAGTTGCATGATTTAAGTATTCGTGAGCTCCATTAAAAGCTCCGTGACATAAGTTCAGTGTTTGGGAGGACATAAGTGAAGGTCTCTAAGCACAAGATTAACTTCATTCCTGTGGCTAATATAACCTCTTCACAGTTAGGCTCAGGACTGCAAATTGCAAGCGATATTATCTTGACAAAGTTTACTCTGTGACTTTATCGAACATACTGACAAGCTGTAGATTCTCTGCAGCTAAGATACTCTGTGCGAATGGTTTAAAATGCCAGATGAGTACAGCAGAAAAAGAAAAGTACTGCTTAGCTTATGTCTGCAGTGTGTTTTATGGGAACTTGTGTAAACGGCTCCTATAATCACTGCAAATGGCTTCAGCTCACCCTGGTATTTGTAATAGCAATACACTACAACTGCACTGTTACGAAATGGCTGTGGTAATAACCTACTTGGTGCAGCATGCCTGGGTGTGTCACATTATACCACAATGCGCTGCATCTTAACAAGGATCTTTCCTTCGTAAATTTAAAAGTCTGCTATTTGCAGCTGGAAAGCTGCTGCATCTGTAGCCATGTAAGCAGGGTAGCTGATGCATCCTTTGACTATGGTTTGCTGGTTGTCAGTCAATGTAAACTGAACATTTTGTTATGGTATTAATACTGTTACGTACCTTGTGGTAAGTGAGAAGGTGCTGTTTACGCTGGCCCAGTTTGCTTGTGAGTGAACAATGGACGTTACTAGTATGATTAGACCCTTAGGAGACCAGTTGCGCCAACGTGTGGCACTGACACTCGCCACTGTATCATAGTGGCATTTGTGAGAACAGGCTTCTGGGACTGACTGCTAGGACATGGCATGGAGAATGATGAATGTCAGTATTTGTGTGAGTGGACCTCTGTGGGACTGGCTATTGTAAAGAGGCTTGTCACAGTAGGGCATTGTAAGCCAACTCATACAGATCCTTGTGACAATGCAACACTGTAAATAAATGCCAGTCTGTGTGATGTGGTCAAAGAGTGAATGTAAGGCAACCAAAAAGCTACTGTTTATCAGGAGTATATCTGCTCTGTGGTACTACTCCGTTCCACAGCCTATACATTTCAGCAGGGGTGCAGTATGTATGGTATTGCTTGCTCTGACATGACCTAAGCCTTTTATAGAGGGGATGCAGTATGAGTTGTTTGTGTGCAACTTGTAAATTCCTGGCTACACCACTGATATGCTTCATTCTGAAAAGGAAACGTACACAATCTGTTAATTCCTGGCCACAACCATGACATGCTTCATTCTAAAAAGGAAACGTACATAATCCGTTAATTCCTGGAAGTTTCACAATGATCCCTAAAGAACCGCTACAGAAAGAAAAGGACAACAGAATTCAAGCATTCCTCAGGTGTATTGAAGCATCCATTACCTGTTGGGCTCAACAAAAAGGAGAAGAACTGATCCTGCAACTGATACAGCATGGTATCATTGCATCATTCTAAATACTTTTATACCCTAATATAATATAGATTCCAGTTTTAGCTAGTGCTGCCCCATAACCCAAAAGAAATGAGACTAAGGCAACCAAGCAACCCAAATATCTGACTAGGTGAATAAGAGAGGCCAGGCCTAAAACAGCTCACTTTGAAGTAAAGCTGCAAGCATACAGTCCACCAAACCCCATTCCTAGTTCTCTCATGCTGTTGAACTGACAATGTCTCATGGACTCTTTCCAAACCACACTCGCCTTTTAATACAGTTATCATTACACCCACCCCCCATGTCCCCAATAAAATTTCCCATGCCTTTGTGCCTCTCTTGTCAATGCCAGGGAGTGGCAGATTGTTGGCTAAGTCAGACTGTGAGGTAGGAAAGGAAGCAGCACACCAGGAGGTGTGTACACAATGCAAGCAAGCCAGCCAGTACTGTTACCTCACTTTTTAAGCCCCCCGATCAAGCGTGTACTTACAACATAACTATATTCACAGGTCTACATACTTGTGCAACAAACATATCAAGCTTAAATAAAGGAACTGCACACTCAATGCACCCAGACAGTTAATGCCAGACCAAATACAAGGTTTAATTAACTTTAAATTGCATTTATACAAAGTGAATGCAACAGGCAGGTGTCATAAGAGGTCCTACTCCATTGTCATTTACTGAAATAAAATTCCATTATAGTTTAACAAAAAGGTGGAAATGATGTACACAAGACACTGGTAACTGAGCAGTCTTGTACTGTATTTAGATTGCACCCAAGACTTAGCTGTGTTGTAACACACTGTGCTGTCTACTTTGCATAGAACTTGGCTTTCATCGCATTCTCCTTTACATTTGGTTTGGCTGACCTGTATGCATGTATTTTGGTTTTAGACTTCTTTGGCTTGGGATTTGGCTAAAATGTATTATATGTCACCACTGACACTATGTTCACCTAGGGTCATGTAGCTTACCAACATTTTTGCCTTTAGCTTTTGTATTTTTACTGTGAATTCTGCATTTTTCACATTGTCTCTCTAACTTAAGGGAGATTGTATACATATTTATATATATATATATATATATATATATATATATATATATATATTTGCGCACACAAACAAGTGTCACTTTTACTGTCACTGTCTTTGATATCAGCTTTACCACTATGCTTATGTGTCATATTCTCTATATATGATTTCATGCCTTGCATTCCTGACTTTCTTTGTGTTTGCAGCCAACATTCTTCATAATTTGACTTTTCAATATTGATTTTACTTTTAAAAATGTTAATAAACTGACTGAAACTGACTATGAATCCGTGGTGGTGCAGCGGTAGCATTGTTGCCTCACAGCAAGAGGTTCTCCCATTCGATTCTCGGCTGGAGTGCGGGGAGTGCCTCCTGTGTGGAGTCTGCATGTCCTCCTCGCAGTCGAATGGCGTTCCAAAAGATATGCGTGTATGGGTGTGCCTTCGTTAAAGGTTGGGCGTCGAGCTGGCAACTCGGCACCGTATAAACCTACTGCCAATCATTAGCGGACTGAAGTTCCGCTGTGGCGACCCCTAACCGGGAAAAGCCGAAAGACAAACAACAACAACCAAACTGACTGATTATGCATACACTTTATCAACAGTTGAACACTGTCCCTCATGTGGACAAAACCCACTGCAACACTTTCATTGTTTTGTAACTTTTTTGCAATCTGCTGCACTTATACATTGTCTGCCTCTTCTTTTCTCACTTCACTTTGTTTCTCTATATTATATTTAACTTTCTGTGATTCTGTTTCATTAACTTCCATTTCTTTGTATATCTCAAACTTCTTTACCCTAAGTTCTAATTTGTCAATGATCTGGCAAAGTGTTACAGCACTTCTAGGGTCATTTTTGGCTCAGCTTCTTCTTCTTTTCCCATCATCCTTCCAATGCCACAGAACTCTATCATCTATGGTTTGATTTATTAATTTCAGTAAATTAACAACTTTAACATACTCTAGCTACTGGCCTCAACCTGCCATAAGCCATCTCTGCATATTTCATACTCTATATTCCTGTTTCACTCAAACATTCTAATTAATGACACCTCTGAAACTGTCATATGATCCCCTTATTACATCATATAATTCACACACTTGTTCTCCTGCCATGTATAAAAGTAATACCTTTAATGTATCATCTCTGTCAAATACTTGTGACTGGGGAACATGATAAAATTAAGTATTTAGGAGAATGGATTTAAAAGGATTCTCTTATGGCAACCAAGGATATGTGGGAAGAGACAAAACAGAATATAATTAAAAAAAACTGATAAAAAGAAATGCTGGAAGCTCTTGTTACGGGATATTTACAGCAAGATGCAAGCAGTGAAAATGTTTTTAGTCCCTTTAGCTTTATATACAGGTGAAGCATATTTTTATTAGCCAGAGGAGAAATTGTGGACAGTAATTAATACAAAGTTGAAGGATTTTATCTGGGTGGGGGAAAAAGGCAACAGCCAAGAAGAAGAGGTTGATCCTTCCAAAAGAAAAAGGTGGTTTAAGATTAGCTGATGTGAAGGTGTATTTTAGATATACATAATTAAGGTTCACATATGTAACACAAGCAGAAAGTTGCAATTCAAAGTGGAAAGGGATGATGATGAAACAGGGGAAATTCAAGAAATAATGAGAGAGTGGGATTTGGGATGCAAACAGCCACACAGAATATTATATTCAAGTAGCAGAAATAAGAAGTTATGTACCTACCATAACGTTCCATGTTAGTTGTCTTCTCTCGCCTTCTTTCTTGCTTGATGGGTTCGGAGCCGATCCCTCGGCTCCGACTCGGCACTTGCTAAGCTCGAGAGTCACTTTTACCAGCTCGAGGCAGCCCCATATCCCATGATGCAAGGCGGTAAGTACCCAGATCTCGTTTGCTGACAAAGGGCAATAGCACCAAGCATAAAATACTTCCCAAAGGAAGAAAGAAAACTTACAGATGGAAGAAGGACCAGGTCTGAATGGTCTTCAGCATAACAGTTTCTTATACAAGGTCTGTCCAGGCCAGGGGGAAGGAGGGAGGGTCGCAAGAAAGAAGGAGAGAAGACAACTAACATGGAGCGTTATGGTAGGTACATAACTTCTTAATGTTAAGTTGTCAATCTCGCCTTCATTCTTGCTTGATGGGACCGCGTCCCTAGCACCTCTATCCTGGGTGGTTCAATGGAACAAACTCTTGAGGACTGTAGAGCCAAAACTGGCTCTGTCCCTGGAGGCAAGTCCAATTTGTAATGGGAAACAAAAGTGTGAGGAGTAGCCCAAGTGGCCGCTGCACAAATAGTGTCCAAAGGAAGTCTAGCTTGAAAAGCTGTAGAAGTAGCTAAGCTCCTAGTTGAATGTGCTTTAGGTTTTGAGCACAGCTGTTTTCCCCTGAGCGTATAAATTTCAGAGATGACCGAAGAAAGCCATCTGGACAAGGTCACCTTAGAAACAGGAAGGCCTTTTTTATTATCCGCATAGGAAACAAAAAGTTGATCAGATTTTCTAAATTTGTTTGTTCTGTCCAAATAATATCTAAGTTGACGGTGGACATCAAGATAATGTAGCTTTTGTTCAGCTCTATCTGAATAGTTAGGGAAAAATACAGGAGATCAATGGATTGATTCAGATTGTTCTTGAAGCGACCTTAGGTAAAAAGGTTGGATTAGTTCTCAAAGATACTCTGTCTTTGTGAAAAACCAAATAGGGGGTCGAACCGAAGAGCATGAAGTTCAGACACCTTCCTGGCAGATGTAATAGCTACTAGGAATAAAGTTTTCCAAGAAAGATATTTCAGGGAACAAGAAACAGCTGGCTCGAAGGGGAAGAATCAAGGATGTCAGCACTAAATTTAGATCCCACTGAGGAGGAGGATTCCTGATTGGAGGTTTTAGTAGGAAAATTCCTTTCAAGAAGGCCCTGCAGAGCCTATGGGACATAATATTATGATCTGCTATCCCGACATGAAAATTGGAAATAGCAGCCAATTGAACTCTGACTGTGGAAGAAGAGGAGCCTGCATGAAAAATCTCTGCTAAGAAGTCCAGGACTGCCTGAACAGGGGCAGTAAAAGGATCAATATTTTGGGCCTTAGCCCAATAAGAGAAACGTTTCCATTTGCTTGTATAAATCCTCCTGGTAGAGGATTTTAGCGAAACTACTATGATGTCTCTAACTGGGTTAGAGATCAAAGGAAGCCTGGCTAAGGAAGGAAGTGGAGCAACCATGCTGTGAGGTTGAGAGAAGGGATTGACCGGTGCAGCTGACCCGATTGGTGAATCAGAAGATCTGGCACTGGGTCCAGATGCCACGGCTGCACCAAAAGGTGATGATGGAGGAACGGGAACCAAACTTGTCGAGGCCAGTAAGGGCCAATGAGAATCAATTTGGCTCTCAAATCCGTAGCTTTCTGGATCACCTGAGGGATCAGAGGAAATGGAGGGAAGGCATAAAGAAGTCCCTGGGGCCAATCCTGGGTCAGAGCGTCTCTGGGGGGATGGCCTGATAGAGGAAGAGGCTGAAGAAGTCTGGACATTTGCTGTTTTGGGGAGTAGCAAAAGATCGCAACATGGGCGACCCCATTCCAGAAAAATCTCTTCCGCTATAGACTGCTTGAGAGACCACTGTGAGGCATGAGGATAGCTCTGCTCAATCTGTCCGCTATAATGTTGGTTTTCCCAGGGATATGCGTTGCTACCAGAAACCGATGAGAGGAGATCGCCCATTGCCATAGTCTGAGCGCTTCGACACAAGGGGTAGGACTTGGTTCCGCCCTGTTTGTTGATATACCAAACTACAGACATGTTGTCTGTGTGGACTGCAATTGTCCCTACGGGAAGAAAGTCGTTGAGGGCTTGCAGCGTTAAAAGCACTGCTCTCATCTCCAGGACATTTATGTGCAGATGGTACTCGAACGGCTGCCATGTCCCATGAACCATCCTGCCCTGATAATGACCCCCACCCGATCAGGGAGGCATCCGTGGTGACAGTGGCTATCGGGATGGGGGTACAAAGTACCTGCCTTGGTGAACCTGAGACGATGTGATCCACCAAGCAAGATGCTCTTTGCATGTCTGTGTCACCAGAATCTGGTGACGCATTGGAAGTTGCTGGTATGACCACTGTGTGAACAGCATCCACTGAAGAAGGCGCATGTAGAATCGAGCCAGGGAAGAAGAGTAATGGCCGCAGCCATGAGACCTAATACCTTTAGAACCATTCTGGCCTGTATTTTCTTGCTGGCCAGAATGATCCTGACATGAGTCTGAATGTCTGAAACTCTTTGTTCTGTAAGGGTAGCTGACATCCGAACAGTATTTAAGTTTGCGCCTATGAAGGTAATAGACTGGCAGGGCGATAAGGATGACTTTTCGAAGTTGATTGAGATGCCCAAATGAGAACAAAGGTCTATTGTGTAATCCCTGGCTTGTATAAGCTGATGCCTGGTGGTGGCTGACAGGAGCCAGTCGTCGAGATACGGAAACACCTGGAATCCTTGACGTCTCAGGTGAGCCGTGACCACTGCCATGCATTTGGTGAACACTCTGGGGGCTGTAGTGAGGCCAAAGGGCAGGGCTCTGAACTGGAAATGACTGGACCCCAGCCGAGCGGAGAAATCTCCTGGGCGTCTGTGAATTTTGATGTGATAGTACGCATCCTGAAGATCTATTGAGCACATCCAGTTGTCCTTCTGTAAGAAGGGCAGAATTGACTGAAGAGTGACCATTCGAATCTTGTCTTCCTGACAGACTTGTTGAGTCTGCTGAGATCCAATATTGGTCTCCAGTCTCCCGTCTTTTGGGGACCAAAAAGAACCTTGAGTAGATTCCGGCTCTGAATGGTCTAGTGTAACTGGCTGAATGGCTCTTTTGCAGTAGTTTTGAGATTTCTGACTCTGCAATCTCCCTTAGACCGGGTGGTACATCTGGAAGGGAACTTGAGGGGAAGGACTTTCCTCGAAAGGAATTATGTAACCCTTGGATATGATCGACTGTACCCATCTGTCTTGAGTGAGGGAATGCCAGGCTTCTGGGTACAGTGATAATCTTCCCGACTGCCTCCAAGGAGGGACAGCCGGGCAACACCTCAGGGATGCTGAAAGGGCTTATCAGAGAGGCTCCCTGTTTCCCTGGTTCTTGGACCCCTCTGCCTCTAGCGCGGCGTCTGTTGTTGTTACCCCTCTGCCTCTAGGGGTAAACTGACCACGTGAATCGGCGTGACTCCTTGGGATTTCGGAACCACATTTTCCCACCTTTCTGTCCTTTGGGATAAGGTCTAGAAGGGGTGGAAAAACGGACCCCAACAGCAGAAAGAGTCTTGCCGTCCTGTTCGCACCTGGTCAAGGTTTCCTTCACCTGAGGGCCAAACAAAGCTGACCCATCAAAGGGAGAATTTGTGAAGGACGCCTTAAAGGGATCCAAAAATCACATAGCCGCATCCAGGCTTGGCGTCTAAGAGCCACACCTGTACCTGCGGCTCTACTCGCTCCATCCGCAGCATAAGATATTAGCCGCATGGAGGAGTTTGCAATGGAATTGAGGGTTCCTAGCTGCGAAGCAATTTTTTCTTGAGCCCCTGCAGCTGTAGGATCCTGAACTACTTCACCCAGCTCCTTAAGGATATCCCTCTGGAGTCTGGTGAAGTGACATAGGTAATTCAGCGAACGCGTAGCAAAGGTCGCTGAGGAAAACATCCGCTTACCGCACCTACCCATGGTCCTAGAGTCGTTATTAGGAGGATCGACGGCCACGGAAGGATCTGCAAGTTCCTTTTGGTGGCCGCAGCCACCACCATGGCATCAGCGGGACACCCTTAGTAAGGAATTGTTTGTCACACGGGGCAGTGATAAATTTTGAAGGCCTCCTAGGGACTGGCTCTACAGAGTCAGGAGCTGCCCACGCCTTCGTGCAATAACCTGCATAAGGGGTCGAAGGCGGAGACACCCAGGAGGTGGAGGCCGAGATCCAAACGCCTCTAGGTATACTGTCTCATCCTCAGAGGGATTGTTGGTGGGCCAGTTTCCCATCTGTTTCAGGAGTTCTAGGATGTCTGAGAAGGAGACATCCTCAGAGGGGATCTAGGGGATCCCTCTGACTCATCAAAGTCAGTATCCAGTGACAGACTCGGGGAGTCTACATGCTTCCTCTTACAAGTCCTCTTCCTAGGAGGATCTCCCGAAACATCAGGAGAATCCTCGGAGGAGGAAATTCCCAATGGGGAAACCTGAGGCGGAGGATCTCTGGGTCCTGTAGCAAGAGAAGTGGCAGAGATGTCAACAGGTACTATAGAGGGAGGAGCTACGGGAACAGACTGCTGACTGATACCAGTGGCCAGTACACTCTTCATCACCTCGAATGCTCCCCTCCCAGGCAGGTCCGAGAGAACCCGCTCCGAAGAGCTAGGAACTCCAGGGACCACCGAAGGGAAGCCTCCGAGGCAGATGTCGGAGCCGAGCTCACCAAGGCCGAGGCTCCAAGGGGAAGAGCGGGCTTGGACAAGGGTCCGATGCCACTCACCCCTCGGAGGAGACCATGGAAGCCCGACCACGAATCCCTCTAAGGAAGGTCTCGAAGAGGAGATAAGAGTAGAGGCTGAAGGAACAGAAGGGGTATCCGTCCTCCAGCCGTAGCAGTAACCATTCCGAAGACTCCAACTCCAAGCTCTGGGGTAGAGTTGAAGGAGGAACTGTAACGGGGTGTGGACCAACAGTCGCCTGTTGAGACTGACTATGTAACATTTGGGCCAGTACCTGTGACTTAAGTAATCTACTGACCACTCTCTCTAGGTCATGATCTGACAATCTGGATGACCTTGAAGATCGGCTCCGATGGCTCCGTTCCGATAGAAGAGGTGAAGCCGGCGAAGGTATCGGCTCCAAGGAAGGAGACCTCGACCTCTTCCTGGAATGAGCCATCGGAGCCGATACCATAGATCCTGTCGGAGCCGACCTCTCGGAGCCGACAGGAAGCTCGATGTATCGGCTCCAGCCGGAGCCGATACAGCCACCAAAGTAACGGTGTCGGAGCCGATCGGAGCCGACACCGATGCCTGCCACATGGGTGTCGGAACCGATCGGAGCCCACACCGAAGTGGTCGATACAGATTCGGCACCGACAGCCATCGGTGCCGAAGGCTGTTAAGCCAGAATCGGCTCCAGCCGAGCGATCTCGACTCAGCGAAGTCGGGCCGAGGCCGCAGGCTTAGAAACAGAAGCCTGGGCCTTGGAAGATGTAACTGATTTTGACGGAGCCGACTTAGCCGGAGAGCCCTCCGGCTTAAGAAGGCCCCTAAGAATCAGTTTATTACATCTTTCCTGCAGGACTCTCTGGCTGAAGGAATGACAAATAGCACAGGAGTCCTGCAGGTGAAGAGGCCCCAGGCAATACAGGCAAGAAGTGTGACCGTCTGTCAGAGACATCTTCTGACAGCACGAGTCACACTTCTTAAAACCTGAGACCCTCTCCTTTGACATGGTGCTTAAACACACACACACACCAGTCAAAACTTAAATTAAAGAAAATACCAAAAGGTATTCCTAAAATAAACACACACACACCCTAACAGGGAGGGGATGGGATGGGTAAAGTTTGACTAAAAAATATTAAGGGAGACAGGGATTTTCTGTCAGGAAAACTAAATAATTAACTTATAACTAATAATAATAAGTTTTTAACAAAAAGGGGCTTGAATATTAGTAAATTGAATCACTTACCAGGAGCTGGTAAAAGGAGGACCTCATAAGCGAAGCGGCAAACGAGATCTGGGTACTTACCGCCTTGCATCATGGGATATGGGGCTGCCTCGAGCTGGTAAAAGTGACTCTCGAGCTTAGCAAGTGCCGAGTCGGAGCCGAGGGATCGGCTCCGAACCCATCTAGCAAGAATGAAGGCGAGATTGACAACTTAACATGTATTCTTATTCAAGTAGCAGAAAGTATTCTAAGAGCTAAGCCAACATGAGAATGGGGAAAGGAGATTTTGCCAATAGGGATGACTGTAATTAGGGGTAAAGAGAATAGGCATGAGGGGGCTAGAATTTACTGGAGGAAACTGGCAAAGACGCCAAGGTATTGGGAACAAATATGTAGAAAGGGAAAGGTAACAGAATGCGAAGAAGCCAAGATGACATTTGAACTGTAGGCTAGAGATCGTTTTCCCCATCAGGGATTGATGTCTGAGTATAGGCAAAGAGAAAGGGATAGGGGACTCCTATGTGAAAGACCAACACTGGCAGAGTTTAGCTGAATTTAGAACAGAAGCTGCTGTTAAAAAAAAAATAATTAGAAGGGGAAATAAAATATTGCATGACATATGCATGGCTCCCAAATATACAACAAAGTCTAGAAAATTTATAATTTTTGCTTGGAAGTACTTGTATATTTATTTTTATACTCCATACAGATTCCAACTAATTTTTCTCAGGTAGATGGAAAATGCTGGAGGTGTAATGGGGAAGAAAGAGGTATTTAGGAACATATGTTTTGAGAGTGTAATGAGTTGGCAGAGTTTAAAAATTCCCTGCAGAGTACTCTGTCAGAAATACTGAGTGAGCAAATAGATGCAACTAAAGAATGATTATTTTGAGCTGGGATAAAGGATGTGAATGTTCAAAACTGGCATAGGATTTTTGTACAAACACAGAATAGTTAATTGGACCAGTGAATGAAAAGACATAAATTAGCTTATGCAAAATTCATTAAATGCACTATTCCTTGCTTCCTGATTGACAGCTAGCAAATGGTTATCTTGCATTCACCTTCTCAACCAATCAGGAGAGCTCAATGATTCCCCTGTGGGAAAATGACTTATGTGCTACAGTGTGGTCTTCAGTGACAGCAACTGGAGAATGTTTTTATATCATCAACTAGGAAAGTTCCAGCCAAGAGTTATGGATGCCAGTCGCCAGAAAACCCTCTAGTGTATTTCAATATACTTTAAAATATACTGACACTGGTTCTTTTAGTAGGTATTTATGAACAAGCTATGAGATTCCAAATCTTTTCCTTCAGAACACTAAAGCAAGTCTTGCACTTGGATATCTAACATCAGTGACAATAATGCAAATCAGAAACCATTTCAGGATGCAGTACTCTGCTTTAATATACATCAGCAGCTGTCTCTGTTACTATACAAATTATTCGGTTGTACAGAGTTCCTCTGTACAGTCAAAATCTTCAAAAATATTGGCAACAGCTACAACATCACCTTTCATTTTTTTTTTTACACCTTGGCGTCAGCCATGAAAATGTGGCACTCTTGACCAAGGTATCCTACATGGATAACTATTTTATACAATCGAATCAGCCTATCAACAAATCAGTAACAGAACATCTGAACCTAGGAGTTGCTAAAGTGTCATAAACAGTTTTGAAATCCTGCCAAACAAAACAAATGCATTATTTTTCCACAAAAACACACAAATGTAAGCAATCATCACCAGTTTACAAGTGTCTTGTGGTAATTTTGAAACAAAATTTAATGCTTCAGAAAACCTTGAAAGAATAAAAAAATATAATCACTTTTATAATGCATGTTCTTCTACTGATATATACATAATAGGTGTAGGCAATTTTTTTTTGCTTTGGGGATCATTATATTAATAATGAATTCTTTTAGGGCCACTTTTATTAATAGTAAATTCTTCTGGGGCTATTTATATTAATAATCAATTCTTCTGAGGCAACATAGGGGGCCAGTGAAAAATTTTGCCTGCTAAAATGTTAAGACAACAGTAAGAAAAGGAAAATACTTGTTCTTTAAATACACATTCATAACGAATATCTTTCTGTTAACAATAGTACTGCAGACCAAATAAGTCACATGAAAAACAATCAATAATTACAACTAATTCTGAATTTATTTTAAGGTACAACACATGGGAAAATTCAATATAGTAATACATACAAGATCCTTTCAGGTGAAGTCAGCCCTTGTTTAACTGCAGCATAACATTTACTTGGTGTCTAGCCATTTTACATTACATTTATATCTACAGGTGTGAATAAACTTTGAAAGCAATGCCTGCAAGGTCGAACAAACACACTAAATAATATGCAATCATAGAGCATTAAGGAGTTATGTCCAGTTCAAGTGTGCTGTTACCTGGTTTAGACAGTTCAAATACATTTTAAAAACAGAAACAGGTTCATAGGTAGGTATTAGGCTATTGGCCCTAAGTTCCCTGGCTTTCGCCGTCCAAGAAAATTAATTTGCTGTGCCCCTGTCGAGCAGAGCCACAGCGGTGATCCCCAAGGTGAATTTCCTATTTCCCATCCAATTGTCAAGATCTCTCTTAAAGAGGACTAATGAGGAGCTTTGCTTGACATGAATGGCTATTCCAGAGCAAGGGAAGTCTCTGGGACAGGAATCTATCCCTCCAGCATGTTCTGTTTATTGTGGTGACAAGGTTTAGGTCCCTGGAGCATGTGGCTCGAAGAGATTGTGATTTCTTTAAGTGTAGCATGTCCAACAGGTCTGGGTTTGACATGGCTTTGTACGTTAAGCAGAAGTCGCCTTGAAGTAGGCAATATGTGACGGAGTAGAGCTGGAGTTTTTTGACACAGTCGGCATATGGCATCTCTTTGAGGCCAGTAATCCTCTTAGTGAGGTATTTCTATGGCCTTTCCAACTGTTGCAGATGTCTTGCAAGGTACATGCCAAACGGGGTGTTGTACTCTATGATGGGTCTAATAAGGGATGAGTAGACAGGAACGATGACCTCTCTTTTTCTAGAAGAGAACTCCTTTGTGATGAGGTATGCCACATAGAAAGATTTCCTGACTACTGTGGCGACGTGATTATCAAAGGTGAGACTACTATCCACCTGTGTCCCAAGATCTCATCACATTTTCCATGCTTAGTAGGCTACCACCTATGTGGTAGTTCATTGGCATGGTATTATTCCCAAAGGGGATGACAATGCACTTCTTGGGATTGAGTTTTAGGCCATGACTTTGACACCAAGCATCAGTCTCAGTGAGGCTTCTTTGTAGAATGTCCACGTCCTTACGTGAATCGATTATGGCTCCTAGTTTGCAGTTGTCTGCGACTTTCATTAGCCAGAGACTAGCTGTGTTAGCATGGACTTCGGAGAAGTAGATCCCGAACAGGAGAGGACCCAGGATCAAACCCTGTGGTACTCCGCATGTCACCGGTCTGTGGTTAGATTTGGAGTCCGCTACTTTCACTGTGTGAGTTCTGTCAGTGAGCCAGTTGGCCACCCATATTGTGACATAGGGATTTATGCCCAGTCCAGTGAGTTTATCTATAATACCAGAGTGGGGGATGGTGTCAAAGGCCATGGCGAGGTCAAAATAGGCTGTGTGCATTACCTTACCCTCGTCTATGGCTCTAGTGACTGCTTTGAAAAAGTCAATCAGATTTAGGAGGCATGATCTACCTTTTACAAACCTATACTGAGTGGGGTCCAAAGTTTGGCGTTTACCTATGTCTTTGTTTATAAGCTATAGGATGATGCGTTCCATGGCCTTGCAGACCAGGCTCATCAGGCTAATGGGGCAGTAATTCCCGGGGTCTGTGGTGGCAACCCTCTTGTGGAGTGGGATAACCATTGCTGTGTGCCATTCCATAGACACAAATCCTGAAGTGAGGCTATAGTTAAACATGGTACTTAGGTGGGGTGCGAGTGTGTTCTGTAATTCATGCAGACGGCAGCCTGGGATGTTGTCCGGTCCCACAGATGCTGTGTTCTTGCTTTTGGAAAGTGCATTCCTTACCTGTGCAGCTGTGATTTCAGGAGCTTTGCAATCATCCAGTATAGGGATGGGCCCTTTGGGGGGTGAGAGGGGAGTGAAGTTTGCATTGAATCTGCCGGGATGTTGGGAATATCAGTTGGTTCGGTAAATGTAGTGCCATTGTGCTGTAGTTCAGAGCAGATCTGAGTGTTGCCATTGAGATTCTTGACATAGCTGTAGAAGACTTTGTGGTTGTCTTTAAAATCCATGGTGATTTTATTTTCGAAACTAGCTTTGGTGACTTTTATGAGGGATCTCAGCTTCTTGCTGAGGCTGACCAGGGAGTTCCTGCAATCATGGGATTTTGCTCTTTTCTGCAACAGTTTTTTCCTTCTGCTGTAGAGCTTGTTTATGGCGGGAGACCACCAGATAGGCTTCCTCTTTCTGGAGAATAGCATCTTGGTTTTGTTGTGGATGGCACGGTCCATGCATTCATGTAGGTGCTTATACAGTGTGTTTGTATATGATTCAGCAGTCGTGCTACTATTTTCCATCTGAGTGGGTGTAATGAAGTTTGCCACTTCTGACTTGAGAAGCATGAAGTTGGCTTTGGAGAAGTTTTTTATGGTGGTTTCCTTAATGGGGAGGGGGTGGGATATGGCTGTCTAGGATGATTAGCTTGTGGTCAGACCTAACCAGCGACGAGTTGACCTCTGGTGTGGAGCATCTGTTACCCATACTGGTAATGACCAGCTCCAGGATGTTGCTACCCCTGGTAGGGGTATGGACAAGCTGGTCCAGGGCGTTGGAACTGATAAATTCCAGAAAACGTTGGGCAAATGAGTTAGTACATGAGTAGTTTTCCCAGTTGATGGAGGAGTAGTTGAAATCTCCCAAAATTAGGGTATTGGGCTGTACCTTAACATTATCCAGTATATCAAGAAACATGGTGTGGGAATCCTGGGGCATGGTGAGGGATCTGTGACACTCTAAAACCTGAACTGCTGTCTTGCCCAGTGTTAATTGTACTTGGATAATTTTGGAGGCATTATGTTGAGCAACTAACCTGGAGGTGTGGATATTCTTTATGAATATGGACATGCCTCCTCCTTTAGTATTTAGGTCCAGGTTAGGTGGCCGAAAGGTGTGGTAGGAATTGTAGCCTGGTAATGCCAGGATGCTCTCTGGAGCCTGAAAACAGGTCACTGTCACTGCACAGATGTCGATGTTCTCCATCTTAAGGAGAGCATCGAGTGTGTGCATTTTGAGGTTTAGACTTCTAGCATTGAGTAGCATTACCCTTAGATTTCACTTGTTTATGTCTACTATGGTGGTGCGTTTGATGTTTGAGCCTTGCCTTAAAAAGGCACTGTATTGGGGTGGCAAGAGTCTTGGCCAGTATCTGGAAACCCAGTGATGACACGTGCAGGCCATCTCTGGCAAAGCATCGTGGCTTGTCGATCATGTCGTCCCAGGCAGACAAGATATTGGATCCCATTGGAATGATACCAGAAACTTAGCCAATTGTTGAAGTCAATCATTTTGTTCTTGTAGTGTGGTATCATTCTGGGTGATGGAAGGATGCTACTCAAGCCTAGTGTCATACTTGCCTAGGCCACATGGTCAGAGAGCTCCTCCATGTCTCTTTTCATGTAGTCCAGGGAAGTACGTCTCAGGTCATACACTCCAACATGGACAATGACAAAGTCATAATTGTACTTGTTGAGTGACCTGAGTGCTTGCATTACATGGCGGATCCTTGCACCAGACAGGCAGCTGACAGTAACTTTCTTCTTGTTAGCCTGGGGAGAGGGACGTCAGTGTGCCTGACTACAGAGTCGCCTATGACTAGTGTGCTGGGTACGTTGTTTTGCCTTATGGGCTGAGGCTGAGTGGCACACTAATTTTGTGGGATATGTGTCGTTCGGGTAGTGTTGGGGGGTAGTGATTGCTTGCGTTTCAGCTTTGGAGGTCTCTGTTGTTAGGGCAGATTTTTATTGAGAACCTCCGCGAATGTAGGTGTGTACTTTGTGTTACTATGTGTCGGTTTAGGAGGTGCACGTTTTGATGGATTATGTGTTGAATGTGATGTGGTGTTAACCTTCTCCTCTTGACTGTCTAGTCCAGTCTTGGCTGGAGAGAGGTTGGCTTCCAGTTTGTCTATACAAGTGCATCTCTCACAGGTTCTAGTGTTGGGTGGTAGGAGAAGAGGGTTGTCAGTGTACATGAGGCAATTCCTACATTGCCCAAGATGCCCAGATTCATCAGATGAACAGGAGAAAACACCGTGAGCTGACCCTTGGAAATGTCTGGTTTGTGCTTATTAAATTAAGTACTGGGAGCTGATTTCCTCTAGATTAGTGAGGAAAGTTGAGTGCTGCAGTAATTTGTAAATTATTTAGTGCTTGCAGCAAGATTTGGACAAGTGCTGAGAACAAGAAAACAGTTTTGAGTGCTAAGCTAGAAGACTGGCTAGTTCAGCGGAACAGAAACAGTTTTGTGTGCTAAAACTAAAAGAGTGGCTAGTTCCAAGGGACGAGGAATAGTTTAACCGGAGTTAAAAGCAACTGCGCGATGTGCAAAACCACACAAACATGGGTTTTTAAACAGAAAGACGAAAGGAATAGAAATAGCCCAAAACAGCCAATAAAACTACAGATTCTGAGCTGAAACCACTCCTCCAGGCGACAGATAGGCTGTTTCAAAGCTCACCACTCTCACTGATGAACAGAGAAGCTTCCCTCTATCTCAGAAAGGTCTGGGCAACACAGAAACTTACAAACAGCCCAGAATTCAGCAAAATCTGAAAACTGGACTCTACTAGCTCCAGAAAGGCAGGAAACGAGTACAGAGATATGATTTTTTTGTTTTTTTTCAATGTTAAAGCAAATACAAGCGTAAAAACACTATTAAGGCAGAAAAAAGGCTATCGTACTTGAGTATGTAGTCCTTTATAATTAAACAGATGAAAAAAAACTATGAAGTAAAAATACAACAGTATAAGAAATCAAAAAACAGATTATATAAGTAGCAAAGTTAAAAAACGATCGGAATAATGCAGCTAGCAAAAATCAGCAATAAAAAGCAAAACAGAGTACTTAATCCACTAAAAGTCTCCCTTTTCTCTCTCTGCCACTGTAGGACTCCGCAGGACACCCAGGCAGGCTCTTGCTGAGGTAATACAACAGCAAAAAAACATGCAAACACGGGGTTTTAAACAGAAAGATGAAAGGAATACAAATATTCCAAAATGGCCAATAAAACTACAGATTCTGAGCTGAAACCACTCCTCCAGGTGACAGATAGGCGGTTTCAAAGCTCACCACTCTCACTAATGAACAGAGAAGCTTCCCTCTGTCTTAGAAAGGTCTGGGCAACACAGTAACTTACAAACAGCCCAGAATTCAGCAAAATCTGAAAACTGATATCTACTAGCTCTAGAAAGGCTGGAAATGAGTACAGAGATAGTTTTTTCCCCCCAAAGTTAAAGCAAATGCGAGAGTAAAAACAGTATTAAGTCAGAAAAAAGGCGATCACACTTGACTGTTTGGCCTTTACAATTAAACAGATGAAAAAATACTTAAAATGCACAACAAAATTAAAACAGAAAGCCATTTAGTGGTAAAATATATAAGCTTTTTTTTTTAACAACTCTGTTAAGCTCATTATTTGCCAGCCATCATCCCCTCCTCAATCAACTGCTCCATTCCTACCCCATCACCAGGTTTCTCTTCTTTAGTTTCCCCATCCCTAACACACACATGTCCAGCAAGTAAAGGGGAGGGGTGTGTTATGGGATATCATCAGAGAAACTTCATCATTTATGCAAAGGGCATTCCCTCAAGACATTTCTGCCCCACCCCTAGGGCAACAGTGGTGAGCCTCCCGACCTCCATGAGGAAGTCAGTACAACCCAAGAGTGCACATACGGCACACAACTCCTTGTGCCTTCCCTCCTCTCCTGCCCTGCCTGCCTGACTACCCAGGTACACAGCATGGAGTGTGAAGTAATAATTATGAATGAGCTTGCTATATCAAGCAGACGTGCGGCTTCATCTCAACTTTCGCTTCCGTACTGGCCATCGGTAAGCATGTTATTATTCCTTCCATTCTCTTATCCTGTTTATATGGCCTGCCGATGAAAATCACCACTTGAACCAGTAGATATTAGGCAGTAAACAAGGGAAAGAAAAACAAAATGAAACAAAAATAGGAATGCATGTAGCTTGCATATAAACAGCATTCACTGTTTATAGCAGAAAAAGCAATGCACATTAATAATCATTAGAGATGCGACACATTGCGCTCATCATTATTCAAAGTACCGCAGATCAGAGATGCTTGTGTGTAACATGAAATTTGCAACCCCATTACCAAGTTTTAACACGTGAACACACTAAAATCAAATTATTAAATTTAGAACAAAGTGATATGATCACAGAGTTACAGTCACAAAGCACAATGCAGCTCAATACACAAGTACACAACAATGGCCATAATAAACCCTCTTGCTTTATAATGACGAGCAAATACTTAAAAGTGTCAAATACAAAATCACAGAGTAGCTGTTCAAATGTTAAACAGTATCTATAGCTCTACATTCAGAATGTTGCCATTTGCAAGTACCTCTGTATTTTGAGAAAACAAAAGGAAACATACAGGTACAGCTGTGTGTTTTGGGATGCAGTCCACCCCAAACCTTACACCCACTACATTACCCACCACTCCAACTCACAACAACATTGTGACCCTACCATCCAGCATCTCACTCCCAGTCAGACACCAGGAGAAGATTGCCACTCATTCAAGGAAAGCACATCGCCAAACAAGAAAATGCCCTCCAGGTGTTTTCAGTTAAACTGTAATTGCAACAGAACACAAGACAATTCCTTTTCCAACATACTACAACATTGTTTCACTTTTTTTCTTACCACACTTAGGGAAAAATATCACTTCCACTGCAAACTCACCTCAAAAGAAAGGCTTCCAAGAAAGGTCTTAATCAACAAACACCAAACGTAACTTCCACACCCAGTATTCATTCAGTATCTGCATGCTACACCCAGTATTCATTCAGTATCTGCATGCTACACCCAGTATTCATTCAGTATCTGCATGCTACACCCAGTATTCATTCAGTATCTGCATGCTACACCCAGTATTCATTCAGTATCTGCATGCTACACCCAGTATTCATTCAGTATCTGCATGCTACACCCAGTATTCATTCAGTATCTGCATGCTACACCCAGTATTCATTCAGTATCTGCATGCTACACCCAGTATTCATTCAGTATCTGCATGCTACATGCCACTACTTGAAAGCTTAATGATTGCCCTTTCCTTTATCTTAGAATGATATACGGCACACAAAAGATTCTACAGGTTCACCTAGGTTGTCAGTCATCTAACTGCTTGTTGCATGATAGGCCAACTTTGACTGGAACAACTGCCAGATTTGTAAGGTTTGGATGATGGGATGCAACTGAAGTCTTTTGTTGTATAATGCAGTCAAAAGGTGCAGCAGGGTCAACAAACCAGTAGGCTGTGGCTCTCTGAATTTTTATGAATGAAATGAATTTCATCCAGAAACAAAAATCAAAACGACTTTTAATGTTTAACTGAGTGATTCAACCATAGTGGGTGCAGCAGTAGGCTGTACAGCAGTTTTGCAATCATCAAGTATTCACCATTGGGAAAGATTTCTGTTTACTCAGGACTACTAAATAAACATAAACCTTTTCCAACAACAAACATTTGATGAATTAACAGTGTCTTGTGGGCTATATAAGAAGCCGAGGTATAAACGTCCCACAAGCCACAGGCAGGGGTACCCTGGTTTCTGACCCCTGCTTGACATCATTCAGCCTACAGACATACAAAAGGCACCAAGGATGACCTGTACAGGACCTCTCAATCTATTAAGTTTTAGGAAATGTTTTAATTTGCATCTAAAAACAAACTTAACTATATACTACAACTGTGTAATTAACAAGTATATTACACAAGCTGTGCCAGTGAGACACTGTGAACACCTAAGGCTATCAACTGTGCAATCTGACTTAGAAGTAAGTCATTGATTTAACCTTAGTGTTGAAGTGAAAGCAGACTTTTCCTGCTAGACTTCATCACTGCAACACCTCAGCTGCAAGGAAAGAACACTTGAAAGGTTAACGGTGCAACTTTGCTGTCCAAGTACACAAATCAATATTTTTATAATATATGTTTGTCAGTGTTTCAAGGAATGAAACGTAAAAACTCCAGCTCTTTATGTGAGAAACAAAACAATAACTGTTATACCTGAAAGACACAAGTTAAGGAAAATACAACTAGTTTTTAATTTATTCCTAAGTGCAGAGTATGCAAAGGATCTATGTGATACATGTTTGTTAATAATTATACAAATCTGTCTTTCCTTACCAAGGATCACCAGTTGTTTTCAATAAGCATTATATTTTACTAAGTCTAAAGTAGGATTTAACTGTCACTGCCTGCTAAGGATCTGCATATATTACATTTACTACCTCAGTTAATAAAACATATTTCACACTGCATTTCTTAGAATTCAAACTAAGGATGTAATTCCTGTCAGGAAACAGTGCAGCTTCAATAAACAGCTCAATTTTATGTGTATTAGTCAATCCTTAGGGCTCTTAGCATACACTATGATAATACCATAGCCAAAATACTATAAATATAATTTATTTCCAAATAATATTACTTTGTATATTGAATGGTTGGCATCGACAGTAAAACAGAAACATTGACTTTTCTTTTTCCGCTACTCCTGTACTATGTCTTTCATCTGCTGTTAGTTTTTCTTCCCAAGGGTTCCCAGCAGTAAATAATTTCTTCATCCTTACGTGAACCACAAATCTCATATTGATCGAACGAGTCTGATGGTTGCTGTGAGGCAGTTTCAATAATCAGAGCAGTTGCTGAAAGCACATCATGAAAATGATTCCTGGGTAAACAGTGTGTTGTATCAGTAGCCCCTACAGTACACTCACCCTCAATCTCACAAACGTCAATGTAAACAAATTAATACAACTTCAGCACTATAGTCTTTATGATAAATTTGTGTACATGGATTTGCCGGCTGAACTTTACTAAATGACCACAACCTTTTTTAAAATAAAAAAATATTTTTATTTCTGTCTAAAATTACCAGAATATGGTATGAGTCTAGTCTTCTTAAACTCTAGATTACATGTACAACAGGAAGCAGGGAAGTCATTAACACTGCAGCATTTCTTTGATACTTAAAGTTATTAGCTTGAATTCAACAGTAGTTTAGTTGTTCAAAAATGCTAAACGTTCCAACACAATAAAGCAGCAGGTCTTCTAAACATAAAGCATTACTTATATTCACTGACAGTTCAGCTGTTCACATGTTAAGGATTCTAATACAATACTGTAAGGTAGGACAGCAGGACATAGACTCTAATGACATACATAGTTATACCTTTCTAGCTCACTTACTCCCACAGACACTTCCTCACTCCCTGTCTCTCTCTCCATATATATATATATATATATATATATATATATATATATATATATATATGGGTCTACCTGATTACGCTGAACGCTGAGAAGTACGACAACGAGATAACCGACACCGGAAGATCGACAACAGAGAAGAGTGACAGTTGAGAATCCCGACGCTGAGAACACCGACATATTAAGGTAAGTGCGCGATAGGGACAGACGTCAGGGTGTGAGTAAGGTAAGTGTGTGATAGTGACGGACATTAGGGTAGGGTGCGGGTGAGATAAGTGTGTGATAGTGACGGACATTAGGTTTAGGGGTGGGTTAAGTGAGTTAGGGTTAGGGTGCGGTTAAGGTAAGTGTACGATAGTGATGGACTTAAGGGTTAGGGGTGGATTAAGTGAGTTAGGGTTAGGGTGCGGGTAAGGTAAGTGTGCGATAGTGACAAGAGACTTAAGGGTTAGGGGTGGATTAAGTGAGTTAGGGTTAGGGTGCGGGTAAGGTAAGTGTGTGATAGTGACGGACCTTAGGGTTAGGGTTTGGGTTAACTTTAGCACATACATAGTTGTGTATGTAAGGTTTAGTGTAGGTTTGTAAGGTTTTTGGTGTGCTTGTGTTGTGTGTGTGTTTTTCGGGAAAGTTATTTGTTTTGTTGATTGTCGGGATTGTGGTTTGTCGGGCATGTGAAGTTTCGTGTTTTTGAACTTTCGGTTTTGTCGTGTCGGTTATTTTGTTGTCGGTGTTTTGGCGTGTCGGTAGACCCATATATATATATATATATATATATATATATATATATATATATATATATATATATATATATATACATACATACATACACATACCTACACACACACACACATATACACATCTATATGGGTATACTCACTTTTATCGAAATACAATATGTCGAACTTCAAAACATCGACTGCAAAATATGAATGCCAGTGTTGACACACTACCATGTATCTGTGGAGAAACAACTTCAGTGCATGCAAAATTTTAAACAAAATAGCAACAGATGTCAAACAAATATTGTTTAGACCAAAGTCAGTGCACTTATACGTATATATGTGTGTATCTATCTATCTATATATATATATATATATATATATATATGTATGTGTGTGTGGGTATGTGTGGGTATATGTGTTTGTGGGTATGTGTGTGTATATATATATATATATATATATATATATATATATATATATATATATATGGTTCCCATTCACAAAGTCGGACATTCAGAAACTCAAAATGCACATGGCCGACGCCATATGCTCAAATTTCTGAAACTTGACTTTGTGAAAGGGAACTAAAAAAAAAAAACATAACACAAAAAAGTGTTTCTGCAGGGGGGCAAGCCCGCCTGAACCCCCCACACCCCCCGCTACTTATTTATTCCATCTCAGAGATCACACTACAGTACAGAAAGGGAAATCTCCCGTTCTGTGCTGTATGCCGTTCCCCATTCACACAGTCGAGCTTCTACAATTTTGAGCATATGGTCTTGACCATATGCGTTTCGAGATTGTGGCCGTTCGACTTTGTGAAGGGGAACTATATAGATATATATATATATATATATATGCATACACACACACACACACACACACACACACACACACACATATATATATATATATATATATATATATATATATATATATATAGATAGGGTTACTATTATATGAACAAACTTTTCAAAGTTCGAATGTCATATGGTCGACACCATATGATCGAACTGTGAAAAGTTCGAAGGTTGAATGTAACGGCGTCGTACGGTGCAGAATGGGAGAATTTCCTTTTTCTGCACTGAAGTGAAATCTCGGAGTTGGTATATTTAAGTAGGGGGTGTGGGGGGTGCAGGGGGGCTTGCACCCTTGCTCAGTGCGTTAAGATAAGTTTTATTTTTTTTTTGATGGTTTATTATATATTCGAAGTTTCAAACTTCGATCATATGTTGTCGAACATATGGGATTTGAAGTTTTGAAACTTTGAATATATAATATAGACCCTATATATATATATATATATATATATATATATATATATATATATACATACACACAAATACACACATATGCATGCATATATATATATATATATATATATATATATATATATATATATATATATATATATATATATATATATACACACACATACATATATACATGTGTGTGTGTGTGTGTGTGTATATATATATATATATATATATATATATATATATATATATATATGTGTGTGTGTGTGTGTGTGTGTGTGTATTACACACACACATATATTATATATATATATATATATATATATAGATATATATAGATATATATATAAATAAATAAATACATACATATATATATATATATATATATATATATATTTAGACAGATGTGTCTACTTCAAATGAGCGAAAGCTCATTTCAATGAAACCCATATAACAGAGACCAAGTTACCGAAACTTCAAAATAACAAAGCATTAAAATAATGAAACTCAAAAACTCGAAAATAACTTACCAGAAAAACCTCACTTTCCAGAAACTAACACACACACACAATAAAAAATAAAAAATCACCAAACAACACTACACCACCATACTACCACCAACCCTTCACATAAGTCCACACTACCTTAAAGTAACATGACAAAAAGTATGTACATTGTTTTTCCAGGGGGCAAGCCCCCCTGCACCCCCACGCCCCCGTAACTTAAATATAACAACTCCAAGCTCACACTACTTTGTGGAAAGAGCATATTTTCATTCAGTTAGCTACTGCTGCAACTAACTGCAGGTTAGTAAGTGTTTTCGAGTTTCATTATTTTAAGGTTTCGTTATTTTGAAGTTTCAGTAACTTGGTCTCAGTTATATGGGTTTCGTTCAAATGAAGTAGACTCATATATATATATATATATATATATATATATATATATATATATATATATATATATATATATATATTGTGTGTGTGTGTGTGTGTGCGTGTCTAAAAATTATACTTAATGGCTTTGCAATGGCACAAAAAACTATACATCAAAATAAACAAATAAATGCGCCCCCTTACCCTTGTATTCAGTCCTGGGCAGCCATGGTGTCGCAGGCGCGCAGTACATCAGAACTGCCGCGGATGCCAGACATCTGCGGAAGGGCAGTAAACAGGCATTATACTATGCCATTATTTAAGAAAAGTAATAGGTTCTTTTCTTAAATAATGTCATGGTATAATAGCAATAACCCACTTCTGGGTGTGGGTAATGCTAAATTTACCCAAGATTGGCTTTGTTTGGTCCCGTGGGCGAACCGTGGGTAAATTTAGCATTACCCACACCCAGGCGTGGGTTATTGCTATAACATGCCATACACTGTAATGTGAGGTAACTTGTTATTACTAAAACTCATGACAAAATGTTACCAGTTTAACAGTATGGCAGTCACAGACAGGAGCAAAATAATCCCAGAAAAATTAAACATGAGGTAAATGTACTGAGTGGTAGGAGGCAAAGCCAGCTTGAAAAGTGATTCACTTGGCTGAAAGTGGAAAAACAGCAACAGAAACCTTTTAACTCATACATGGACTGTAAGGATATCACAGTGTCAGAGACATACAAAATGGGGGGCAAGCAGAAACTTAAAACAAGAAAATGATTACACTGGATTGGGGTCCTTCTGGGGGAAGCATATTATAAAAAGCTGAACAAACCATGTGTATTTTGCATTTTCTCCACACTCTGATGTGGATTTCCTTAAGGCATTCTGATTTCTGCCAACCTGATGAAACATGACATTTAGTGACTAGTGTAAACTGGTCCTGTACATAACCTAACTTTTGCACTTGTGACCTGAGATATGACTGGCAAAGGTCGGTTATGTATTAGTGCACTTAGCCAGTTTAACAAATAATTTAAAAAACTAAAAATAAACTTTCCAAAATAGTTATAAGCGATGTGGTGGGTGAACAATGCCATTTAAAGACCTAATAGAATTACTATTATTATTAATGTTGTTATATTATTATTACAACTATTATTGTAGTGGTGGTGGTGGTGTTGAGCATTCTAAGAACATTCAAAAGTTTCATGTGGTTTTGTGAAAAAATATTGACTGTAACAAGGCAAGAAAATTAGCTGGGTAAGGAATTCCAACAATTCAGAGCAGATGCAGGAGAAGACTGGAAAACCATAATGCAAGGAAGTGGTAAGAATGTATAATGGAGGTTAGAAATTGTTCTTATTCATTTTGCCCCCCCAAATTTTCCCTAGGCCTGTAAACATAACCAGATTTATTTGTATGTCTAGTTCTTCCTGATAACCGAGCTCATTGTATCGCATGGCAGACGAGACCTGGGGACTGTGATGATTCATAAGATGTTATCAGTTTAATGTTTCAAAATGAGCCTGCTTATAACTAGCATTGCCTGCAGCACCTCCCAAATGCAGCATAATCTACTTACCTACAAAGATATATTTTTTTAATTTATTTTACTTATTTATTCACAGTTTTAAACCAAGGTAGAAGAATCATCTAGCTAGACCATTTTCAGGCTCAGCAAGCTAGAAAAACCACCAAAGGAAGAATAAACTTTAATCAATACTGGTTCAACAGTAGTGAAAAGTATGTGTGATTTTTTTAACAACTTTATTAAAGTCTTACATTGCAGACAATGAACTAGGTACACATGCAACGACAAAAAAGAAAACAAGCCATAATAGTTTTCATTTTCATGAATTATAAATAAGTTTTTAAACAATCATTCACTCCAACATTACATAAACTGTTCCTGCCTTCCTTTAAACCTCACTCCTCCTCCCGAGTTACTTTCTTTTAGTGTTCCAACAAATTCTATTTATTTCTACAAAGTTTACTCCTTCCCTTCCCTTCTCAAAAGATCCTATCTCCACTTTTTTATCTCCTTTACAATATTCAGTACTTCAATTACAGCTTGTTTAGATTTTAATTTCCAAGTAGATGCAACATTAAGAATTCACTCAGTAAAACAGGTAAGACGAGTACCTGTACATTGTCATAACACTGTACTGTATAATTCTTCTATGGAGAACATAATATCCACAGAACAAAATATTTACAGCATATACTATTACTGGGGACAGTGGCACAGCAGATAGCATTGTTGCCTCACAGGAAGAGATTCCCAATTTGATTTTAGGCTCAGGTGCCTTCTGTGCAGAGTCTGCATGTCCTCCTGCTGTTTGCGTGGGTTTCCTCCTAGTGCTCCGGTTTCTTCCCCTATTCCAAGTATATGCAGTTGGTAGACTGGACACTGGTCAAAAGTGTGAGTGTGTAGGATGGAAGAATACCCGCGGCAGGACTAGCCACCCGGCAATGTGAACCTTGGCTTTAGATGACTGTCACTGTTGAAGTAACCCCGACCTCATGTGTAGAAACTGGAAAAGGGGTTGTGGATGGCTGAATGGATACTATTTTTTTTCTCTGGATGGATGTTATTGTTGGGAAAAGGATGGGAAAGAGAGTAAGGCATGAGTCAAATGAAGGGAAAGGAGGGAGACAAAGAAAGAATGAAGAAATATAAAATAAAAAGTCTAGGGCACAGAGTCGAGGGCAAAGTGTGCAACAATCTTACTCTCAAAGTTCAGGAAATCTGGGCCATACCACAAATGTTTGGGGACATGTTTACTTTTAAGCCACTGTACACCCACCTGATGAAGCACCATGTAGAATCAGGTCCACAGTGGCCCATCAAACAGACCAATTACTGAGTGTCAGAGCTAGATTAGTGGATCATGACAGAGGAACAACAGGAGATGTTGGGTTTGGGAGTAATCCATGAGTCTAGTAGTTTACTTCAGTTGTTACTAGGTCTTATGACAAATTTAAGATGGTAAATTGTTTACTTGTACTGTTTTATTGTTAATACACAGTAAAAACACACATTCCTAATACCTAATCTATAACAGTTTTAAGTCTAGGAAGCCAGCAAGTGGAGGGAGGATTGTGGTGTAGGTTGGACAAGTCAGTTGAGGGGCCTCAATAAAATGGTCCAAACTGGGCCCTGCAATTGCTAAGGGTGTGTGTGTGTCTGTGTGTGTGTGTGTGTGTGTGTATACACATATATATTTATTGATTATATTTAATAATACCGATGCAACAAACTCTCAACACAAAAATACTGACTCATACTAATCCCAACAGCTAAAAATCCTGAATATGCAACACCAATAAAAACCACAAACTGTCCAATCAACAATTTAAATTAATTAGAAAAGAGATACAACTTGTTTCCTTTTATGGTCAGTTTAAAAAAAGCAACAAATAAAATAAATCAAAACTCCAAAAACCTAACAATACCACTGAACAGAATTCATCTGAATAGTGGTACTGTTAAGGATAGGGATTTTCAGAGGATATAGATGCTGAGGTTAGAATCCGAGGCAGAAATAGGTTTATAGTTAACACCACCATATTCAGGTGCTATCCCTCTCTCCCTAAACATATCTTTGCACACATACATAACAAATATGCACAACACTAAATCTATCCTCTTACATAGCTGTTAATGTTACCCCGTAAAACACACTCACAAACACCCTCACCCCCTAACATTGTGTGTGTCTGTTCATGCATATATGTACACAGAAACGTGTGTGTATATCAATCTACATAGATACAGACACACAAACACACACAAATGTAACATAAAAATGTATCAATTTATTTGTTGCTTAACTTCTGCAGCCTCATCTGTATTTGCAAAGGCATATAACTAGTTGCTTATTCATTCCATCGACTGAATTTCAATGATTTCACCATGTACTTGGCTTAGCACACTGAGTATGCCTTGAAATTAAATATAAATGAGCAACTACAGTGCTCTGATCAGCAAAAATGGCAAATGATACATATACAAGACTTGTTACAACCTTATGGAGAAAGGACATAATAAATACCTGACATGAATCCACATGATGCCATCACAATTGCAAATTAATAATTAACAAATGAGCAATTTAATAAAGAAACACATATTGTTAAAGTACTGAAGCATTAAAATGCACAAATGTGAACACTTAACTGGTACCATGGACATATATAACAAAATGAATACTTACACAATGAGATTAAAACCAGGAAATCAGGGAAACTTACCTGAAAGAGAAAGAGAACATAGCATTACTGTTAAGAAATGTTTTTTTCATGGATGTTATAAACTGCATAGTAAATTACTTAATAAAAAAAGAGTAAAAAATGATGATGATGCAATAAGGGGATGAACTGCTTCATAAATCAATTTACAGCATAATTCTGTTGACATATATATATATATATATATATATCAACTGACTGGCAGACGTTGGTTTTGTGTGTGTTGGGGGAACTACTTAGCAGAAATGAAACAAACTTGGCTTTGTTGTTAAGATCTGCCTAGGACTGGTGCTAGATGTACTACGTACAAAATGTAACACTGATGGATTGCACAGTACTGTATAAATACAATGGAAATAGCAAGATAAGTTTAATTCTGTGAACTGTTTGCAAAACTGAAGTACACAAAGTGTATTTATTTATATATTTCATTATTTATTCATTTGTTAAATGGATAATTTGACTAGCCCACAGATCTTCTTCAGAAAAGACCCAGGTCATAGGCTATAATACTTAATGCAATAATCAAAATGTAAGGATAGCTTTTGCTCTACATAAGCGTTTGTGTAAACAGTAAATTGGCAATGACACTTATTACAATGCTTTTGACTTACATTTTTTAAATACACTATTTAAATAGTTCAGAAAAAAGTTTAAAGATTCCTCTATGTAGACAAGAGAAGCTTGCCAAAAATGTAACTCACTCCCTTAAAGTTGTGTACATACACATAGCTTAGCTAAACCTCTCTGATTTGGAGCCTAGCGGCAGATTTCCACAGATCACGGCATCTGCAAGGCTGCTAGAATTTTTTACACCCTAAAACCGTTATTAAAAGAACGATATAACATTTGGGACAACAAACCCAGTAAGCTGGCAACTGACAATTCCCACTGTATGTGCAACAGCAAAGAAAGCTTCAAAAATTTTGATGATGTGAGGTACAGCCAGCTATGTCAGGGGAAGTAGGGCAGTGGATGTGTAACATATGCTTAAGAATTATATGTAATTTGTATATCAAACTGCTGTGTACAGATGTTTGTGATGAAAAATGTATCTGTAAAGCTGCTTGCGTTAAAAATGTACCAACAGTGGGTCCTGCTGGACAGAAGAGAAATACACATGTATGTCAGACTATATTGTACCTGCTGAAATGAATATATTTTAACAGAGGAAACCGGGAGACAAGAGATTAATCTTAGTCAGGCTAACTTTGGAAAACAGTTTGAAATTAAGTTACCTGGTTTAGGCCATAACGATTGTATTTTACAGTTCTGACAGTAGTCAGAAATGAAATGTCTGTGAAAACTAGGACTAGAAATACTATACTGTATTGTCCTTATGGGTGAATTAATTGCTACCCTTGAAGGGTGAAAGTTCTGAAATGGTTTTATAGCTTCCATAGGTTCATAGGTTAGTACTAGGCTAACTGCCCTTGTGGGCCATTTTACGCCTAGCCAATTACCCCATGTGAGAATCAAACCTTGCACCTTGTGTCTGTAAGGTAAACACCTTAACCATTATGCCATCCTCCCACCAGATGCTATAACACATTCTCAGCAAACACCTATGTGCTAGATTCTGGTTCAGTTTCTAATAAAGGGGGTAGTATGGGAACCAGAGTCAGATCACCAGATTGTGATGCCATTCTGTAATCCAGCACTGAAATGATGTTTTTAATACTAGATCAGACATAAGTCTCAGGACAGTCTGTTCTTAAAACATGACCAGTAAGGAAGACCACTCACCCACTTCATCTTGCCTTGCTTGAGTAAGTAACCAGGGAATAGTAATTCTTTAGATCAGTCAGGAAAATATACTGAGATTAGTTAAGTACTGTTTTTCTGTATCTGTGTGAATCTATTCATCTGTGTTATTTTTAATATTTCCTGTGATTGAAACTCTGGTGTTTAATGTAAATAGATAGATAGCATTTTCATGCTCTTTTAATATTTATTAAGTATATTTAAACTTTTCATTGTGTTAGTCTTTTAGAGAATATTTTAACCATTGAGAGTACTTATATTTATTTGGTGGCACTGTGGCCTCTTGAAAGCCCTGCTGCACTGGTCAAACACTACCATTTGTATTAGTATTAATTTTACTCAGCACAACCGGGTACCCTTGTAAGAGCCTTACAGTAGCTGGCTTTGGAGTGTTCTGTTGGCAGTACCTACCTTATAGTCTGGGCAGAAGGGGGCATAGCTGCTAAATCTGTGCCAGCCTTTCCCAGGGGCATGAATGTGTGTGTGTGTGTGTGTGTGTGTGTGTGTGTGTGTGTGTGTGTGTGAAAACCAAATCTCACTGTGTGTGTGTCAGCTACTTGGTACAGGGACACAGAGCACTGATTTCACACAGAGGGTGGTGGAGGATTTGGCTTGGAACACACAGCTGAGGACTCAACCCTACAGCTGAGTCAGTGGGGAGTCTTACTTGAGGCCTGGAGAGAGACAAACCCAGCCCCAGGGCTGTGTGGGTTCCCTATCTACATTTAAGGGAAATTTTGCTTAGTGCAGAGAGTTGCATCTGGAAAAACTGTGTGGATCTATTTTTGTTCCAAGTTAACATCCCTCATCAGTGTCCATAGTGAGGATTGAAACTCCTTGATCACTGGCCCAGAGTAGGGGCATCACAAGAAGTATAACAGAAGAAATAAATGCATTTAAAACATTATGAGATAGACAAATACTGAAGATCAGACAAATAAAAGCACAGAGAAAGAGAGAGAGAGGCCTAGCATCAGCATTCACAGAATCTATAGGTTCATAGGTTGGTTACAGGCAATCGGCTCTAGGGCCTACACAAGCCTAGCCATAACAATTCCCTGGCTATCTCTTCCCACACTATTTACTTCCCTGGACCCCTGTCTAGCAGGGCAACTGACGTGATCTCTGGGGTGAATTTCCTTTCTCCCATCCAATCATCAAGGTTCCTTTTGAAGAGGGCCATAGAGGTACTCTTCTTGACATGTATGGGCAGTCTATTCCAAAGTCTGGGGAGTCTCTGGGTCAGGAACCTATCCCTCCAGCATGTTTTGTTTATTGTGAAGACAAGGTTTAGATCCCGGGAGTGTGTGGCTCTGAGGGATCGGGATTTCTTTAAGTGTAGCATGTCCAACAGCTCTGGGTTTGACATGACCTTGTATGTTAAGCAAAGATCGCCTCGGAGTAGACAATATGCGACAGAGTATAGCTGGAGTTTTTTAAGGCGGTCAGCATAGGGCATCTGTTTTACGCCTGTGATTCTTTTAGTGAGGTATTTCTGAGGCCTTTCCAGTTGTTGCAGATGTCTTGACAGGTACATACCAAACAGGGCGTTGTATTCTATATAGGTCTAATGAGGGATGAGTACAGTGGGACAATGACCTCCTTTTTTCTGGATGAAAAGCCCTTAGTAATGAGGTGTGCCACATAGGATTTCCTGACTGTTGTGGTGCTGTGGTTATTGAAGGTGAGACCACTGTCCACCTGTGTCCCTAAGTCTCTTATCACACTTTCGGTGTTTAGTGTACTGCCACCTATGTGGTAATTCACGGGAACATGTTTTTTCCCAAAGGGGATAACTATACATTTCTTGGCATTGAGCTTGAGCCCATGGCTCTGGCACCAAGCATCTGTTTCTGTAAGACCCTTTTGTAGAGTATCCACATCATTTGGGGATTCAATAATGACTCCCAGTTTGCAGTCATCTGTGAACTTTGTTAGCCAGAGTCCCTTAGTGTTGGCCTGTACTTCAGAGAAGTAGAAGCCAAACAAGAGAGGTCCCAGGACTGAACCCTGAGGTACTCCACTTGCCACTTGTCTAGAGCTGGATTTGGAGTCGGCTACTTTTACAGTGTGGGTTCTGTCAGTAAGCCAGTTGGCAACCCATTGAGTGATGTAAGGATTAATGCCCAGCTTAGTAAGTTTATCTATGATTCCAGAGTGGGGGATGGTGGCAAAGGCCTTGGCGAGGTCCAGATAGGCTGTATGGACTGCCTTAACCTCATCCACGGCTCTGGAGATTGATTCGAAAAAGTCAATCAGGTTCAGGAGACAAAATTGGCCCTTCCCGAACCCAAACTGGGTGGGGTCCAGTGTTTTAAAGTTGCCAATGTCTTTGTTTATACGTTCCATGATAATACGTTCCATGGTCTTGCAGATCAGACAGTTCTCGGGATCCAAGGTAGATTCCCCCCCGTGGAGTGAGATAACTGTAGCTGTGCGCCATTCAGTGGGCATAAAGCCTGAGGTGAGGGTATGATTAAACATGACACTTAGGTGAGGTGTCAGTTCATTTCGTAGTTCATGTAGTACACAGCCTGAGATGTCATCTGGTCCCATGGATGCTGTATTCTTAGCTTTAGAGAGTGTGTTTTTTACCTGTGTGGCCATTATTACCAGAATTTGGCAATCTTCCAGTATTGAGATGGGCCATTTAGGGGGTGAGAGGGGGGTGACGTTGGCACTGAATCGATCTGCCAGGATATTGGCAATATCTTTGGGATCAGTATATTTAATGCCATTCTGTTGTAGCTCAGAGCTGATCTGAGCATTGCCATTTAGATTCTTGGCATAGTTATAGAATGCCTTGTGGTTGTCTTTGGAATCTTTGGCAATTTTATTTTCATAACTAACTTTGGAGGATTTTATGAGGGATCTCAGCTTCTTACAGAAGCTGGTAAGGGAGTTTTTTGCACCCTGGGATTTTCCTCTTTTCTGCAACAGTTTCTTCCTTTTGTTGCAAAGTTTGTTTATGGCAGGGGAACACCAGATTGGCTTCCTTTTTTTGGAAGGCAGCATCTTGGTTCTATTTGGGATGGCACAATTCATGCATGAGTGGATGTGCTTGTACAGTGCCTTAGTGTAGGACTCAGAAGTCAAACTTTCAGTTCCCGTCTGCATGGGTGTCATGAAGTTTGTAACTTCTGGCTTCAGTAGCATGAACTTCGCTTTGGAGAAGTTTTTTATGGAGGTTTCCTTACTGGGGGGTGGGGGTGGGATGTGGATGTTAAGGGTGATTAGGTTATAGTCTGATCTGACCAACGAGGGGGTGACCATAGATGTAGAGCATCGATTTCCAATGTTGGTAATGACTAGGTCTAGGATATTGAAGCCCCTGGTTGGACTATGGATTAGTTGATCCAGGGCACTGGAATTTATGAATTCCAAGAGCCGTTGGGCAAAGGTGTTGGTACACGAGTAGTTTTCCCAGTTAATGGCAGGGTAGTTGAAATCACCCAGTATTAGGGTGTTTGGTTGAATATTGATATTTTCCAGTATGTTTAGAAAGGTGTAGTGAGAATCTTGGGGCATGGTGGATCTGTAGCAAGCTACAGTTTGGATTGCAGTCTTACATAGTGTTAGTTGCACCTGGAGAATTTCAGGCGCTATTCTTATTTAACCAATGGTCGGTACCCTCCTTAATAATTTCTACTCTAACATGTCATTAAGTGTGAAGATACACTAGTTCCAGTTCAAAGGTTCTGCATTCATCAGCCCACTAGCCCACTTCTACCTCTGTCTTTCCAGGCACTGCTACAGTATCAGTCCATGTTAAGCCTGGACTAACTGTACAGGGCATCACCTTTTTCAAACCATCAATAGTGAGACTCTTCAGCAACAGACAATGTTAACAGTCTTAATGGCTTGGAACTTTGGGAAGTCTTCTGATATGCTGGGGAATGGACTTCCACAGTGTTGACAGCCACTTTTGCTAAAGTATATTATACAGTACACAGTGACACTGGATGTCTTTTTGAAGTACTGGTCTCAGCAATGTTTGTTTATTCTGCTCCTGTTCTCCTCTGATTATTATCAAGCTTACCCTTCTGGCTGCTATACCTAACCATTTATTTCCTCAGGGTGACAAGCTTATCGCCCATTCATTTCCTGGGGACAAAGGTCAAGCATACTGAGAGTAATGCCATTGTTATGATGAGGATTATTTTTTTCCTTTGTAGCCCTAACATGCCACAGCATGCTCATTAGCACCCGAGGGATTAGCATGCATTGGGCCTTTTGTGATTCATGCCAAACTTCCACATGATGTGATCAACTGGGCCTGACCCACCTGGAAGACAAGTACCACCCATGATCCCCACTTTTCATTATGAATTCTACCATGCAGAGTGTGCCCATAAGCACACATCTGTCCCCTGCCCCAAGAAGAAAGGCAAGCAGCCTTCGACCTTGTCACTCCACTCCTCCACACAATGTTCCAACAACAACTTAAGCCACTGAGCTCACATCACCTGCATCACAATCAGAGCTTCACATCTCTATGCCAATGCAGCTAGCTGGAAAATGTGAGAATGCGATACAAAAGGGTGCAGTACTTTAGATGTTAAACACAAAAGAAGACAGGTACAGGATGGCACTATTTATAATGTTTAACTGGTTGGCATTAGTGTGTGCATTACAGAGTGCTGCTGTTATTCTTCTGCAAGTGTGAGGAATCAGCAGATCTTTAGTAGCATCTTTTGCAGTGGCAAGGTATTTTTTTTCATGAGACGAGGGTAATTGTAAAGGCATATTTTACACCAGGAATAGGAGTGGCATTTGCAGTGGAGGCCTGGGTTTCTTGAATGAGCAGGTTACAACATACTACAGCATCGCCTAAATTGGATTAAGGTTTTACTTAACTTGTCTTCTTTCTAGAGAAGAATGAAGGGTCTAGCTGCAGCCCTAAATATTCACAGAAAATGGTAGGGTCAGGGTTTACACAAGTAACCTCTGGGTCCATCAGTTACATAGGGGTAGCCTTGGTGAGTCTTTCTGGTGTACTGTATTGCTTGTATTTTATTTGTGGTAATGGATAGCATTTTCTCTATAAATAAATGGTGTGTTTTAAAAAGTAACATTTTAGAGTTGTGTTTGGGTAAGTTTTTAGGTCTCCACTTTCAAAAGTAAGTAAGTTATCATAAAGTGTGAGGTTAATGTCCTGTAGATGTGACTGAATGGCTAAAATGGGGCTTTCACAATATCCTTGGGTTTGCTGCAGTAGTCTAGTAGTCTGTGAAAGGCTATTTTTAGTTTAAAACTGTAACTGTTCAAATGGGAAGCATTCTGTGAAATTGAATAAGGCCATCATAAAACTCACTATACAGAATCAATGCATAAAATGTACATAATCAGGTAAGGTCAGTGCCTTCTTCATAAATACAGCTCCAGCAAGTACTATGCTGCCTGTGTTCATATAAAACTAGGTCTTCAGGCCAAGTAAAGGGATGCTATAACACACTCCGGAATTAAGCTATGCTGTTCCTTTTCAGAAGCCCTCTTTTCTTAATGTATTCTATGAGCTACAAACGAAACAACAAAATGAAATATCTTTAGAAATCCAGGAGGAGATGGTTTGCTTAGAAACTGTCAAAACCAATGTCCTGGTACTAAAAGAAAAAAAACAGCTGCTCAGATTTTCAGACAGCTGTTGTCTTATGCAAATAACATCTTAGCTGTTTAAGTAAATCCAAGATGTGAAGCACCTTCTCACTAGCAGATTGTGGAGAAAGGAAGAATGAAGGAAGATGAGCATACATATTGAGGGACAAATCATTAACCACCTTGGGCATAAAACAGGGTTAGTACACAGAGACACCATGTCTCTATAAAAAAAAATCAAACATGGAGGACCTGCTATCAGAATCTGAAGTTCAGAAACTCTCTTGCCTGAATAGCCACCAAAAACAGTCTTCCAGGTGCAATGCTGCAAAGAAGAAGAAGACACAGGCACAAAAGGAGCCTGAAGACAAAATTAAAGCCCCCAAAAGTGGGGAATGGGTTTTCTTGGGGGCTTGACACAGAGGACACCTTTAAGGAATTGCTTGACCTCAAATTGAGAAGCCAAAGCAGGGTTCAATGGCAGACAATCACAAACTGCTGACAGGTGAGCTTTAACAGAAGAATATGCTGGACCAGCATCGAGCAGTTCACACAAATAAGAAAGGATCAAGGGGACCTCCCACTAAAAATGGATCCAGGTCACACTTGAGACACCAAACAAAAAATCTCTTCCATTTAGCCACATAGGATTTTCTGGTAATGGGTTTCCTGGCCTCCTGCAGAACTTTAAGCACATCCTTAGAAAAGTGGTGTCTAAAGGGAATCAACAGCCTATCACACAGAGAGTGAACTGAAGTGTGGACAAGTGAGGGTGAAAGGGAGACCCCTTGTCTTGATCTCCATTCAGTGAGGTAACTTGTGATGACTGCTCTGGGCCAAGTGAAAGAGAAGGGCGAATCAGGGCTGTCTGTGCTAAAAAGGAGTCACCAGCTAGATTCTGGGGTAGTCCTTCATAACCTTGTGCAGGATCTTGGACAGAAGTGGAAGAGGAGAAGGAAGATAGGCATACAGGAACATTCCCTTCCAAGAAAAGGACATCATGTCCACCTTCCAAGTCAGATGACTTGGCGCTCTGCAACAGAATTGAGGAAGTTATCTGTTCAGAGGGAGGGCAAAAAGATCCACTTGAGGAATACTCCACAAATGTACAATGTCCAGAAACACCTCTCTGTGAAGCAACCGTTCAGGTTGCATCTTGGACCTGCTGAGACAGTCTGCAACAAGGTTGTGCTCTGAAGGGATGTAGACTACCTGAAGGGTCATCTGATGGCAGATAGCAAGATCCCAGGCCAGATAAGCCAGTCTGCAGAGAACAGAAGACCTAGTGCCCCTTGTTTATTGATGTACCACATGACTGCGATATTGTTTATGAAAATGTTGAGGGCCTAGAGCCCAGACAGAATAGAAGGCCTGCAGAATAAAAACGAGAGCCCTCATCTCTTTGATGTTTGATGTAGAGGGGGTCTGACAATCTGATGAAGGGGCCAAAGACTCTGAACCATCAGACTGTTAAAGAAGGCTCCATATCCATTATCTGAAGTGTCTGTGAAAAGCTCTTAAGTAGGAGTAAGAATCTGAAAAGACAGACCTGGGTTGAGGGAGATATGCCGAATCCACCAATAAAACTTGAGTTTGAGATAGGGCAATAAAGGAGCTAGAAACTCTACAGGGTGTCAATGCTGTAGCCAAACAGCCCTGAGGTACCACTGATGTCTTTTTCATATGAAGTTTGGCAAAGGGGATCATAGGGGTGGTAGATGCCATGAACCCCATGGCTCTGAGAAACTCCCTTGCAAGAATGACTGAAAAGGGACACAGAGACTGTGAGTAGGCTGTTAAAGACAGAACTTTAGGAGATTTAAGAGAGGCCAGCACTGGAATGGTCTGAATTCTAAACCCAAAAAAATGTGGTCTTGGAAAGGAGTCAAAACTGACTTACCTGAGACTGACAGTGAACCCCAGACTGCGCAGGAGGAGAATGGTAAACTGCAGATCCTAAAGCAGTCAGGAAAGGGAGGAAGCCTGTAGAAGCAGGCCAACCAGAATACAGAAGGCTACCACAGGGACCAGATTTTGGTAAATACCCCTTGACCAAAAGACAAAGCACAGAACTGAAAATAAGAGGAAGAAATAGAAAAACTTCCTGAAGACAGGATGGATCGGAATATAAAGACAGGCATCTTTCATGTCTAGAGAGACTAGAAACAAATGAGGAAGCAAGACAGGGAACTGAGTCTGGAGGAAAAGCATCTTGAAAATGGGAATCTTTAGAAAGGTGTTGAGATAAGATAGGTCTAGGATAGGCCTCCATGCCCATTCTTTTCTATGAACTAGAAACATCCTGGAATAGAGCACTGTTCCTTGTTGGGATACTGGAACATCCTAATTAGTCCCTTGATCTAACATATCTTGCACGATCACTGAAAACTGTGAAAGTTTGTTTGGAGGAGGTTGAGGAATACCTGAAATGGGGGAAGGATCTTCCATAACATGAAATAACCATGTTAGATAACAGGAAGGAACAAAAACTCAGAAGTAATCTGTTGCCAAACAGGAAGAGACAGGGAAAGCCTAAAAGACAGGGGGACCTGACCGGGGTGGGGGAGTTATGTCAGGTGGAGGCATATTTGTCCAGAAAAGTGGGTTTATGATCCTTGTAAGTTTGACAGAGAACATATGTTTAAAAATCTTTTTGTCCCAGGAGGTTTACAAGGCTGCCTACACACAAAGGCAGATACGGAAGAATAGTTTTTCTGAAATTTGGGGATTGGAGGAAAAAAACTGTTTAAGGTCCTGCAAAACCTTACCTTTGTGCTGTAGAGTTTTAAATAATTCTGCAGCAACTATGCCAACAAGATTCTGGTTGTCTAAGGCAGCATCTATGACCTTGGCCTTAATGTCATCCGGTAGGGCCAGTAGACGTAGCCATGAGTAACTCCTCATAACCCAACCTGAGGCAGCAGCTCTAGAGGATGACATTCCAAGATTCTATAAGAGTACTAAAACCTCTGCCCTAGCTAGAACTTGGGAAGTCCCCCTAGGCCCTTTGGAAATGATCAGCAGTGGTTACCCCTCATCGTCTAAAAAACTGTTTGTACAACCTCAGAGGACATGCAAGAAGCAGGTTCCATGTCAGCCTCCAAATGGGTCGCAACAGAGAAAACTGGCGTCAGCACCTCACGGTCTTTGGAGTCTTCATCCACCTCAAGAGAGACAACTAGTGGAGGATGTACAGTAGCAGAATCAGAGCAAGACTTTTAAGTCTTCTTCTTAAGAGGCGGCACCTCGGGGCAGGCAGATTTAGCTATGGTACCTCGAGTCAAAGACAATGGACAATGAAGACAGATGACTGTGGAGATTTTTCAGAACAAAAGCCTGACAAATGGTACATTTGGTGTGGTCATGTATAGCACCAAAGTAACACTTCTTGTGTCTATCTTTATGGGGAAACTTCCTCCTGCATTGACACTTTCCTTTCTGGTTGACACGAACTCCCAGTAAACAGAGAGAAAAAAGAAAAGAAAGAACCTCAATGCAGCACTTATCTGTAAATGGCTTGATAAGAACCAGATCAGCAAAGGGCATTCAGACTAAAATTCAACTGTAGAGTTTGAACTGGCAGCAAATAAGTTCTGAGGATTGAGCATGTGTACGTCATCTTTATCCACTATGCTGGTGCAGGGAGCTTACATCTGATATATCACTCTGAGGGGATGTAAAGGCTTTGGTATAACAGCCGAACATTGGGCTAGAAGATCTCACATGTAATGAATACTGTAACAGTGATAAAGAAGAACATCCCAGATTTTTTTTTAAGATTTCATACTGTCTTGTCACTTTAAATACCACAAAACTGTAGTGTCGTCCATTACCACTTAGAAAAATTCCAATTAAAGACAATTTAAAGTGACAGGCAACATTTCTTACAATCTGATATACAGTTTCCTCCGAGATGAGGGCAATATCCCCAGAACTGATCAAGACTCTACCCGGATTCATTACCCTACATCTGAGGCCATCAAATTAACATCCAGTGTTCAGCTGACTGGAAGTTACTTACTTGTAACAGCTAAATTTCTAGACAAAAGTAGGAATTAAAGGAATTTCCTAATCTAAGTGATCCTCCAACTGATTCCAAAGCCTTCTCAGATAATGTTGAAACTTCATTACATGAAGTCTGGCATTTTGTAGTATCAAAATAATGGCCAAGATGTAAGCCAAAATAGTCAGGGAATACTTGAACAGTTTGATACATAGCATCATGCAGTCAAAAACATATACCAGGCTATGCATTCTTTCGTGCATTAAAAAAGGCCATCTTCTGACTTAAATCCAATATAGTCCTCAGAAACACCTTTTGCTGGAAGGGGTCCAGATTAGACTTCTTATCAAGAAAATCAAGAATGGGATCATTATAGTAAAGTATTTTAATCAATGTTGTTTGGACTGTGCCTAAATAAGGCAACTGTCCAGGTAAGGATACACATGGGCACTTCTCGACTGACAGCTGTCACTAGTGATGGCAGACATTTCGAGAAAACTCTTGGAGCTGTCATCAGGCCAAAAGGAAGGAATATGAACTGAAAAATATGACTCCTCTCCAAAAGTATTAGAAATCACATCACACTAGGAAAGGCAAAGTTCAGAAAAATAAGCAGATTTATGTATTGCGAAGAGGCCAATTCCATGTGGTATTTAACAGTTTAATAACTGAAAAAATGTCTAAATAAGAACTAAAGCTGTAAAGAATAAAAATGACTTGTTGAGCATCATTACATCATAAATATTAATACAATTAAAGACCTTACTCTCTTAATGTAGTCCCATGTCAAAGGAATCATACACCTGTTAATTTTCAATGGCTTAAAAATCTAAAAGCTGTGTTTTACCATTTCTAGCTGTTGCCAAGGTCTTGGAAGGGAAAGCAAGGGAAAAAAAAAACATTGTGCAAAGTCATGCGACACACCATAATATACCATGGAAAGTTTTGGAATAACATCTGACAATATTAAAAAAAAAAGTTTCTTTTAAAACATACAGATACTCAGCAAAGGAGAGAGGTAGGCAAAAGGATATGCAGAGAAAAACATTATCAGTTTGCCTAGCCTAGTCAGGCTGTAAAACATCTGCCTTCCTCTGATACAAAGAAACAAAAAAGAATGGCATTCCAGTTCTTACAATTGTAAACAGGTGATTATCACATATACAGCTAGTAAATGTATGTATTCTAGGTGATCAGACTTGTACACTGCATTGATTCATTCATTTTCTGATATCTGCTTTATCCCACTCAAGTCAAAGGGAGCCATACTCTATCCTGGCAAGTAATGGGTGTAAGGCATGGTATCAGTCCTGGAAAGGATCCCAATCCATCAAATGATGCACGCACTGATACATATACATACACACATACACACACACACACACACACACACACACACACACACACTTATGGACAAACCTGAAGGATCAACAATTAACCTACCTGCATGTCTTTGCAATATGAATGGAAGCCTGAGTGCCCAAGTGAAAACCTTCATAAACAGACTTACATGCAGTCTTGAACAAAACTTTACAGAAAGTGCAAATATAAATGAACTTTTAAGGTTTTATTTTATTAGCATAACAATTTAATCATACACATAAATGCACATACTTCTAACAGCAAATAATGCGAACCAAAACATACCTAACAGAAGTAGCTATTAGAACCAGTCTCAGCAGAGTGCGATGTAGATGGGGTGACATAGCCTACCCTGCAGCAATGATCTTACTGTTGACATATTGACTGCTGTGGTGAGCACTTCAAATAACACTTGTATTACTTATATGATAAGGATAGTACTGTAAGAGCACATTTATGAGTTGGAGAAATATCCAGCAGTGTGCCCTACTGGTTCCACTAAAGGTGAGAATCCTAAACCATTCCATAGAAGTCTTTCAAAGCAAATCTTGTTCTACACTAGGCTCTACATTCATGCTTTGGAAAAGTGTGTATAGGGGTCACAGTGCACAGTCAAAAATACTTTGAACCCAGACACAGCTAAATAAAGCTGCAGTGATAGTTACTGATCTGGTGGTGAAATCCCTAACCACACCAGTTAAGGTTTTATGGTATTTATCGTAACAGAAACCAGTTCAGCTGGCTAGCCACGTGAAAGCTCTCCTTGACTATGAGTTGATCTTATGATCTGTAATAGAAGAAATAACAACTGATCAGTCTGACTAGTAAGTTCTGTACTTTCTCTGTTCTTCAAAGCTCCAAGTACAGCCAAGCAATACAGCATCATTTCTCATTTGTTTTGTTAAACTGTGAAGAAAAAAAAACAGGAAGCTGAGTAGATGGATTCAAAGAAAATTCATATGCTACTTTAGGTAGAAAGAAAATACTTATTTTTACAAATGCATATCACTGCAGAACACTGTTTGGGGCTTTTTACACATTAAGGCCTGCACGTCAGAAATATGTCTAGTAGATGTGCCTGTAACTAGAAAAAGGTGTCTTCCACAGGCTACGAAGTTGAAGCTATTATAAGTGAAGAGTACAAATGGGGTTCATATTAATTTCTCAGTTAGAAAATCCAGATTCCTATTTCTAGGTTTCAAATGTTGAAGTCTTTAAAAAAAAAAAAAAACTGCTAAACAATCATATTTCTTGACAAAAAGGCTCAACGTGGAAAAAGATAGAAACAGAAGAGAGATGTATTTTATTTACTTATTAACATATGTGGACAGGTTTTACGACCCATTCCAGTCATCATTCATTAGTATTTTCCTTAGATGGTAAGCTAGTCCTGTTCTAAATTAAGAACACAAGGTACTGCAGGAGTATAAGGTAAAGACAACATTTATATCACAAATCTTTTTATAATAAAAAGAAAGTACTATCCCCAGAAAAAGGTAACATTTTCTAGCATTTATCTTTTTATAAGTTCATAGGTTAGTACTAAGCTAACTGCTCTTGCGAGTCATTTTAAGCCTAGCCAATTATCCCTTGTGAGACTCAAACCCTGCACCTTGTGTTTGTAAGGCAAACACCTTAACCATTAGGCCACCCTCCCAACCCTTTTTAAAATTGACAAGATTTCATTAGACTGTAAATATCTTTTAGGAAGTAGCCTGAAGTGTTTCAAGCTCTTAGAATGAGAACTTTGACAGTTGGTAGTATCTCCTAACCTTGCTGTGCTAAGAATATGTCCCCTTGCTTGATTATACACCACATCACTATAGTATTGTCTGCCATTATACATGGAGTCCCTGGTTGAAATACTGACTGGAAAAAATTTTACAGTGAAAATATGGAGCACAGTGCCTTTTGAAAGAACTTGGCTGCAAAATGACTTATTTTATTTTTATTTTATTTATTTAACATTTGTTAACCGTGAAAGTCTGACTTGGAACAAAGCCAATTTTCAGCAGAGGCCCGGGGAGAAATGCTACAGATGTATGTCTTTGCAACGTGGGAGGAAACCGGAGCACCCAGAGGAAACCCACAGGAACGCAGGAAGGACATGCAAATTCTGCAAAGAAGGCACCCCAGCTTTGAATCAAACCGGAGAACCTCTTGCTGTGAGGCAACAATGCTACCGCTGCACCACCCCCAACTTCCCCGTGTAATATGACAAAAAAACTCCATCATCAATTCAAAACTGTAAGTTTTTCTATCCAACATTGAAAACAGAAATGCCACCTCTTAAGAGCCTAATAGATGTGTTTTGTAGGTCTTACTTACATTTCGGTCCTGAAAACGTAAAAAAAAAAAACATTTGTTGTACAGCTGTGGAGAGTTCCTCTAATATGTTTGGTTGAATCAGAAAATCATACAGGTAATGGTACAGAGGAATTCCCTTCAACTTTAAATGTGAAATAAATGGGTCTAGACATTTTGCAAATAATCTGTACACTGTAGAAAGGCCAAAAAGGCAAGAAAGTAAACTGATGTCAGTTTCCCATAAAAATCAAGAAATATCATGTGAGGTTGGCAGAAGTCAACAGAAAACCATCCTGTTGAAGAAGAGTTAAAACAGACAATAGGGTTCCCATTTTGATCCTCTCTGTTTTTATAAATGTAATCTACTTAAAGTGATTTAAAAATGATACAAGTGCTAAGGCCAAATAGAGTTTTAGTGTATTAAAGATAAGACCTATGAGGTTCAAATGTACAGACCTCTGTGGATTACTCCTTTGGAACTACCTGATTTACCCACGGATTTGATGTTATAGGAGTTGTTATAGAAGTCCTTGTTTTGAGAAAAGAGAAAACTGCCTCCCATGTGTAGTGCGTCAGGAGGGGTTGGCCCAGATGCCGTATATAACTTTCGTTTTGAGGTAGAACAGGACATGTTTTGCAGGGAAGAGGTAGCATGTTGCTGTTTTCAGCTCCATTTTTGTAATTTCTTTTGAAACGGTTTCAGGTAACAAAATGCTGTTGCAAGAGCTTTCTGTAGCAAAACAGGCAATTTGTTTGAGGAGAACCAGCATTTTCAAAGGACTGGTAGGAAAGATCAGACCAGTGTTTTAATAAGACATGATGAGAATTGTGTAGGTTTTGTATTTTCTGTTTTGATATGGGGGGAGGCATCATGGGAGACTAAGAGTAAAGTGAACTAAAATGGCAAGTAAAATTGGATGCAAATAAACATCAAAGGCTGAATGACAGAATGGGCGTGTTCCAGAAAGACATGTTCTCAGCGGAAGTGACTTACTCCAGTAAAGTCTGCCCTGATTCCAGAAAACGCGTTCTCAATGCCAGTGATATACTTCAGTGTAAGGCCTATCTATAAATAGGCCTTACTGGGAAGCCAGATTCCAAAAGATTTGCTCTCAATGCAAGCGACTTACTGACAGTGAGTCTTTTAGAATCTGGCCTTATAAGTGTTAATGCTGTTGTCTTTCGGTTTTTCCCGGTTAGGGGTTGCCACAGCGGAACTCTGGTCCTCTAATGATTGGCTGTAGATTTTCATGAACGCCAAGGTGCCAGCTCGATGTTCAATCTTCAACGAAGGCACGTCCATTTACGCATGTCTTTCGAATGCCCACCCAACCGCGGGGAGGACATGCAGACTCCACACAGAAGGCACTCCCCGCACTCCAGCTGAGAATCGAACGGGAGAACCTCCTGCTGTGAGGCAACATCGCTACCGCTGAAGTTCTTATAAGTATTAATAGGGTTCATAAAATGAGAGCTGCAAAATTACAGTTACACATTTTATTTATTGTAGAAACTGCTATTCATATTTTTATGGAATATGGTTTTAACTTTGTATTACTGGTTTCAGTTGTTTGGTTAACTGATTAATAGTCTTTACCAAGTCATGATTCATCAAAGTGGAAGTGATTGCATGTATCCATGTTCTGAAGAAAATCAGCTGAAGTAAAGACAAAAGTACTTAACTTGATAACCACAATGTTCTTTATTAATTTTCTACTCTGGTCTATTGTATCCTGTTGTTTTAAGTGACATTTTATTGTTTTAGTGTGTTCTTAGTGTATGCTGCAGTCTACGGACATTTATTTTACTGAATGCACATTACTGTTCCTTTTGTGTACTAGACGACTCATTGATGAATTCCAGTGATTCTTGTAGGTTCACTCACACTTTTTATGACATACTTCTTCTGTTCTTTTCTCTATTTACCAACATTTTGTAGCATTTCTCCCCAGGCCTTCACTGTAAAGTGGGCTACTATCACTCAGCTGGATTATTCCTGGTTTACCGTTTAAGGTGGAGGTGGGATTACATCAAGGATCAGCTCTGAGTCCTTTCTGTGGAAAGAGATGATTGCTGCGACTGCTAGACGGAAAAGAAAAAAAGAGAATGATGATGACAAATGGAACAACACTGTACCTCATTCTGCAAGTTCCAAGAAAGAATGCATTATGTGATGACCATGTCCAGTCTGTCCTCCAACCCATCTATCTGCTACCCTGCCCACATCCTGGCTTCGGCAACCATGTTAGTCTTCTTAAAATTATCTGAATCATCCAGTGTATAAGAAACTTGCACAATCTTATTCCTTCACCCCAGCTATCAACTGTTACTACTTCCTGATTCCATATATTTGGACGGCGCAGTGGTGCAGCGGTAGCGTTGTCGCCTCACAGCAAGAGGTTCTCCGGTTCGATTCTCGTCTGGGGTGCCTTCTGTGTGGAGTCTGCATGTCCTCCCTGCGTTTGTGTGGGTTTCCTCCGGGTGCTCCAGTTTCCTCCCACGTTACAAAGACGTGCATCTGGAGCCTTCTCCCCGGGCCTCCGCTGAAAATTGGCCTTGTTCCAAGTCGGACTTTCCTGGTTAACAAATGTTAAATAAATAAATAAATATTTGCAAAGGCCTCACCCATTAGATGCCATCTATTTTTGAAAATGTCAATAACGGTTGAGTTCAACCATCTGAACAGACTGTCTTCTTCTTTTCGCTTTTCCCGGTTAGGGGTCGCCACAGCGGAACTCCGGTCCGCTAATGATTGGCAGTAGATTTTTATGGTGCCGACGTGTGATAAGCCTAAAATAACTCTCTCAAGTTCAAAAACTTACACATATGTCAGCTAAGAGTGCAGTTTAGCTTATTCTTGATATCCAGGTCAAACTGCAAAAAACAAAATGCTTTTATAATCATAAAATGTAATGTTCTCTTCAGCTCGGTATACGTCAGCTACAGTCAGGGCATGGACATTTATGTGAGTTGTATGCTCACCAGCCAACTATGCACAAAATACCCTCATCTTGCTAGGCAAACTCATGCTTCCTTCATCACAATTCCAATACACTTACTGTGCGACTTTGATTTGGTCATTATTTCCCGTGGGCCTACTGGGTTAACAACTAGGTATTTTTACTATGATTATTATTACTACTATTACATCTCCTTTCCAGGCCATTCTGTTTACTCCTCCTTTATAACACGACCCCTACGGTATTTTACTATGATTATTATTATTACTATTACACCTCCTTTCCAGGCCATTCTGTTTACTCCTCCTTTATAACACGACCCCTACTGTATTTTTACTATGATTATTATTACTACTATTACACCTCCTTTCCAGGCCATTCTGTTTACTCCTCCTTTATAACACGACCCCTACTGTATTTTTACTATGATTATTATTACTACTATTATACCTCCTTTCCAGGCCATTTTGTTTACTCTTCCTTTATAACATGACCCCTACTGTAGTTTTACTATGATTATTATTACTACTATTACACCTCCTTTCCAGGCCATTTTGTTTACTCCTCCTTTATAACACGACCCCTACTGTAGTTTTACTATGATTATTATTAGTACTATTACACCTCCTTTCCAGGCCATTCTGTTTACTCCTCCTTTATAACACGACCCCTACTGTACTTTTACTATGATTATTATTACTACTATTACACCTCCTTTCCAGGCCATTCTGTTTACTCCTCCTTTATAACACGACCCCTACTGTATTTTACTATGATTATTATTACTACTATTACACCTCCTTTCCAGGCCATTTTGTTTACTCTTCCTTTATAACATGACCCCTACTGTAGTTTTACTATGATTATTATTACTATTATTACACCTCCTTTCCAGGCCATTTTGTTTACTCCTCCTTTATAACACGACCCCTACTGTAGTTTTACTATGATTATTATTATTACTATTACACCTCCTTTCCAGGCCATTCTGTTTACTCCTCCTTTATAACACGACCCCTACTGTACTTTTACTATGATTATTATTACTACTATTACACCTCCTTTCCAGGCCATTTTGTTTACTCCTCCTTTATAACATGACCCCTACTGTATTTTTACTATGATTATTATTACTACTATTACACCTCCTTTCCAGGCCATTCTGTTTACTCCTCCTTTATAACACGACCCCTACTGTATTTTTACTATGATTATTATTGCTACTATTATACCTCCCTTCCAGGCCATTCCGTTTACTCCTCCTTTATAACACGACCCCTACTGTATTTTACTATGATTATTATTACTACTATTACACCTCCTTTCCAAGCCATTCTGTTTACTCCTCCTTTATAACACAACCCCTACTGCTGAGCTGGGCTGATGTAACTTCTTTTCTGTGTAACCCTCATGGAGATATCTGTTTTTTAACATGATCAGCCATAAAACTGGGCCATGATACTCTGATACAACCACCTAAATGTTTCAATATCCCAGTCAGAAAAATGGACCACTTTTTTTTTTAATTTGTTAACCAACCAAGGCTATTAGGTGAAGAGCACTGCTGCTTGAAAAAAAAAAAACATTTTAATGACACTAGTTTTTGTTTCTGTTCATTAAGCTGCTGTAACATGTCAAATTATAGGGTAGAAATGGCCATGAAGATCAATGCTCTACCCAGGAAAACAAATACAAATAAAGTAAGCTAAATAAATTAGGGCTGTAATGAATTAACTAAGATGCACAGAAAGAAGTTTTACTGGATGAGTCTTAACAATGCATTTAAGATACCAGTATATTTCACAAAAAAAAAAATGAGCTTGTGGTCTCATGACAGTAAAGAAACAGTAGAATTGTTTGGCCAGCAAACAATCCACAAGGGGATACATTGCCTTAGCTCTGGTTATACTGACAGTATGCCCCTCCCCCCACTTTACTACAAGCAAGGTGCTAATCCTATATAAGCATGCAAACAACTGAAAAATAAAAAAAACGCTCAAAAACAGCTATGCAGAACTATCGTGTCTGTGTGTCCCTTGTTCTAGCAGTACATCCGTAATGCAGCAGTAGCCGACCAACATCACCCTTGCCATCAAAAGATGAGTGAGTAACTTGTCACAGACGCTCAAATAAAGCCCAGTGAGTGGCTCAAAAGGGGGCCAGTGAACATAAGTAAAACAGGTAATAGTAAGGCAAAAACTGCTTAACATAATGTTAGCAATATAAATTTAATTTATCTGCAGAGTGATGGACTGTATTCCTTATTACCAAATATGCATTCTTTAAAGCAACTGATTCAGTATACCAAAGCAAGACTGCATTTTAAGTAACTTCACTTAGGCTATGTGACAGCAAAATACAGATTCGCATTATCTTTTAGTGCAGTGCAGAAATGATCTATTACTCTCTGAAGGTATGACAGTGTTTCTCTCCATGTTGTTTCCTGCACAGTAACCAAAACAGTTAACAGCAGCAGTTATTTCCAAGTGCAGCAAACTGAGGCTAATTGAGCCTGACGCATGACAGGCGCACGTGTATAGCTCTGCCCAGGCCCTTAGAAGAGCAGCTGACAGAGGGTAAATGGTGCGTGGCAGCAGGTCCTGCCCTGGCCTAGCATGGCAACTTCAGGACACACTACCTGTCAGGAGAAATCACGAGGGGGTAATGAAGGGCAGCTCGGGGGTTTTAAAATTCTTCTCACTCACTTTTGGATCAGACTCCTGACCATAAAGACTTCTCAACCTCTCAGTGGTTAGCTAAAAATATGTGGCACTAGCTTTAAAAATTAATGTCTTCTAATCAATTTAGAACTTGACAACTACATGTCAGAGTCTACGGGGATAATGAGAAGCATGTTTGTCTATTCAGGAGCAGAACATTTCTCCTGTAGACAAGAGTGCTCCAAGACATAAAAATGCTTCATTGGATCTGGAACACGTGCCAATTACTGCTTTAAAATCATGAGTTTTGTGATATTAAGAACTGAGTATAGAAACATTTTTATTTTAGTCATTTTTTTTCTTAATTTCAAACTTCTTTACTTACAGTAAAATTAATACTGCTGTGTCACATTCTTACAAAGTTTTAAATGTACAGACATACTAAAAAATACTGTAACAATGAAGGCAGTAATCAATAATTCTAAATACGATTTAGAACGGCTTAGAATATGGTGCAGAAAGCAGCTGTTAATCAGGGCTTTATGTCTGTTTCTAAAATGGTATAAAGGGCTCTAGAGACAAATGTATCTGGATGCAGTTAAAAATAATTCAGTTCAGCAGAATATGTTGATGTATACAATTCAAAACAGTACAAGACACAGAGTTCAGTTTTAATTTGGACAAATGCGTGTGCAGACATTCATCAGTTTCCCTAATTTAGTTAACTTTGTTATTTAGCACAAGAACACCCAAGCTGTTGACAAAGAAGCAGAGAGGGTCTTCTCCCTCTGAGCCCTATCGTGGGATTACGGTTCCATAAAAATATCAGTCAAATTTAGAGAATGCATACGGCTTAAGTTGTCAATGGAGCCATCACCCTTAAGACTCAGATCTGGGTACCTGTACTTTTCCCAGTGTGAGACAGAGTCATCACAATGCTTTTGATTCCATGCATTGATGCACACAAGCTCGTATCCCCTTTTTATCAGATACCACTCGACATTCAGAACTCTGTAAAATGTTTCATTAGACAGGTGTAATAACTGCTAAGTAACAATATGCACACAGAAATTTTGTTTATTGTTTTTTAAGTGACTACTGTTACGATTATAGCAGCACTATGATCTGGTATACCAATAGCCCCTGTTACAAGTCCATAATATATCCTCTTAAGCACACCCATTCTTGGATTACTGGATCCCCTGTCTGTCTGCCTTTTAACTGGTTAACTGATTAATTGACTGAATGCTTTTCTTCATGCACCTGACACCCATTAGCCCAGCCCAGCCTCAACCAACCAATCCCATCTTCCCAAGTAAGGCCATTGGAGATCAAAAGAGACTGTCATCTAAGCAGCCAGAGTTTTTTTGTGTTATATGGTCTTAACCCTTCTCCTTGGCTACCTGCTTAGATGCTTGGATACGCAATCCCTTCCCATTTGAATGTGGATATTTTCTGCACACAATTCATGAAGGCTATCATGTATGCAAGTAGCAAGGGATGGGCATGTATAAGTCAACTGAGAGCTAAAAGTCTGAGGAAATTTGGGTGAAACAACTTTCACTGACAGCAGTGGGGTTCTCTTGTTAATGCACTGCTGTGCAACCTCACAGTAAGGATATTTAAGTTTGTAGGGGGTGCAGGGGGGGACTTGTCCCTATAAGAAAATACACCTTGAGGTTCGCTGAAAATTGTTTTGGACTTTTTTTTTGATCGATTTGCACTCAATTAATAGCACTGTTGATCGATCAACATAATTCTGCAGGGACCATGCTTTCCGTTAATAGGTGTTTTGCAGTAAAGCCAGTTGGACAAAGTACAGTTGTGTACACTTACCATAAATGTAGATGTTCGAGTGTATTCACTGTTGCAGTCATTACATTTGGGTAATCTGCTGGCAGGTTGTACTCAGTCGGCCTGAATTCCAAAGTCTTGGGTCCTGCGTCGGTTGCTGTCTCCTCTTCCATGATGTCAGGTCATCAGGGGTATAAAACATGCAGCCGACGACATTTTCTTTAGTTTTTCTTGCCCCCGATGTCAGGTGCCCCCAAAAAGGTAGCAATATTTTATATATATATATATATATATATATATATATATATATATATATATATATATATATACATGCATCAATATAAACTTTACCTTCGTCTACAAGCAAATACACCACACATAGGTTGTACAGGATAGAGAAGGAAAGATAAACTGTAGAATGACAGGGGGATGGCGGGAGGGTAAACTGGACTGCAACAGTGAATACACTCGAACATCTGCATTTATGGTAAGTGTACACAACTGTACTATGTTCTTCGTGTTTCACTGTTGCAGTCATTACATTTGGGTAGAATCCCAAAGCTATGGTTGGGAGGCTGGAGCTAAACAGCATTAGGTGCGGCTATAAGGCCCTGTAGCACTGCAGTGGCAAAGCCTGCCCTGGACTTAGAGTAGAGAGGCAAATGGTAATGCTTTGTAAAGGTGTGAACAGAACTCCAAGTAGAAGCCTCTAGAATATCTTTGGTTGGTACTCCTCTGAGAAAGGTTGCTGAAGTAGCTGCAGCTCTGGTGCAATGAAACCTAATGCCCTTGGGCACAGGTTTACCATGGTGTAAGTAGCAGAAACGGATGCAGTGGCTTATCCACTTTGAAATTGTCTGCTTTGAGATAGCCTTTCCTTCTGATCCTGCAGCATATGACACTAGTAATTGCTCAGTTTTTCTTAGAGCTTTAGTCCTGCTCAAGTAGAATCTTAGCTGTCTGTGTACATCCAAGGAATGCAGAATTCTCTCCCCTTTGTTCTGCAGATTTGGATAGCAGATGAATTGTTTGGTTAAGAGCCACACTGGAAACCACCTTAGTCATAAAAGTTGGATATGCCCTCAGAGATACCCTGTCTGGGTAAAATATGATAAAAGGTTCTACAGCCATGAGGGCCTGTAGCTCTGAAACTCTTCTTGCTGAAGTAATTGCTAGTAGCAGAGCTGTCTTCCATGATAAGAACCTTATATCAGCGCTAGCGGCTGGTTCAAATGGAGGGAGGGTGAGCTTTTCCAACACATAATTGAGGTCCCATGCAGGTAATGGTAATCTTTTAGGAGGCCTTAGGTTTTTGGCTCCTCTAAGATACTGCTTTAGTAAAGAATGAGAAAAGATTGGTGGCTCTGTAATGTAATGAGCCGAAATGGCAGAGGCATGGATTTTGATTGATGAGAAAGATAGGCCTTTGTCAAGCAGCTCAGTTAAGTATTGTAATATCTGAGGAATATTTGGTTCTGCTGTATCAGCTCCTTGTGCTCGATTCCAAGCACAGAATCTCTTCCATTTGTCAGCATAAGATTTTCTAGCACTAGGCCTTCTGGCTTCCAAAATGACATCCATCACAGCTTTACTGAGAGGTGTCATTCGTATGATTATATGATCAGCCATGCTGCCAGGTTCAGAGTCTGCAGTTGATTGTGCAGGATCTGACTGTTTCTGCTGGGACAGTAGCTGTGGTCTTTGAGACAAGGTCCAAGCTGGGTATTGAGACAAGTTCCTTAGGATTGGGTATCAGTATTGGCAGGGCCAGTCCGGGGCAATTAATATCATCTTTGGCTTCTCTTGCCTGACTTTTAGGAGAACCTTGGGTAGAAGAGGTAGAGGGAAGGTGTAAACTGACAGGTTTTTCCAACTGAAGGATAGGGCGTCCACTTTCCATGCTTGTCTGTGATAAGTCCTTGTGCAGAATCTTTTCAATTGATAATTTTGAGGAGAGGCAAACAGATCTATGTCTGACAGGTTTTTCCAACTGAAGGATAGGGCATCCACTTTCCATGCTAGTCTGTGATAAGTCCTTGTGCAGAATCTTTTCAACTGATAATTTTGAGGAGAGGCAAATAGATCTATGTCTGGGTTCCTCATTTCTCTGTTATCATGCTGAATACTTGTGGATTTAGTTTCCACTCGTGAGGTACCATAGGGTTTCTGCTTAAATCGTCTGCCAGAGTGTTCTGTTTTCTTGGCAGGAATTGAGCTTGAAGATTTATTTGGTAGGTCAAAGCTGTGTCCCACAGTGCCATGGCTAATCTGCAAAGGGGGTATAAGTGTGTGCCCCCTTGCTTGTTTATATACCACATGACTGTGGTGTTGTCTGTCTTTATCAGTAGTTGTCCTGGATGAAGTAAGTCCTCGAAGGCTGTTAGGGCATTTTGAACAGCTAGCATCTCTTTCTGGTTGATATGTAGATGCATTTGATTTGGTGCCCATATGCCCTGAATGCATCTTCCTGCCATGTGGGCCCCCCAGGCATAATCTGATGCATCTGTTGTTAAGGTCTGGCTGGCAGGGGATAGAGTGAAGGGCCGTCCCATGTTTTGTCGACAGGCCTTTGCCCACCAGAGAAACTCCTGTTGCAGGCAGGGGATGAGAGGAATCATTGTTTCCAGACTGTGCTAATGTTGACTCCATATACTTTTTAGGTACCATTGAAGTTTCCTCATATGCAGTCTTGCACATGGAATTAGTATAATGCAGGATGCCATTTAGCCCAGAGCCTGCAGAATTTGTCTTGCAGAAGACTGGGTTTTTGTTGCCACCAGTTTGAAGCAAGTAGTCAGTTGCCTTTGTTTGTCTGGCGTGAGGTAAGCCATCTGGGCAGTTGTATGCAAGCTTGCACCCAGGAATGTTATCTTTTGAGAGGGTACCAGTTGTGATTTGTTTTCATTTATTGTGTACCCTAGGCATGCTAGACGCCTTTTCCCAAATGCCAGGTGTCATAGAAGAGTGTCTTTGTTCTCTGCTTGAATGAGACAGTCGTCCAAGTAAGGATATATTTGAATACTTCTTTGTCTGCAAAATGCAATTACTGGTGCCAGGCACTTTGTAAAGACCCTAGGCACAGTAGATAAGCCAAAGGGCAGTGCAGAGAATTGGTAATACATTAAGTCAGCCTTGAATCTGAGGTATCTTCTGCACGACTGTCTTATTGGGACATGCAGGTATGCCTCTTTTATGTCTAAAGTCACCAGCCAAGCATTCTTGCTCAGCATGGGCAGAAGCTGCTGCAAGGTGAGCATTTTGAATTTTGGAATGTCCAGGTATGTGTTCAAAATCGATAAATCCAGTATTGGCCTCCAGGCCTTGTTCTTTCTGGGTACCAAGAACAGTCTTGAGTAAAAACCTTGTCCTTTTTCCTGTTCTGGTACTGTCTGAATGACCCCCATCTTCATGAGGGACGTAACCTGTTTCTGTGCCTCTGCCCATTGGTTTTTTGGCAGGTCTGGCCAACCATTTGTCATTGGCAGAGTGTGGAAATGGAATCTGTATCCCTGTGATATGATGTTCAGTACCCACTTGTCCTGGGTTATTAATTGCCAATTTTGAGCAAAAAGTGCTAATTTTCCCCCTATGGGTACTGCCAACAGATAAGTGCTTGGTGTAGGCAGAGGGAAGTCATTGGAATTGCTTTCTGTAGATTTGCGCTTTATCTCCCCCAGATTTGGAGGTGGATGCGCCCCATTGCTTTGACCTGTATGAGTCTTGAGCCTGGTACCTGGAACCCTTAGGGCGTCTGAATTTGCCACTTTGAGCTCGTGTCTGACACAGGAAAGGACCAATTTTTTTGTAGGCCAGTGTCTACTGAATCTAGGTGGCTGCGCTTGTAAGAAATCTTTAACGGTTTGTATAGACTTAGCTTTGTCTTCCATTTTCTTTAAAACCTCTTCTGCCTTAATACCAAACAGAGAATCATGCTGTAAAGGTGCATCTAGCAATTTAGCTTTAACATGATCACGCAAATTTTGTTCCTTTAACCAGGCATGCCTCCTAATCACAGATCCAGTAACTGCGGCTCTGCAAGAGGCCTCTAAAGAATCAAAACCACATTGCAAAGTATGCTTTCCAACTTGTTCAGCTGCATGCAATGTTGTTGTTGTGTCTTTCGGCTTTTCCCGGTTAGGGGTCGCCACAGTGGAACTCCGGTCTGCTAATGATTGGGAGTAGATTTTTACGTGCCGAGTTCCCGGCCCTGATGCACAGCCCTCAACGAAGGTACGCCCATTCACGCACGTCTCCACACAGAAGATGCTCTAGCTGAGAATCGAACAGGACGTCTTACTGTGAGGTGACAATGCTACCGCAGCACCACCACTGCAGTTATTCTGTTCAGCTGCAGCTGCATACAATAATTCCTGCAATTCCTTATTTTCTGCACATTCTGAAATCAACATAATTTTCTGTTTCAGAAATCCCATAACATGTTGTTGGTACTTAAGCATATGAAATTGACAGTTTAAGGCCCTAATTGCCAAGGTTGCAGATGTATAAACCTTTTTTCCCCATCTGTCCAGCACCCTTGAATCTCTGTTGGTGCTTCCCACAAGTAATACAATTATTAACTTTTTCTGACATCGGTAAAAAGCAAGAAAAAAGTTTCCCCAACGGGGTACTTAGCTTTATTGAAGACTTCGGTTCTGAAACTCAAACGCGAATATTTCAGTAGTTGGCCAACCGGCACTTGCGAAATGCTTCTACTTCGGGCACCGCGCGGCAAGAAAGACTAAAGAAAATGGCATCGGCTGCATGTTTTATACCCCTGACGACCTGACATCATGGAAGAGGAGACAGCAACCAACGCAGGACCCAAGACTTTGGAATTCAGACCGACTGAGGGCAACCTGCCAGCAGATTACCCAAATGTAATGACTGCAACAGTGAAACACGAAGAACATCCACTGTTCCCACTGGACAGCAAGCATGTGCCACGCACTGATTCTCAGTTTGGTTCTTCCAGGGCCTGTGCCATTGACTGACATAAGGTCATCTAGGTTACAGTCAGAGCTTTATCCCGCTATACCATGTTAAAGCTATACTATAGCTTAATAAAATCTACCAAAGCCAAGACTGAGGCTAAAATAGCTAGCCAAGCCAAAGATAATTACAAGGCATTTTTTAGTTATATTCTTAATCTCAAAAGCACAATTCAGCAATGTGCCATGCTGATTGTGAATGATGCTACCTACACTGAGGCTGAAGATATAGTGAACCTGCTGGCCTATAAATTTAGCTCTAACGTTACTCCTCTCTCCACTGTCTGTCCCTCAAAATATACAGGCAGCTGGCTCACATCCAGCTATCACAAAAGATCAAGTCCAAAAATGCTATCAAAAGCTAAAAATACTGCATCAATGGGTCCTGACAATATCCCTGGATGCATCTTATACAGCATGAAGAACAATTTAGCCACACCTCTAACAACACTGTTCAATCTCAGCCTCCATACAGGTTTTTATCAAGTGAATGGAGAACAGCTACAGCCATTCTACAGCAAAAGGGAGGACCTTCCAAAGACCCACAGATTTGACCAGCCTCATTTACAAAGCCATGCTAAGACTTATCATCCAACTAATTGATCAGGACATACAGAATCTCAAACAGTGGACGTGTCTCAGTTTGGAATCATTAAGGACAGGTCATACTTACTCAACCTGATGGACTTTTTTGAAAAGGTCACCAAAGTAATGGATGAAGACAAAACAGTGCACACTGCATACCTCGACACTGGCCAAAGCTTTTAACACAATTCCCCACTCAAGCATAGTACAAAAGTTTAATAAACTGGGAATAAACCCTTATGTCACACAGTGGATTGCTAACGGTCTCACAAACAGGATGCAGAAAATCAAAATAGGGGAAGTTACCTCCACATGTAGACCCATCAACAAGTGAAGTCCCCCATGGTCCTGTGCTGTTTGGCATCTACTTTTCTTAAGTAAAAGCCAATACTAAATTGCACTGGATGATTATGATTGCAAGCTAGGAACAGTCATTGAATCCCCAAATGACTTGGCCATCTAACAGGAAGCTTTATCCCACACAAATAACTGGTGCTAAAATCATGGACTGAAACTAAATGCCAAAAATGCATTACTGCGTCCTTTGGGAAGTAATCTACTCCAGGGAACTACCATATTGACAATACACCCCTAGAAGTTGACCCAATTGCTCAGGATTTGGCCAACAAAAGTCCACTGTTGTAATGAAATCCTTATATACTGCAAACCTTATAAAATAATGGATTGTGTCTACATCTACGGATGTCATTCTCCCCCTTTACTCGGCCCTCATTAGGCCAGTCATCGAGTATAATGTTCCCTTTGCATACATCTGTCCAGTCACATGCAACAACTTGAATGCTCAGAGAGATGTCTTACTAAAAGGATACCAGGCCTAAGCAACATGTCCTACATGGAGTGGCTCAAAGTCCTGTCACTATACTCGGTATCCAACAGACTGTTAAGAGATGACCCGTGTCCTCCAAACCAAAACTGATGTCAAACAGCATAGGAAATACTTGGTTTAGGGGTGTAAATATCTTATGCATCATCAACAGAATAATTTGTGGGGGCAGATATATCTCGCAGAGGATACCACTGCTCTGGAACAGACTCGCCATCCACATAAAACAAAGTTCATCCCTGTCCATATTCAAGCAAAACTTTGATCTATGCATGAGAAACAGAATATTTACCCCAGGACTGTCCCCTCTACTACTAATGGAAAGGGGCAGCTCCTAAATGATTTTATCCCATGCAAGGGTCCCCTGAAATTATCTATGGTATGATCCAATTATTCTTTTAAGGGTAATATATAATTGCCAACCACTGGGTGGGTAAAGGCCAGCCTCTAACCAAATGGGATTGGTTAATTCAAGCACAAACAGGGAAACTGGCTATGCTAAAAGGGGCCTGCAGAGGCAGCCAGGCTAATACTTACCTTTGAAACTATGGAAAGTACAGTTGTGTACACTTAACATAAATGTAGATGTTCGAGTGTATTCACTGTTGCAGTCATCACATTTGGGGTTATCTGCTTGCAGTAGCCCTCAGTCAGCCGGATTAACAAAGTCTTGGGTTCTGCGTCAGTTGCTGTCCCTTCTTCTGTGACGTCAGGTCGTCGGGGATATAAAACATGCAGCTGACGCTATTAAATCAGTTTTTCTTGCCCCAGATGTCAGGTGTCCCCCCTAATGGGAAGCAATTAAATCTATAAATATACAAGGTTATACCTCCAACAAAAAAGCAAATACACCAAAAAGCTTTTGAGCATAGCAAAGGAGAGTAGAGGTATAGCCAAAAGAAGTAAGGGGGCTGGAGGGAGGATAACCAGGACTGCAACAGTGAATACATTTGAACATCTACATTTATGGTAAGTGTACACAACTGTACTATGTTCTTCGTGTTTCACTGTTGCAGTCATCACATTTGGGTAGATTCCCAAAGCTAAGGATGGGAGTAGGAATTTAGATAGCATTAGGACCAGCTATAAGGCCCTGCCAGACTGCAGTGGCAAAGCCAGCTCTGGATTTAGAGAAAATTGGCAGATGGTAATGCTTGGTGAAAGTATGTACAGAACTCCAGGTAGCAGCTTCTAGGATGTCCCTGGTAGGGACGTCTCTGAGAAAGGCTGTAGAGGTAGATGCAACCCTGGTTGAGTGGGGTCTGATCCCCTGTGGGATAGGTTTTCCATGGTGCTTGTAGTAGAAATGCATGCAATCACCTATCCATTTGGAAATGGTTTGCTTTGAAATAGCCTTCCCCTCTGCCCCTGCAGTAAATGCCACCAGCAGTTGGTCAGATTTCCTTTGAGGTTTAGTCCTGTCCAAGTAGAATCTAAGTTGTCTGTGCACATCTAAGGAGTGCAGTATCCATTCCCCTTTGTTCTGTGTATTAGGAAAGAAGGTTGGCAAATGAATGGACTGATTAAGGGCCACACTGGATAATACCTTGGGCATGAAGGAGGAATTGGTCCTGAGGGACACCCTGTCCGCATGAAAGATGATAAAAGACTCCACTGCCATGAGGGCCTGTAATTCAGATACCCTTCTTGCTGAAGTGATTGCTAAAAGGAAAGCTGTTTTCCAAGAAAGGAATTTTAACTTTGCAGTAGCAGCTGGCTCGAAAGGAGGAAGAGTGAGTTTCTCCAATACAAAGTTAAGGTCCCAGGCTAGAGTTGGAGCTCTCCTGGGTAGTCATAAATTTTTGGCCCCTCTGAGGAACTGCTTGAGCAGTGGATGACAGAAGAGGGGAGGTTCTGTGTTATAATGACCTGAAATGGCTGAGGCATGAATTTTGATGGAGGAGAAAGACAGGCCCTTGTGAAGCATCTCAGTTAAGTATTGTAAAATCTGAGGTAAATTGGGCACTGCTGTGCTCATCCCTTGAGATTGGTTACAGGCACAGAATCTTTTCCATTTTTCAGCATAAAACTTTCTAGTAGTAGGCCTCCTTGCCTCTAAAATGATATCCATCACTGGTTTACTGAGGGATGGTAAAGGAGAGATTAGGTAATTAGTCAGGCTGCTAGGTTCAGTGTTTGAAGCTGAGGGTGCAGGATCTGGTTCTCCTGCTGAGACAATAGGGTAGGAGTCTGAGGCAGGTGCCATGGGGTCAACAGTGACACACTGCGCAAGAGTGGGTACCAGTGTTGGCATGGCCAGTCCGGTGCAATCAAAATCGTCCTTGGTTTGTCTTGTTTGATCTTTAGTAGTACTTTACAGAGCAGAGGCAGAGGAGGAAAGGCATAAACTGATAGTTTTTTCCAGCTGAAGGACAGAGCATCCACTTTCCAAGCTTGTTTGTGGGGAGTCCTTGTGCAAAATGTGTCCAATTGATAGTTCTGGGGGGAGGCAAACAGGTCTATATCTGGGCTCCCACACTTGCTTGTCAACATGTTGAAAATCTTTGGTTCCAGTTTCCACTCGTGTGGGTCCATGAGGTTTCTGCTTAGTTCATCTGCCAGTGTATTTAGTTTTCCTGGCAGGAATTGAGCTTGTAGATGCACTTGGTAGCTTAGGAGTGTGTTCCCCAATGCCATGGCTAGTCTGCAGAGGGGGTAAGAATGTGGACCCCCCCTGCTTGTTTATGTACCACATAAAAGTGGTGTTGTCTGTCTTTACCATTGATTGTCCTGGAAGAATGTGGTCCTTGAAGGCTGTCAGAGCATTCTGTACAGCTAACAGTTCTTTTTGATTGATATGCAGGTGCATTTGACTTGGGTTCCATTTTACCTGAATGCACTTCCCTGCCAGGTGAGCCCCCCATGCATAGCCTGATGCATCTGTTGTTAGGGTTTGGGTGGCAGGGGGTAGTGTGAATGGTAGTCCCTTGTTTTGGTGGCAGGCCTCTGCCCACCAAAGAAACTCTAGGTGTAGGCAAGGTATGATAGGAATCATTGCTTCTAGATCCTGAGAATGTTGACAGCATAGGTTTTTTAGATACCATTGTAGTTTCCTCATATGCAGTCTTGCATATGGAATTAGAAGAATGCAGGAGGTCATGAACCCCAAGGCTTGTAGTATTTGCCTTGCAGATAGCAAGGTTTTTGTGGCCACTTGTTTGAAGTAGGTTGTCAAATGAATTTGTTTCTCTGGCGTGAGGAAAGCCATCTGGGAAGTTGTATTCAAGCTTGCTGACAGGGTATCAGGTGTGATTTCTTTTTGTTTATGGTGTACCCCAGACAAGTTAGCACCCTTTGTACAAAGGCCAGATGATTCAAAATGTCCTGGCTTTCTGCCTGAATTAGGCAATCAACGAGGTATGGGTATAATTGAATATTTCTTTGCCTGCAAAATGCAATGACTGGAGCTAGGCACTTTGTAAATACCCTGGGCGCAGTAGATAAGCTAACGGGGCAGTGCAGAGAATTCATAGTGCGTGTAGCCTGCTTTGAAGCGTAGATTTCTTCTACAAGATTCCCTGATTGGGATGTGCAGGTATGCTTCCTTTAAATCTAGTGTTGCCAACCAGGTGTCTTTGCCTAGCATAGGGAGCAACTGGTGAAGAGTCAGCATTTTGAATTTGGAATCACCAAAAAGATGTTTAGAGTAGACAGGTCCAGGATAGGATGCCATGAACTGTCTTTTCTGGGTACCAGGAAAAGTCTCGTGTAGAAACCTTGTCCCTTTTCCTCTTCTGGTACAAAGTGAATAGCCCCCATGCTTAAGAGAGAAAGTACTTGCTTTTGGGCCTCTGCCCACTGATTTGGGGGTAGATCTGGCCATCCACTTGGTGTTGGTAACCTGTGGAAGTGAAATCTGTATCCCTGGGACACTATATTTAAAACTCATTTGTCCTGGGTAATGAGTTCCCAGTTCTTTGTATGAAGAGCAATCTTTCCCCCCAAAGGGGCAGTCAGTTGAGAAGTACTTGAAAGTTTTAAAAAGAAGTCACTGAGACAGTTTACCATAGGGGGGAGCTTTATTACTCCCAGATTTGGAAGTGGAGGCCCCCCACTGCTTCGTCCTGTGTGTACCCTGGGATTGAAGCCTGGGAGTTCTGCTGGATCTGGGTTTGGACTGAGAAGGTCTGTAAGAGGCAGGAAAGGACCAATTCTTGGAAGACCAATGCTTACCTTTAACAGTTTGCATAAATTTAGCTTTTTCTTCCATCTTTTTAAGAACTTCTGCCTTGTTGCCAAACAGGGGGACTGGTTTAAGGGAACATCCAGTAATTTCACTTTAACATGATCTGGCAAGGATTGCTCCTTAAGCCAGCATGCCTTTTAAGTACAGACCCAGTAACAGCAGCCCTGCAAGATGCCTCTAGTGAATCAAAACCACATTGCAAAGTATGTTTTCCAACTTGTTCAGCTGAATGCAGTAAATCTTGTAAATCCTTATTTTCAGTACAATCAGGAATCAACATGATTTTCCGTTTAAGCAATCCAATAATATGCTGCTGATACTTTAACATATGAAACTGGCAGTTTAAGGCCCTAATGGCCAAAGTTGCAGAAGTGTATACCTTCTTACCCCATCTATCCAGAGCCCTGGAGTCTCTATCAGATGGGGTAGGATTTTTGGCAGTAGTAGCTTTAATGCCCTTGGGTCCCTGTGAAATGGTCTCAGGATCCGCAGTAGGATTTTTAAAAAGGAACTTGTGAGCATCAGGGACCCTGTAACATCTATCAGGCTTTCTGGGAGCAGGAGGTAAAGAGTCAGGGGCCAAGCTAGATTCCGAAAAGGCATCATCAAGTCTAGTACAGGCGGTATGGCTAAAGGCATGTGCTGGGGCAGTAGTAAGAAATCCCTAAGCCTCTTATTAGAATCAAGAAATCATGACTTTCCCAATGAAAATTCTCCCTGAGAGTATGCAAGGTTTCACCAAAAGAGAAATCCTCTGGGGGAGAAGCAGAGGGAATAGAGTCCTCAGCATCAGAATTCTCATGGGTAGATAAGGGTAAATCCTGGTCATCAGAGGAAACAGAAAATTCAGAATCCTTGTCAGGAGTATCATAAGCAAACTCAGTCCTAGGTCTCTTAGAGGGGGGAAGGCTGGCTTCCCCTGATTAAAGTAATAAGGTCTTCAGCCATTCTTATCATTTGTTTTTTAGGCATAGAGGCCTGACCATGCGGTCTGGGCGCCAGTTTTCTAGGCATGGTTCGAGTGTTAGGCCTAGAAGAAGATGGCGTCGGTTTAATACGTAAGTCAGTAGGGCTGAATACACCCTCAGAAGTCGGTGCCTGCATAGCGGCTCTGAACCCATCCAAGGTAGAGATATCTGTAGGTTCCACAGTTGAAGCATTTTGCGGCATACCGGACTCCAAATGGGTCTCAATAGAGGCCTGCAAATCTGAAGTAGCTGGGATCAGGGGCTGCGAAAGCACCTCACTGAGTACCGGCGAACTGGCGACTGGCTTAGGAGAAGTGTCGTTGGCAGCTTTGGACCTTGGTGGCCTGCCTCTGTCTTTATCTTTGCGTTTTTTTCGGAATGTCGATAGTCGGATGGCTTACCGAAGACATATCAGAATAATTGAACCGAGCACCAAACTATTTAGAAGCAAAAATATTCCGATGATGGATAGTTCATGGTTTAAATAAGGCACAAAACTGACAGCGAGGTACGTCATGGTCAGGGGCTAGGCAAGAAATACAGTACGAATGAAAATCTTTATAAGGTATTTTCTTTCCACTAGTACTTTTACTGACATCGGTTTAGAGCAAGAAAAAGTTTCCCCAACGGGGTACTTCGCTATTAGTTGAAGACTTTGGTTCTGAAACTCGAAAACGAAAATTTCAGGAGTCAGCCGACCGGCACTTGCGAACTGCTTCTGCTTGGGCACCGCACAGCAAGAAAGACTGATGTAATGGCGTCGGCTGCATGTTTTATACCCCTGACAACCTGACCTAACGGAAGAAGGGACAGCAACCGACGCAGGACCCAAGACTTTGTTAATCGGGCCGACTGAGGGCTACTGCAAGCAGGTAACCCCAAATGTGATGAATGCAACAGTGAAACACGAAGAACATCCAAGCTTTGTCGGACGTCTTTTAAACTGCATGACATTGTGACCTTCCTTGTCTTTAGACTGGCTTGTTGCTCAAAAGCATGTTCTAGAATCAGCTCACCTATCCAGCTTATAAATGAATAAATAAGAAAACACATAACAGAAATATTATGTCTGTATGCCAAATTACACTCTCTTTCTACAAATAATACCAAAGATCGTTTCTTCAGTACATAAGCAGATGGCCTGAACTACGAATAAATGACTTAATAATTAAGTTTTAGTCCAGCCTCTTCTAACCAAGAAAACTAAATGTTAAGACATACTTCTATCAGAAAATATTAATTTATACCCAATGCTACAGCAGCTGTGCTGCTTCCATATGAGGAACTGTCATATTCAGACATTTAATTATTTACACTGTGAGAATGATAGCTCATGACGGAGTACTCAGTGGTTTATAAAATCTACAGGAAAAGTGGGAGACAAATGGGTTCTGCAGTACAGGACTACAGACAGTTGCACAGCTTGCTGCTGGTTAGAGCTGTTGCAGGCTCATCCAGAACCTGCTGCAGTTTCCAGTCTGGCACCCCTCAACTTTAAGTTGAAGAGAAAAAGAAAAAAAAAAAAAAAGATCCATTCTGATCTGACTGGTGCTCCTATCCTTAGAAACCAGCCATAACCTCCCATTTCTGGGTCCACCCCAAAAAAAGGTCCATTCCAACATTAGTGCCACCAAGGTCAAAATTATATCACATAACTTGCCCTATATCAACAGCAATCTGCAGAGGTAAAGTGAGGCTGTCAAACAGTGTGCACATGGGAAAAAATTGTATTCAATCTCTTTTACCACAATACTGAGAACTATTGGTATGCATATATACCACAACGGTTTCAAATTTGAGTAAAACCATGAGACCAAAAGTTTCATTTTAGCTTTTTCAAACAGCCAAACCTTGTTTTCCACTCCAAGTTGAAGAGAAAAAAAATACTGTTGCAAGCCACTTACCACAAACACACACAAAGTACCAAGGTGCAAAAGCTGTATCAAAACTCATTTCTGTACTGGCATTTTGAAATGAATACTTGTACTCCACTACCAATCAACTGGCATCTCCTGAATGCACCCCCCCAACCCCTTGAACACAGATCAGCATGGCTACGCCTCTGCTAGTTGTGATATACTTATAGCTGAGGGCACATACACAGAAAAGCACAATGATGTTGATGTGGCAGGAATGTTAAAATGGGGATTTTGCAAACATTACACTGTACAAGTAACTGAGGAACATTGAAAACAAAGACATACTAATTATATAAGGCCATACTAGGCAAGAAAGTATAAACAATAAAAACGACATATTGAAGTTGAAGAAAAAAACTGGACAAAAGCAGCATTAATTATTGACAAAGCTGTAAGTATCACTGAGAGACATTAAGTTATAAAATACCATGGTATACAAGCAAAGACAGAGCACTGTGAAATAAGGACATCATTCTGTGAGCAGTAGAAGCAATTGGGCTGCATAAATATGTTACCAATACAGACATCTCATATGAGCAACAGGAGGCAGCAATTCTGGGTACACTGTGGGTACTAAGAAAAGCAACATTAACAAAGATGTACGCAATAATGATTGGGCCTACACTTGAGGTCCATTCTTTTTTTTTTTTAAACAAGAGACATCCTTATGAATTATCACTTATGACAGGCAATCATATATTTATACAAAGGAATACAAATGATATTGACATATTTTATGTTGCAAATATTATACATCATATATAATCTTCAATACAGTCATTATCAGTCAAACATAGCTCACTCAGTTCCTGCCTTTTCTTAAACCACATTCCTCCTCCAAAACATTGTTCTGCATGCATTTTTCCCATCATTCCAATTTTTTCTATGTAATCTGCTCCTATTCCTTTCTAAAGGTCCCACTTCCAGTTCTTTTATCTCTGCTACTGTATTCACTACTTCTGGTACAGTGGGTTTAGACTTTGATTTCCATTTTCTAGCAACTGCTTTTTTGGTAACCACCAGAATTAAACTCAGAAAGGCCTTATTATATCTAGACAATTCAGATTCTGTATCACGGCTCAAAAAAACATTTCCTTAGTTACACCAATTTGCTCACCCAGTATTTCTGCCAGAGTAGGGAATTTTTAAAGTCTGCCAACTCATTACACTCGTACAAAATATGTTCCCAATTACCTCTTTCTTCCCCATCATGCCTCCAACATTTGAAATCTGAGGAAAATTTTTTTTTGAGTCTACTTGGAGTATGAAAATACCTTTGCAAACACTTCTAAGCAAAGATCCTATACCCTCTAGACTTTGTTGCATATTTGGGAGCCATATATGCATCCTCCCATTGTTTCCTTGCGAATTGTTTATCCAATCACTCTTACCAATCTTTTACAACCTCCTCTGATTGATTCCAATAGTTATCATACAATATTTATATACTCTACTAATTACCCTTTTTAACAGCATGTTTTATTCTAGACTCTACTAAAAATACTACCAGTGCTGGCCTTTCCTTTATGATCCCACTATTCCCTTCTCTTTGTCTATACTCTGATATCAATCCTTGATAAGGAAGCAATCTCTAGTCTGCAGTCCAAATTAATTCATTATTATTTCTATTAACTTTTCCTCTATAATTATTTGCTCCCAATACCTTTGTTCCTTTGTCAGTTTTATCCAAGAAATTCCAGCCTCCTCTTGCCTGTTCTCCATACCCCTAATTGCAGTCATCCCTATTGGCAGGATTTCCTTTCTCCATTCCCCTGTTGGCTTAGTTCTTAGAATACTTTCAGCTATTTTATGAATATAATACTATGTATAGTTACGGTTATTCTCCTTAAGGATCTGGATCCAAAATGCCAGTCTCTCCTTACTTCTTGAGCTTCCCCCCATTTCATCATCATCCCTTTCCACTTTGAATTATAGTTTTCTGCTTGTACTATGTATAGGAGCCTTAACTGTCTAGCTCTGAAATAGCCATTCAAATCAGGTAATCCCAGACCACCTTAAACTATTGGAAGTATCAACTTATCCCACTTGACTCTTGCCCCCTTCCTCTCCCAGACAAAATCCTTCAACTCTTTATTAATTGCCATGTACAACTCCTCCTCTGGTTGATATAAAGATACCTGATCTATGTATAAAACTAAAGGGACCAAAAATACTTTCACTGCTTGTATCTTGCTAAGCATATTCATAAAACACAGCTTCCAGTTTTGCTGTTTTTGTTTAGTCTCTTCCCACATATCCTTAGCTGCCATAACAGAACCATTTTAAATTCATACCCTATTGTGTCCCCATAGATGTGAGTATTGCTGAACCAACTTGTGTGTGGGTACATGGTTTACAGCTACTGCCTTTGTTTTATTTTCATTAATTTTGTATCCTGAAAAGACCTGTAACTCTCTCAGAATATTCCAAAACACTGAAATGTCCTTTTCTAGTTTTATCAGGCAAAAAATAATATAGTCTGTAAATAAATCAAATTTTCTTGATTACCATGCCAATTATATCCTTGAATTTCTGAGTCCCTTATTCTCTTTGCTAATGGCTCTAAATATAATGCAGATAACAATGGAGAAAGAGAACAACCCTACCTGGTTCCTCTGCTGAAACAAAACTTATTAGAGAGGACCCCTCCACTTTAATCTTTTGCCTCTGATCCCTCATATATCTTCCTAATCAACCTTAAAATTTTATCATGGAATGCAAATGCTTCCATTGCCCTTCTCATAAAATCCCAGCTTACCTTGTCAAATGCTTTTTCTCCATCAAGATCCACCAAAAACAGTACTATTTTCTTTCTTACATTCTACTTTCCTCTGGATCATCATCGTTCTGTTAATGATGTCACATGTTTGTCTCCCCTCTACAAAACCACACTACTCCAAGGAATGGTGTCCATTGATGTCATGGTATCAGAAACCACAAACATTTGGAGAAATTTAAATTAAGAATGGAAATACATTCCAATCATCTGTAACAAGCATTGTCAGTAAAATATTTTTTTCTTAGTATAATGTACAGTATTGTCACAGAAGACCACAAAGGAAAGTGCATGCGCACTTGTGTTGAAGGAAGGCTCATAATGATCCAGATAACATCAATTTATGTTCAGTGTTATGGAGGATGCCTACATGACTCCTGAATTACATGTACTTTTGGGAAGGTATTCCGTTAAAGTCCTCGGATGACCACAACTCCACATCAAGCACTCTCATTTGACTCACTATTCTCAAGTACCAATCAACCCAATCACTTTCATTATTTGCAACAGCCTACCTTAGTTCCTTAACTGATTAATGGCACAGAGATTGACAGAAAGTACAGTTGTGTACACTTACCATAAATGTAGATGTTCGAGTGTATTCATTATTGCAGTCATCACATTTGGGTTATCTGCTTGCAGTAGCCCTCAGTCGGCCTGTTTACCAAAGTCTTGGGTCCTGCGTCAGTTGCTGTCTCATCTTCCATGATGTCAGGTCGTCAGGGGTATAAAGCATGCAGCCGGCACCATTACATCAGTTTTTCTTGCCCCAGATGTCAGGTGCCCCGCTAATGGGCAGCAATTAAATACATATATATATATATATATATATATATATATATATATATATATATATATATACAAGGTTATACCTCCAACAAAAAAGCAAATACACCAAAAAGCTTTTAAGCATAGTAAAAAGGGATAGAGGTATAGCCAAAATAAGTCAGTGGGCTGGAGGGAGGGTAACCAGGACTGCAACAGTGAATACACTCAAACATCTACATATATGGTAAGTGTACACAACTGTACTATGTTCTTCGTGTTTCACTGTTGCAGTCATCACATTTGGGTAGCTTCCCAAAGATAAGGATGGGAAGAGGAATTTAGATAGCATTAGGACCAGCTATAAGGCCCTGCAAGACTGCAGTGGTAAAACCAGCTCTAGATTTAGAGAAGATATGTACAGAACTCCAGGTAGCAGCTTCAAGGATGGCACTGGTAGGGACACCTCTGAGAAAGGCTGTAGAGGTAGATGCAGCCCTGGTAGAATGTGGTTTTATCCCCCATGGGATAGGTTTTCCATGGTGCTTATAGCAGAAATGAATGCAATGGCCTATCCATTTAGAAATGGTTTGCTTTGAAATGGCCTTCCCCTCTGCCCCTGCAGCAAATGCCACCAGCAGCAGTTCAAATTTCCTGAGTGGTTTAGTCCTGTCCAAGTAAAATCCAAGTTGTCTGTGAACGTCTAAGGAGTGCAGTATACATTCTCCTTTGTTCTGTGGATTAGAAAAGAAGGTTGGCAAATGAATGGACTGATTAAGAGCCACACTGGATACTACCTTGGGCATGAAGGAGGGATTGCTCCTGAGGGCCACCCTGTCCACATGAAAGATGATGAAAGGCTCCACTGCCATAAGGGCCTGTAATTCAGACACCCTTCTTGCTGAAGTGATGGCTAAAAGGAAGGCTGTTTTCCAAGAAAGGAATTTCAACTCTGCACTTGCAGCTGGCTCAAAAGGAGGCAGAGTGAGTTTTTCCAATACAAAGTTAAGGTCCCAGGCTGGAGTTGGGGCTCTCCTGTGTGGTCTTAAGTTTTTGGCCCCTCTGAGGAACTGCTTGAGCAGTGGATGAGAGAAGAGGGGTGGTTCTGTGTTGTAATGACCTGAAATAGCTGAGGCATGAATTTTGATGGAGGAAAAGGAAAGGCCCTTGTGAAGCATCTCAGTTAAGTATTGAAGAATCTGAGGTAAATTGGGTGCTGCTGTGCTCATCCCCTGAGCTTGGTTCCAGGAACAGAATATTTTCCATTTTTCAGCATAAGAATTTCTAGTACTAGGCCTCCTTGCCTCCAGAATGGCATCCAGCACTTGTTTACTGAGGGATGGTAATGGAGAGCTCAGGTAATTAGCCAGGCTGCCAGGTTCGGGGTTTGAAGCTGAGGGTGCAGAGTCTGGCCTTCCTGCTGGGAGAGCAGGGTAGGGGTCTGAAGCAGGTGCCATGGAGCCAGCAGTGACACACTGTGCAAGATGGGGTACCAGTGTTGGCGTGGCCAGTCTGGTGCAATCAGTAGCATCCTTGGTTTGTCCTGTTTGATCTTTAGTAGTACCTTGGAGAGGAGAGGCAGAGGAGGAAAGGCATAATCTGACAGATTTTTCCAGGTGAAGGACAGGGCATCCACTTTCCAAGCTTGTTTGTGGGGAGTCCTTGTGCAGAATTTGTCCAATTGCTAGTTCTGGGGGGAGGCAAACAGGTCTATATCTGAGAACCCCCATTTGTTTATCAGCATGTTGAATGTCTTTGGTTCCAGTTTCCACTCGTATGGGTCCATGAGATTTCTGCTTAGTTCATCTGCCAGTGCATTTAGCTTTCCTGGCAGGAATTTAGTCTGTAGGTGCACTTGGTAGCTCAAGGCTGTGTTCCACAGAGCCATGGTTAGTCTGCAGAGAGGGTATGAGTGGGTTCCTCCCTGCTTGTTTATGTACCACATAGCAGCGGTGTTGTCCATCTTTACCATTAATTGTCCTGGAAGAATGTGGTCCTTGAGGGCTGTCAGAGCATTCAGTCCAGCTAACATTTCAGTGATATGCAGGTGCATTTGACTTGGGTTCCATTTGCCCTGAATGCACTTCCCTGCCAAGTGAGCCCCCCATGCATAGTCTTAGGGTTTGGGCGGCAGGGGGCAGAGTGAATGGAAGTCCCTTGTTTTGGTGGCAGGCCTCTACCCACCAAAGGAACTCTAACTGTAGGCAAGGTATGATAGGAATCATTGCTTCTAGATCCTGAGAAAGTTGACACCACAGGCTTTTTAGATACCATTGTTTCCTCATATGCAGTCTTGCATATGGAATTAGGAGAATGCAGGAGGCCATGAACCCAAAGGCTTGCAGTATTTGTCTTGCAGATAACAGGGTTTTTGTGGCCATTAGTTTGAAGTAAGCTGTCAAATGAACTTGTTTCTCTGGCGTGAGGAAAGCCATCTGGGAAGTTGTGTTAAAGCTTGCTCCCAGGAATATAACCTGTTGACAGGGTACCAGATGTGATTTCTTTTAGTTTATGGTGCACCCCAGACAAGTTAGCACCTTTTGTACAATGCCAGATGATTCAAAAGTATGTCCTGGCTTTCTGCCTGAATTAGACAATCGTCCAGGTATGGGTATATTTGAATATTTCTTTGCTGCAAAATGCAATGACTGGAGATAGGCACTTTGTGAATACCCTGGGCGCAGTAGATAATCCAAAGGGCAGTGCAGAGAACTGATAGTGCATGTAGCCTGCTTTGAAGCGTAGGTATCTTCTACAAGATTCCCTGTTTGGGATGTGCAGGTAGGCTTCCTTTAAATCCAGTGTTGCCAACCAGGCATCCTTGCCTAGCATAGGAAGCAACTGGTGAAGAGTTAGCATCATGAATTTTGGGATCACCAAAAAATTGTTTAGGATAGAGAGATACATGACAGGACGCCAGGAGTTGTCTTTTCTGGGCACCAGGAAAAGTCTTGAGTAGAAACCTTGTCCCCTTTTCCTCTTCTGGGACAGTTTGAATAGCCCTTATACTTAAGAAAGAGAGAACTTGCATTTGAGCCTCTGCCCACTGATTTGGGGGTAGATCTGGCCAACCGTTTGGGGTTGGTAAAGTGTGGAAGTGAAATCTGTATCCTTGGGAAACTATATTTAAAACCCATTTGTCCTGGGTAATAAGTTCCCAGTTCTTTGTCTGCAGAGCAATCTTTCCCACTAAAGAAGCAGTCAGTTGAGAAGGGCTTGGAAGTTTTAAAATTAAGTCATTGAGACAGTTTACCATAGAGGGGAGTCTTACTACTCCCTGCTTTGGAAGTGGGAGCCCCCACTGCTAAGTCCTGTGCGTACCTTGGGACTGAAGCCTGGGTGTTCTGCTGGTCCTGGGTTTGGACTCAGAAGGCCTGGAAGAGGCAGGAAAGGACCAATTCTTAGAGCGCCAATGTCTACTAAATCATGGAGGCTGTACTTGCAGGAAATCTTTAACCATTTGCATAGATTTAGCTTTTTCCTCCATCTTTTTGAGCACGTCTTCTGCTTTGTTGCCAAACAGGCGGTCCTGGTTTAAGGGAGAATCCAGCAATTTAGCTTTAAAATGATCTGGCAAAGATTGCTCCTTAAGCCAAGCATGCCTTCTAAGTACAGACCCAGTGACAGCAGCCCTGCAGGATGCCTCTAGTGAATCAAAACCACATTGCAAAGTATGTTTTCCAACTTGTTCAGCAGAATGCATTAAATCCTGTAAATACTTATTTTCCACACAGTCAGGAATCAACATGATTTTCTGTTTAAACAATCCAATAATATGCTGCTGATACTTTAACATATGAAACTGGCAGTTTAAGGTCCTAATGGCCAAAGCTGCAGAAGTGTACACCTTCTTACCCTATCTATCCAGCGCCCTGGAATCTCTATCAGAGGGGGGTAGAATATTTGGCAGAAGTAGCCTTAATGCCCTTGGGTCCCTGTGAAATGGTCTCAGGATCTGCAGAAGGATTTTTAAAGAGGAACTTGTGAGAGTCAGGGACCCTGTAATATCTATCTGGTTTTCTGGGAGCAGGAAGTAAGGAGTCTGGGGCCAAGCTAGATTCCGGAAAGACATCATCAACAATGTCCAGTACAGGGGGGATAGCTAAAGGCCTGTGTTGAGGCAAGAGTAAGAAATCCCTAAGCCTCTTTTTAGAATCAGAGTAATCCCGGCTTTCCCAGAGAAAATGCTCCCTAAGAGTATGCAAGGTTTCACCAAAAGAGAGATCCTCTGGAGGGGAAGCAAAGGGAACAGAGTCTTCTGCATCAAAATCTTCATAAGTAGATAAGGGTAAATCCTGGTCATCAGAGGAAACAGAAATTTCGGAATCCTGATCAGAAGAATCATAAGAAAAGTCAGTCCTAGGTCTCTTAGAGAGGGAAGGTTGGTTTCCCCTGATTAACGTAATAAGGTATTCAGCCATTCTTATCATTTGTTTTTTAGGCACAGAGGCCTGACCATGTGGATGGATCGAGTTTTAGGCCTTGAAGAAGAAGATGGCATCAGTTTAATATGCAAGTCAGTAGGCCTGAATACACCCTCAGAAGCCGGTGCCTGCACAGCGGCTCCGGACCCATCCAAGGCAGAGACATCCACAGATTCCACAGTTGAAGCATCTCGCGGCATACCAGACTCCGAATGGGTCTCAGTAGAGGCCTGCAAATCTGAAGTAGCGGGTATCAGGGGCTGCGAAAGTGCCTCACTGAGTACCAGTGAACTGGTGACTAGCTTAGGAGAAGCATCGCCGGCAGCTTTGGACCTAGGCGGCCTGTCTCTGTCTTTATCTTTGTGTTTTTTCAGAATGTCGGTAGTCGGGTAGCTTAGCGAAGCCATATCTGGGTAATTGATCTGAGTACCAAAATATTTAGAAGAGTAAATATACTGACGACGAATAGTTTGTTGTTTAAATAAGGCACAAAACCGACAGTGAGGTATGTTGTGGTCAGGGCCTAGTCAAGGAATACAGTACGAATGAAAATCTTTATGAGGTATTTGCTTTCCACAAAAATACAATTATTGACTTTTACTGACATCGGTTTAGAGCAAGAAAAAGTTTCCCCAATGGGGTACTTAGCTTTAGTTGAAGACTTCGGTTCTGAAACTCGAAAACGAAAATTTCAGGAGTCGGCCGACTGGCACTTGCAAACTGCTTCTGCTTCGGGCACCGCACAGCAAGAAAAACTGATGTAATGGCTTCAGCTGCATTCTTTATACCCCTGACGTCATGCAAGATGAGACAGTAACCGACGCAGGACCCAAGACTTCGATAATTAGGCCGACTGAGGGCTACTGCAAGCAGATAACCCTAAATGTGATGACTGCAACAGTGAAACACGAAAAACATCTACTGATTTCACTGCCTTGGGCATGAATCTACAAGAAGCTTTCTTCCATATTAAGGAGAAGCTACCTGGATTAGAAACTGTGAAAAAAAGTGGTTTAACAATAAATCAAGAGTACATTTTTAACAGCACAAAGTTAAGAGAGTTGGCCCAAATGGTAACAGTCTCAGAAGGCACCAAGAAAAGTTTATGTACTTATCTGGAAGTGATCTGGAGAAAACGATTGAAAGCGGGTGATGCAGACCAGCAGCAGCAGCAGGAGACAAAGTCAGGTTGCTAAACTGGGTGACAACACTTCTGCTGACGGGCTAAGGAGCATCCCTTTCTTTAGGATGTTTTGCAATATCTGTCTCCATCAAGGTCTCCAAGAGGTAGAATGCAGATGTCACCAGATGAATCCCTGAGTTCAGTAGGCTAATTTCCTTTCAGAAACCACAGTGGTGGCTCATAAGCTGACCTCATTGGTTTCAAACAAGGGTGAAATTGTCCTCTTTCACCTCACATTTGGGTCACATGTGAAACCTCTAAAAAAATTAATAGTCTGGAAGTCACACTGACTTATAAAATTAAACACATTTATTATTTTTAAAAGCACAAAAGCATGGATTAGAAAAAATATACATATATATACACACACATATACTGTGTGTATGGAAACAAAGGCTGAACTAAGGACTATTATACATTGCGTTAATCTGCAATTGGCAAAAACCAAGCAAACAGTAAATTGATTGAAGATAAATAATCACCAGTTCTCCACTTCTGCAGTTATTGCTGGTACCGTATGGGCTGTTTTAAATGGTACAGTGTGTGTGTGTGTGTGTGTGTGTGGTAATATACATATCTTTTTGTCTGTTTTTAAAAGATGTGCCTTCTATTGCCCTTAAAAAGTACCCACTGGTACCTCAGACAGTTCTGTCTGTTTTGGCTGCTCAGTAAAGGAAGGGATCTTTTCCAATGCATGTGCACAAATGGAGATGCAGTAAACAAAGTCATATGTCAGAATATGCGCTAGTGAACAGCAGTCTCAGCATCCAAAACAGATTACTCTATACCTATAGAAAGTAATGCACAAATGCATAAATGTAGTCTCACAGTACATTTGGTGGGCCCAAGAACCAAGGAAGCTGGCCAGGTAAAGAAAGAAGTTAGTAGCAAGTAATGGCTCAACCATTCTGAGGAGAAGAATTTGGTGGAAATTTCAGGCAGGAGAACCACCTGGCTGTAGGAAGCATGGTGCAGCTCAGATGCAACAGATGTTCACAGAGACACTACATGTGCCAAGCAGTGTCCATGCATGCTGTCTGCAGCACAGGTATGTGGAAGCCCACAACAACATACACCAACACAGCAGATATTGCTTAATGCTCATCAGAAAAAAGGTGATGACTGCATTAGTCCCCTCTCTTAGTTACATAACTGGGGAGTCCATTGAGACATACCCCCTTGCTTATGTGCCATGCCTCACTTAAGCATTATCTGTCATTGTACTGAGTCCCTCACTGAAGAAATATCTAGAAGGATTTCAGTGGCAGATGGATAGCTAACATCTCTTCTACATTTACATCCTTCTTCCCTTGTGATAGAGGTCAACTCCCTGCACTTCCAAGTTTTGAAAGTAGGCTTCCCAAACTTAAAGTGAAGAAGTCTGTGTAGTCAAATTCCAGTTTGAGATATGCGGCAGGAAAAGGTGACATAGGTTAAAGGACAGCTGTCGGCTTGTGTTCGGATCATTATTAAATTTAAATGGTTCAGCTTCTTGATGTTATCTTAGCGATGCACTTATGGAGTGAAGGTAAACGGTTTTAAGAGGGGCAGGAATGTTCTAAGGTGTGGATGCCAATGCCCCAGATTGTAAGTGTTTGGATTAAATCTACAGTATTTATTCTGTGGAGTCCCATAAATGAGTGGCTCTGTCGCCAGTGAAGAAACAAATATTTTCAAGGTCTGAACTGTACCCCACTGGCTGGATATAGGGTGGCAGGGTTTCAGTATGTCATGATGTGGGCGACTTCATGGGAGATACAGTTGGAGTTGGAGATCTTAGTAGTAATAACTACACTGTGGACAGCATGGAAGGAGTAATAACTACACTGTGGACAGCATTGAAGGAGTAATCTATAGGGCAACTGCAGCTGTTAAAAGAAGTCTGGTCAGATATAAGGAATTGCCTCCAGTATAACCTCCCCTAGGCAGTACTGTTGGTGTCTTCAAGGGACGTAATAACTCCTTATGGTGTAGTTGTGGAACCTATGCTGAGGGATGTTTGTAAAGGACTTAAGTATTAAGCATACAACTTATGCCCTAATTGGAGCCAGCTGAACTTACAGGGATGAAAACTAAAAAGGAAGGCCAATGATAGGTAAGAAGAGGGTGATAAAGATGGTATACACATGGCTGGATAAGAAACTCTGACTTACTCTCATTTTTTGAAACAGAAGACTCCCAACTGAAGTGAATGACTGCTATAATGAAGGGTCAGTTTCATGGACCTTAAGTAAGGATATGAAATGGTTTAATGAGGAAGTAGGTAATAACAGTCATGAGGAACTGGGAGGCTTAACCTCACACTGTTTTACCACCTGAGGGTTGAGAAATTCCAACATAAATTTTTTTCTTGATCCCCAAAAAGATGGGAATGTACAGGATTTATTCTTCTGCGGTATTGAGAAAAATGCATTATTTCATCTTGACTTTTACTAGAACATGTTTATTGATTGAGTGAGTTTTAACAAGGTTGCTTCCAGACTCACCAAGGACTTTCCTGGTATGCTGACCTCTATTTTTTGGACTATCTGAGTCAGTTTACATTAAGATACATACTATATGCATCGCCCACATTTATGGGTTCAGATGAGGTTGCAGAACACTTAGGAGTCTGGGAGAGGAAGGAGTTCTACCAGCACACAGTACTGCTAAATGTCCAACAGCTCAGTAGACTGCGCACTTAGCCTATGAACTGTTGTGTTTTGTGGTAAAGTTCACAGGTCATATGGGATCCCCTGGAATGAAGCACGGGGGGAGGTATCTCCATCCCAATATGATTCCATGAAGGATAACAGACTGGTTGTGATAAATCAGCTTACAGCAAATGCTGTTTGCATGGTGAAGGACTCCTTTTTAGGAAAAGCACTTCTACAGAGGGATACTGTTATGCAGGCCATAATGCCTAACATGGTGGATGCTACTGGGGAAATAGCATCCTGCCGAAGCTGGAGTGTTGTGGGACAATGCTACAGGCTCCCACCTTAGGGCATTATTCTGCTTAGATAATAGACTGTTAACTGTTTCATATTTTCTTTTTAATAACTACATACATTTTTATATGTTGATGAAAAATAGTTTCTCCGTCTAATGTTTCAATGCTGCTGTAGCATATGTTGGAAGTATTTTACATCCAAAATAGACACAAATTTAATGTCAACACACACGTGCAAAAAGTTATGCAGAAGCAGACAGACTAACACAGATATGCACAGAAACACACATTTGCTCACAGACATATATAGTGACAAGCACTGTCCCCACAGTTGCAAACCGGACACTCCTGACAGTGATTGATATTCTCACTCCAACTGTTGAATCAATAAAAAAGGGTCTGTGGCAATGGATATGAACTTTCCTACTGTCTCTTTTACCAGTTTGGTGAATATGGGCATCATGAGGCAAAGAAGAAATTGCCTCATGTTTACTGACAATCAGTTAATTCTCAAACAAACTGATACGATATGTGAGAAATGTACTTGCACAATGTCACTGGAGGCAAAGCTCTCACATAAAAGTATTCCTAATGTCAATAAGGTTGTCAGCAGTACACATGTTGCACCCACCACTCAATTCAAAGCAGACATATCAACCAACATATGCTGAGGCAATTAAATGTAACCTTCTTAAACCACAAAGACCTCCTAGACAAAGTACAAACAACAAATATCCTCAGCAGCCCCAACTGAGATCTTTCAAACAACACCCACATCAACACATAGGGCTACATCTCATGGAGCCTCTACCTCTAAAGCCCATAAGGCAAGCCACCACACAATCTAACATTCTAGTCAATGGAGACTCCATTGTGAGACACACTGATATCTCTCTCACCAGGCTGAGTAAGGAGAAAGTTATAGTCAGTTGCTTATCAGGGGCTAGGATCCACCACATTACGCATGCACTCAGGTCACTGGATCACAATTACCAATATGACTCAGTCATAGTCCATGTGGGAGTAAATGACCTGAGACGCACCTCCCTAGACTATATGAAGAGAGACATCAAGGAGCTCTCGGCATGTCTGTCTCAAGCTCGTATGAGCCTAGCATTGAGCAGCATTTTGCCTTCTCCAAGCATGATGCCACAGTACGAACAAAAGATGACTGACTTTAATAACTGGCTTAGTTCTCTAAGGGGGGTGCAATATTTGTCAACATGGAAGGAGATGGTCAACAGACCACAATTCTCTGCCAGGGATGGTCTGCACTTCTCCCATCAAGCTTTCGAATATTAGCTACGACACTGCCTTCCCCCATAGTGCCTTTTTTAGGCAATGCCAAACAGAAAGTACTTCTGGCACAGCAAATCAAAACCAAGGAAAATCTAAAGGTATTACTGTTCAATGCTAGGAGTCTAAACACAAACCTAAACTCCCTAGAAGCTCTCTTTACCCTAGAGAATGCTGATGTCTGTGTGGTCACTGAGACATGGTTTAAAGCCACGGACAGCATAACAACAGTGCAGGGTTATAATGCCTTCCACACATTTAGTCCAGCTACTTCACAGGCAGGGACTAAAGATGGAGGTGTCTCTATTTACATCAAAAATAAATATACTTCAAGGATGGTCAGACAGGACAATACACTTGAGCTACTCCATGTTCAAATCACCATAGGCAAAATCCAATACCACTTCCTTGCAAGCTATAGGTCCACCTCCATTACCCAGGAAACCCATACCAAGTATTTAAACATATTAGAAACACTAAACATCCAACCCAATACCATATTTGTGGGTGACTTTAATTAACCCTCTCTTAACTGGGAATCCTATATGACACCAAACGTACATGCACAGAGATTCCTGGATTTTGTAAACATAAACTTCCTGGACCAGATAGTCAATACACCAACCAGGGGTGCAAACTACTGGATCTAGTCCTCACTAATGTGGGAGAATGCTGCACACCCCCTAGTGTAATTCCTTCCCTGGTAAGGTCAGACCACAAAATGGTTTACTCTGAAGTAAAATCCTGGAACCTCAGCTAAACCTGGAATATCCGGGAACTATTCTAAGGCTAATCTCCTGCTATTAAGTGAGAATCTGGCAAAATGTCAAGCCCCCATAAACCCTAAGAACACGGCTGCCTATGCAGAACTGTTCACAAAAACCCTGTACAAGCATGTTAATAGCTGCATAGAGGCAGCTGTACCCAACTGGAAGAAGTACAGAACTAACTAAAAAAAACAAGCCACTGTGGTGGAATCACAAAATCAATTGGCTGTATAACAGGAGGAAGAAAATCATGGCAAAAATTAGGAGGTGCAGCACCCAGCAAGATAAAAGCACTCGCATCAAACTAAACAAACTCAGAGAACAAATCAAGTTTACCAAAGCCAAATTTGAGATAGGTTTGGCCTCTCAGGCCAAAGACAACCACAAAGCATTCTTTAGCTATGTCCTCAACCTCAAAGGCAATGCAGAGCTCATTGTAAATTGAGTCACCTACACTAATCCAGAAGATATAGCAAAACTTCTGGCTGATAAATTCATCTCCAACTTTACCCCTCTCTCCCCCTTAACCTTCCCTCCAGAAATATCATCAAATATAACTCTCCCTACTACCACTAGGGAACAGGTCCTTAATGCTCTCTCTAAGACCAAGAACACTGCATGAAATGGGCCCACACAATATCCCAGGCTGCCTTCTAAATAGCATGAAACATGACCTATCAGGGCCTCTGGAACTACTAATTAACTGTAGCCTCCAAACAGACGTCATGTCACATGAATAGAGAAAGGCAACAGTCATCAGGCCATCTACAGACCCATAAGTCTCACTAGTTTTATATGTAAAGCCATGGAAAGAATTATCATGGAAATGATCAACAGAGATATAGTAAACCTCCAGACACTGGACCCAACCCAGTTTGGTTTCGTCAAGGGCAGATCATGCCTACTCAACCTGGTGGACTTCTTTGAGAAGGTCACCAAAGCAATGGCTGAGGGTAAAAATCATTCACACTGCCTACCTTGACTTGGCCACGGCATTTGAT